>NC_140916.1:23377213-23977213 GCF_045865225.1 Trachurus japonicus | reverse complement strand
TTTTGTTACACAGTGCAAATTTATGGCGAACAGCTTCACAGAAAACAAGTGACAGGCTTTAAACAAGCACCCAGCTAGTTTTCAGTCATTTATTTAAAGTCATGTTTTTGGCTCACTGTCCTCCATTATCTGACTGTGCCACAGAAACAAAGCTTTTGTCTGCAGATGTTCTCAGAGGCAGATTATTGGCAAGTATTTAATAACTACGCCTCATTACAGTCGAGCAGTCATCTTTGAGCTGCGTGCTCTGTACGAAGCTCACCAGCTCCGACTGGGACACATTCAGTTGTCACACAATCTCCGAACAGCTTTGTCCTAATATAACCTGGGGCATTATGAATGACTTGGGGCTCTAGTTTGAGGTGGTATGTGCAATGGCATTAAGGTTTTTTCCAATGCAAGCAGTTGACACACGCACACACACACACACACATACACACACACTGGTGGTAAAGCTGACCTGGTTGTTACAGAGTAAAAAGGGAGGGCTAATTAAAAATACGTATCACATACAGTAATCTACTGATACCATCAACCCTCATCAGTGCAAATCATTACAAGACATTTCAACTCAATAGGGTTCAGCTCACAATTAAAAGGCAGGCCTTCACACAACATAACCTCTCTATCATGACATGGCCTCTTTATTGGCTGATTGGTTGATTGGCTGACTTTATCATCCACCACAGAGGAAATTTGTCTTCAGCTTCTACTAATTAAAAACAATATGAAACAAAAAGACTTCGGTCTATGTAACAAAACCCAGCAGGAAAAACAGATGTGTACTGTACAACAGACAGTATAATAGTTCAAATGAGCAGGCAGCAGCAGGTTGAATAGACAGATACCAGAGAGCAAATCTTAGGAAATAAGCCAAGTAATGTTCCCAGGTACAGTGTTGTGTGTTCAATGCCATACGGAATAAAATATATCTTGTGTATGTTTTGTCTGGCCTTCGGGCCCTGAACTGACAGCCAGACGGAAGCAGTTTAAACTCTGATTGTGGTGGTTGCAAGGTATCAGCTGCTACGTATTTACCCTTCCTTTGTAGCCTACAGTGCTGTCAAATATATTGCAAGGTTGTTTTTGTGACTTGCCAATCACCTTCCTTGCAATGTTAACAATTTTGGAGAGCGTGTTTTTGCTCTTTACACTTGAGCTGTCGTACCAAGCTCTTACGTTAAATGATAAGATGCTTTCAGCTATAGGCTCCTATATGTCATCTCAAGTAAGTGTTGGCTAATAGCAAATATGTTCAGCTTCATTAAAAACAGTGGTTAGCTACTTTAAAAATGCTTATTCAAAGTCAAAGTCAGATTTGTGCCTAGTTTCTTAAAGGCATAGTTCAGGTTTTATGATGTAAGGTTGTGTGAGTTGTCATGCATACTGTAGTTGGTGGGTAACTTGGAGTAGATCAGAGTCTGCCCTATTAGGAAAACAAGAAGCTAATGTTAGCGTGCACAGGGCCATCAAAAGAATCCCATCAAACTGGGAGTGCACAAATTTGAATCTACTGAAGGTAATTTACTGACTATGCACGACTACCACAAGAAAACTACAGGTCAAAAAACCCAAACTATCCCTTTGATCTACAGGCTTCTTATCAAGTTTGACAGGCGGGGCATTACTCATTCCTCCTGGTTTTGTTTGTATGTCACTCTTTTGTTTTGGCCACATTCATTTCTAGGTTACTTGCTTGACGTCAGTCCCACAGTACAGTGATCTGTCTGAAGCAAGCCTCCTCGTGGGTGGCGTTATCTTTCAGCAGAGGCCTACCAAGAGCCATATCATCAGTGTATTTGAACAGCTTGACGTTATTGCTGTGAACAGTCATTTTATTTCTGTAACTGGAAAACAGCAGTGGAGAGAGCATCCAGTCTTGTGGCGCCAGTGTATTTAAAAGAAGTCCGTCAGAATAGACTGCATTCATTAAAACTCCCTGCAGAGTGTCAGTTAGAAAACTTATAAATGCAGTGAATGCCACTACTCTTCACATTATTTTAAAAGTGGGTATACTGTAGCTCACTGGGATGAGCAAGCGCCCCATATACAGGCTATAGTCCTCGCTGCAACCCCGGTTCGAATCCCCCAGTGGCGCTTTGTTGCGTCATTCCCCCTCTCTGTCTCTCAATTTCCTGTCTCTCTCTGACTGTCCTATCAATTAAAGGCATGGAAGCCGATTTAGAAATTTCTTTAAAAAAAAAATAACACAGAAAAATGACTTTGATTGTTGTAGGTAATTACATTTGGTGAGAGTTCTTTGTGTCTTCGTACAATTTGTAATAGTATTGCAGGGAGGTGAGTGAGGGTAAGGTGGGTGTAGCTCACAGCGAGGTAAGTGCAACTATTCTCCTGGAAATACTGTATGTCTTAGTCAAACAGATTGGGTTTCTGAGTCAGATATTGTCATTAAGTTTAAGTCATACTGTGATCTTTTTTGTCAGTTTATTATTCAATGATCTGTTATTTGACAGAGTGACAACAGGGGGCGGGTGTTTACTTCTCAAACTGCTCCAGATTCTTGCAAAATGAGCTGAGGATTATCACTCAAACTACTGTGTTATGAGTTTGTGAGCTAATGTTTTCTATTTTTCCCACCAAGGATGTGAAAAATAGATTTTAATTAGAATGAATATGCTCTGTTTGATAAATAAATGTCACAATTTCGTGATGGTGTGTGTTAAAGGGATAGTAGCATTTTTTTAAAAGTGGGGTTGTATGATCTACAAATAGCCCCCAAGTACTTTAATTGCAGTAGCAGACTCTCTGCACTCCTCCCGTTAGCAACGCCAGCCCATAGCCCTGCCCAGAGATTTACAATATACATTGTTGTGAATGGACCCAAAGAAACGGCCTACAGTATTTTCGTGGCCTAAAAGAGGTTTTACCTGAACAAAAAAAAATACACAGTTCCATTGTTCGCTGTAATATAATTTTTTCCAGCCCCTCAAAGTGCAGGAAAAACGCAGTTTTTAATTGGACCTAACCAACTGCTGATCGGCGGGTGCTAACCCTGGGCCGGAGGGATACATGAGGTGGTTAGGTCCAAGTGAGTTACATCATCATCAGAGCACAGGAGAGCCAAAAAAGTGACTGGAACTTTTCTCTATTTAAATTGTCTGTGAAGCGACAAATGACTCTACCCTCGTGATTTTGGCCACAGTTGATAGCCACACTTGTCCTCTGGCTCAAGATGTGGTCAAAGAAGCATAGAGACTTAGAGAATAATTTAAAATATTGTTTTAAGTGCATCCTGGCAGCTCTCTGCTCCCATTCACCCTGGTTCATTTTTTTCAGACCAAAGCAGATGGAGCGCCAGTTTGTAAATGGCATTACGCTTTGTTTAAATTCACCAAAAATAGTCACATCTCACACATAAGTCCTCTACTTCTGGGTTATTTTGTACTATTTTGGTAAGCTTTGTTTTATCATGGTATAAAACTCAGTGTGTTTCAGGTTCTCTGTGGTTGAGAGGTTAGCTCGCCAGGTTGGCAATCATGAAGTCCAGGGTTCAATTCCTGCCTCTGTTGTGTTTGTTGCATGTCATTCCTGTACTTCCTCTCTTTGTCAATTTCTTCTGCTAATTAAGCATGGCTTCAGCAATGGCTTTCAGCATTCACATGCATTTTCCTTATGGAAATGCCTTTTCTAGTTTTCTATTAGCCCGTCTATGAGATTTTACATTATACGTTATTAGCAACAATCTATAGCGGACTTTATGCTTAGTTGTAATAATGGCAGTGATACTGGCTGTGTGTGTTTTGAACATTGTTTCAAATTATGTGGGTTTGATTGAACATTTTTGATGCTAATATTGCCACTTAATATTGGCCTATGGCTTTAGTCCTTTTTTTATTTTATTTATGTCATTCATTTGGGAGTGACAAATAAACCCTGGAAGCAAGAAGATTTTGCCTCTCATTGGAGAACTTACATTGATAATTCACTAACAGTTGTAAATGTACCTGTGTATGGTTTATTTTAATACTCTTCTATCTCTATGGCACTGAGTTAAACTATGTAGAATGTTAATGTAATGTTAATGTAAACAACTGTGGTTGGAAAATGTATTTAAATGCACCCTTCACTCAGAAAGAGATACAGTGAAGATTAGGTCAAATGTCCAGTTGGAGAGTAAACACAAACAAAACCCCTGAAGACCCCTGAGGGACCGGACGGCTTCACCACACCTGTTTATGTTTTTCCTGTCATGTCACGCTGCACTAGCAAGTTCACTCAGCGATTATGACATAACACCAAGCTGACTGTTTCTAAATGTACAAGATATTTATCAATGTATGTTATTCTGTGAATCTTGACTGTTAAAATCAAGCTTTGTCTTACATGAACATATTCAGTGAATGTGTTGGACAGTTAGACACAAACAGTTGTGTCTTCAGTGCAGTTAAGTTAAGGCATGAAGGCGAATACGCAAGGAATGCAGCAGTAACTACCAAAAGATGATAAGTAGCTAAATAAACAGCCAAAAGCAAATTAACCCTAAATGTTCACATTTCAGCCAAAGTTATGACAGAAAAAGGTTTGATTAATGACTGTCAGCTGCTCCTCGTGTTGTTTAAAGGGTTACCCAGGATGATAGCACACTAAGCTTTAGGTGGAGCGCGGCATAACTGATACTGTAAAACTTTAAAGGTGTGATGGATCGTCAAACCTTCACTTGTCTATTTAAAACAAGATAGTGACGAGCATTGAGTTTCACTGACAAAAACAACCATGAAATTGATAACAATGCGAATTATTCTACAATGAACATCGAGTTCACATTATAACACTTCTCACTAATTGAGAGTCACACTAAATTAAATTACACTTTGTCCCTACATTAAAACAAGTGGAGTGCTAATTTGCAATTGTACATTCAAAAGGATCTAAAATATGTAATAATAACGCACACACTGAGTGGCAAAGGATCAACATTGAAGGTTTTTGTTCACAAGTGTAGAAGTTCCCCTAAATTTGCAAACAATAAATCATAGATAGTGATAATGGTCTTTTTGGTGGATTGTGTGGTGACAAATGTTCATCTGAAAATGTGACACTAACTGATGCATGTTTAGCTGTCTGACAACATCTGAAACTATGAAACCAAGCATTTGCATAATGAATTATTCAATTGTTGTTGTGGTTGAATAGCACAGCCCCTGATTTCCTGTGTTAAAATATGAATTCAGTCAAGACCAACACAAATAAAATGTATTTTTATTATTCTTCCTATTTTCCTGCTGGAGTAAAAGTGTAGCTATGCCATTTTCGACATATTCTACTTAATATTTCATTGTGACTGCTAACTAAACACCAGCGTTTAAACATACTTGCCTTATCCCCCCCCACAAGGTTACAGCAGCAGGGGTGGAGGGTTAGAGATCTCTCATAATGGCTTATCCTGGGAATTTAATGAATGTTAATGAAAGTCACAAAAGGAGCAGGGAATTGCTTAAGGCTGAAAATCAAGACATTCAGATGACCACACTCATTATGACTTCTTGATTGACGATGATGTGTGAGGGCATTCCCTGCAGAAAACAGACCTCATATCTATAGCCAATTACAAACCCTGAGCTTCACAGACATATTTTCTTTGTCTCAGAGACAAAACTCAAATCCCCAGGTCCATAACATCTGTCCCAGAGAGGTGAAACTCTGAAGGCAATTAGCCTTGGCCTCCCAGAGGACTACCCCTATAGGGATGACATATGTTTATTGTTTGTAATGTTCGTAATGTTCATTTGACGGTGAATTAAAATGAGTGCTTCTTTAGGTAAGACAGCCAAACACTGTAATTTAATCTCACATTATCCGACGCATAGTTTAGCTCAGATGTCTCTGTATCAAAGCCTCTATTGAGATTTTGATGAAAAGTTTTAATTGGCTTCATACTGACGTATTCACAGTCTCCTGAGTTGTTTGTCTAATCAAAAAGTGGAATTAACAAACTGGATAAATACCCACATATTGTCTGCAATTCTCTCCTCTTTAATCCCTGTGATAGTACTTTAGCTATTTAGTTATTTAACTGTTAAGCTTTCTTGTTGATTACATTCACAGCGATCCCACTGTCAGGCAGACCCTGTACTGTATTTACTGATCAATCTGTGGTCTTCAAAAGCACTAAAATGGCTGACTAAATCCCTCTTTAGTGACATGTGTCATGTCAGAAATGCTGACCCTAATAGCTTGTGTCATCCTGGGAAGTTGTCAAACAGGTGAAAGTCACAGTGTGTGTGACCATTCTGCAGCAAATGGTTTCCCTTTACATTTTTTGGGGGCCCATAATGTTACACGCATGAGATCTGTTGCAGTGCATTGCTGTAGGCATATTGTATCTACACTCCAGTTGTTCTTGACAATTACATGTGGCTTCTATCTTCTCAATGTGAACAGAGACACCATCTGGGTCAAAGGGTTGTGTGTGTACAAAAATTGGATTTTGCAGTCGGAGTGTTCAATGTATATGCTTCAGATAAATGTGTCAATTAAATGGCAAAGGTTGATACTTTTCTTTCCAATGTCAGGGTCCTGCAGAATTTGCTTTTGGACAAGAGTTTCATTTTGTCTAGATGCGAACCAGACGTAATGAATATATGAGCACTCTGGGTGGAGAAAGTGTGCACAGACCCAAATTTAATGCAGTCATTTTTACAGGCCACGTGTGGATGCACAATAATTTAGTCACATAACATCAGGTATTCATAATCACCTCTGAAGAGTTGGATTACTGCAGTCTCACTGCATTTCTGTAACAACACATTTGAGTCACCATTATTCTACTAGTTTTCACTCGGCATAGGAAGCAGAGCATCTGAACTACAGCATGTCCTTACATTATCTTTGTCTTCTTTGAAGACAACAAAGTGATGAGAATGCGTCCCATTGATTATTCATGCTAATCAGCGCATATTTACAATAGAAAGTGACTGCTGTGTCTTGATGACAATGCTAAATGAGCGGCGATAAGATCTTAAAGCTGAGATTTATGAAATTTGTCGCATGCTATTCTCTTTCAAAGTCTTTTCTCCTCCCTGACAGTGTATTTTGTTTCATGCTTACATGTGTTCTTATGTTCAAATGAATTATGAGAAAGGAACGACTGCTGGTTGTACTCATCACTACATGGCAGCTGATGCCATCTCATTCCCATTATTTGTTCGCTAACACATAATCAAATTCATTTAATAACAGCACAGTGAGACGTCCCTTACAGCCACATTGCACTCACATGCATTGTCCTTGTGTCCTTTGTTACCCTGCCTGAATGCTCATTCACAGGAAGCATGTTCTGCACAGTAGCATATTTTGAAAAAGGAAGCTATTGAAACATTGATAGAAAGCAACACTAACTACTAGGTTACATTAAAAAAGACTAGATTACAGCAAAACAATATATTCTTGCTAGTGATTAGAAAATGGTTAGAAATCTTTTTTTTTTGGAAGCAACAACTGCTTAAAGGCTGAAAACAGACAGTATGAGTCATGAGGTCCAACAAATCATCTTCTGCCAGAACAGCTTGGCTTATTTCATATGAAGGATTTAAATGTTTATATTTTTGTCTGTGCAAACCACAGACCATATTACATTCTGTGCGAACCACTAATCCACTAAAATCTAATGTTAATGCACATAATGGTTACTGCAACTATTAAAAACAAATAGTTGTTTTTGCCTTAATTGAAGAGTTTTCAACTGATTCTTGATCAGAAGTGAAAATGATATGTTACAATCATGTTAAACCGAGCAGAAAATTCAGATGTGGATGTTATATGTGAGCTGCACAGAAAGAAATACTCCCTGGTAACACTGCTAATTAACTTACTAAGAAATGAGCAATAAATGTGCACTTACATTCAGTGTGTGTGTGTGGGGGGGGGGGGGGGTGTACCTGAGTAATTTGCTTCAAGTACTGTACTCATGTACAAATCTGAGGCCCTTAGAGATTCTGTAATTGAGATTTTAAATATTAATATAGTAGCAAACAACTATAGATAAGATATAGTGGAATAACAGTGCCTTGAGATAAGCATGGAGGCATGCAGTACCTCTGTGTGTGTTGTGATCTGAGATTGTCTGGGAGAGCAGCATGTGCGTGTTAGTGCATGTGGCTCTCCCCGCATTTATAAACACACAGGGACCTCTCTCACATGAGATGACACAGTGCAGTAGGCGGCGTGCAGGTTAAAGTGACCTTCTGAAACTTCCTCCACTGAGGAAACCATGTTTTTCATCTTAAACAGCCTCAGACAAGAGCACATGCAGACCGACCGCTGGTTCAAAAGCTGGTTGGCCAGTGGTCGCCAAACAACTTTAGTTGAAGTTTTAAAGGTTTTTTAAGTTTATTTTCAGCACTGTCCATGTCATCAAGCAGCTTATAGGTTTCTCAGTCCAACCATGGAGCCAACTGGTCTAACCAGACCTACTGGTGAGGATTTATCTTAGTGGATCCTAGATCTGTAGGAGCTGCTGAATGACTCAACCTTGATTCACAACCTGTTTTCCCTCTCAATATGTAAATTACTTGATGGCCACTGTACATAATGTTTCATGTCTGTTTTCATTAGTGACTGGCTGCAGAAGGCATGTCAACATTAGTAATCTTGCAGTAAGTCATTTGGTTGGTTATGGTTTTGTTTGGTAAATGCTGCTGTTGCTATAGTTAACTGTCAGTGTTGTGGTGATGCTGTCATGGACTAAGGATGAATACAGTGAACAGTGAATCCAAAATCCAAAATTGTAGGGCTGTCATAGTTAACGCATTAATCGCGATGCGAAAAAAAAGTGTTTAATTAGGGGTAATCGCGGCCCATTTTGTCCTCTACTACTACTAGTCTACTGGATTGTGGGACCTCCAGTCCAGTAGGTGGCGGCAAGGCACCTTTAAGTTGGTTTCCAGCCGACACTAAGCTCCCAAGACGAAGAAGAAGAGTGAGAGCGGTACCACCAATATAATACATCCATGGGTACCACCAACGTCTCTCTATGAATAAATAACTCTGGATCGGGAACAGCTGATTCCTCATCAAAATGCTCCTTCAACTTTAACTTTTCACTTTTCACTACACTGTACTAAAAATTGTATCATGGGATTAAATATGTCACTAAAAAAAACTGAAATGCTGTGGTCAGTACAAGTAGGTATTATATTGCAAGACCTCTTCCTAAAAAATGCTGTCTGTGAGTATTCTGCTGACACATTCAGTATCAATGTATTTGCAATTGCCAAATGTGTAAATTGACAACATTTCCCAGGAGACAAGGTTGCATAACATTGTAAGTTCAACCATCACTGCGTTTTCTAAAATTCGATTTACAATTTCACATATATAAAATGGTAAAAAAAAAATAAGTGAACCCGTTTGTCCCCAGTGACTGACATCAATGTTAGTTTTGACGAATATACATTGTGTGGAAACTTCTTTAGAGCACTTTAGTGGGTCCAGACCAGTGTCGGTGCTTTGCGACAATGGAGCTGTGTCTGCATCAGAACAGTTAAGAGACAATTTAGTGTAGATTGAATGCAGCAAAGAGCCCAGTGACTGACAAGTCTTGTATAATGACTACTTCTGTCAGTGATTGTTATCGTCAAATCTTATCCTGGCCTAAAATGTATTGGACTGTGATGAACCACATACAACAACAGCATTAAGGCCAATTCCAATATCACAATGGCAAGAATGTTGACTTTCATAATATGCAAATTGAGGACAGAGTTTATTCATTATTAATTAAAATTAATTCATCTATGCCAGTGATTATATCGGCAATATTCCATGCTGCCTCCACTTCTTGAACAGTAAATTACTGTTTTCTATGCAGGCTTTGTATTTGATTAACACGTTCATCTTGGGAACATGCAATTATGAAGCCTCCATTAGCTCTCCATTGTCTTCCCCTTATTGAAATGGATTTTCGTCCTGACCGTTAGTGTGGTGCATGATGCTCAATTTAATCTGGACGGTGAGGTAGTATGAAAACTTCAAAGGTCTCTGAGGCAGCACCTTGCTCCCGGTCTAAGTAAAGCCCTGCTAACTCTCTTTCTAAAATAAATGCCCCCTCCACATAATTGGCGGCTGAGGCTCCAGCTCATGCACACTCCATTTTTTTTCCAGAGCCTCCCTTGTGAAAACAAATCCTCCATTCCCGCAGCCGCATTACTGCATAGTCACTGCGCCAGAATCCCCATGGCAACAGACATGTGCAACAGCCTGCTCTCCTCTCTCCCCTCCCCTCCACCCCGAGCTCTTCCCTCACTAAGAAACTCAGAGAGCTCGAGAGTACAAATGTGCAGCATCTTCCGCAATGATCTACAGAGGTAGATGCAGTAGAAGGGAGAAAAGATATCTTTCATAATAATCTGTCAACTGAAAAATCTCCTTTAGTTCGGCTGGTTGCTATTGGAAACAGCACGAGGACATGGAGTAAGGAGGAAACAAGCACGGCAGACGGGCTGGAAGTAGGTGGTATATATTCACAGTGACAAGGAGAGACAGCCTCTTGTTCTTAGACGTTTCTGCTCCACAGAACATCATCAGAACCAGTTAAAAGAGCAGCGCCTGCATCACTACGCTCCTCAATCAATTTTTGTCACCATAAAATTATTGGAAGACTTGAATGACACAGACACCCACATCCTGATACACCCTCTCGCTTTGTCTCTCTTTATTTCTGTCATTGTCTGGCTCTTTCACGTGCCCGTTGTCTGGTCCTGTCCTCCTTCATTCTGTGTTTCTGCTCAGTCTGACCTTAACTGTAATAATATTGCGAATTGGGGTTACTGTGAGTGAAGAAGTCAGGCAACCCCTATTTCCTGCTCTCACAGCACCTCATCACAGTAGAAAAGACACATGATTTCTCAATCCACATCTTGCAGCACCCCACTCACTTTTAAGTGCACTGTGGCCCTGCATTAGAGCTGTCCTCTGCCTTTACCCCCAAATTAGCTAAATGGGTAAAATATACTGACATTTCTGCAACTGGACAATAGAAACATCCAAATTATTCTTATAATGTGCCCATCACTTCAGAAAGAAGCTCATTAACTGTGATACAATTTTAGCACATCAGTGATTTGTGGACAACATACAGTATTACAACAGCAAACAGTTTAATCCCAAGCAAGCCTGCTAAAGATGCTCATCAAGACACATACCAAATATTCTATAACAACTTCCACAGTCTGAACAGCTGTGGGTGCTAGTTAGTTTGTTATATTAGCATGTGCGTTGGCCTACTTATTTTCAATGTAGTTTAAAATTTTCAAAATAGAAGCAGCCTTCAGCACTGAAATAATTAGTCCGCTGCAAGCAGCAATCTCTGGGGCTGAGAAATAGAGAAATAGAAATAAAAACTAAAACCTGCAGTTCTTCCAATGGCCACTTGAGGTTAAGAAATTTAGAGCAGAAATAAACATATTTACAAACAATGGTGGGGTGAATTTCTATATAACTCAACCATTAAAATGTTATCAAGGCTTCACGTTCTGCATAATTTGCTTTGCACAAATCCCTGCCTTCCCCAATTTGGATTAGCCTGGACATACAGTAAGATGAGTCAGGTGCTACCTCCAAACTTCTCTTCAGAAACCTGTCGATGATGTCACTGTTGCAACGGTGACCTTTACAGTATATACAGTCTGTTAGCTGAGAGAAAATGAACTCCCGTACTCCAGAGATTTTGCATCTAAGTTTCATAAAGTTGGGGGATTTGCAATAAGCAAAAATATGAGTCAAAATCTGAGTAACAGAAGTATTACGGCCAAGCTCTGAAAACGTTGCATTTCCATCGACAGCCAACAGTGAAGCATTTTGCCATAATCCTTACCGCAGTGGTGCAGGTTCGAGTCCAACCTGTGATGCTTTGCTGCATGTGATCCTCTCCTCTCCTCTTTGACTGTAAAAGATAAAAAGGAGACAAAAAAATTAAAAAGAGTAAAATGAGAAATCTCAGGACCAATTTGTCATAACTCATCATTAGGAGGAAATATTTGATTGGGCAATTATTTTCACAGCTTGAGGACTATCCGTCACAGAAAGCAAAAGACGTCTCCTCACGTTTCCCCTTTGAGTTACAACACTTAGTCAGTCCATCGATCAGACAATCAACAGAGCATTCATTTTGAAACTATTTTGAAAATACCGTATTATTTGAGTATTTCTCTCCCTGTTTTCAGCTTCATACTGTATGTGAGGGTTTGATGCTTTTTTGTTATGTGAGCTGTTAGTTCATCTAACATTACCTTTGGCTTTGGACACTTTTTTTCTATTCCATGAAATTTTATTGAGGAAACAATTAATACATAATGCAATCCAAACATTTGATGCTTTCGAGATTGGTTGCAGCCTGCAATGCTTTCCCAGGTGAATATCCCACCAGCCAAATGCCCTTGAAAGTGGTAGATTGGCCTATTGTGTCATGCAGTCTTCCATTTTTTCCACTTGTGCAGCTTGATTTAAAGGTGCCAGGGTCATCAAGTCCACATGACATCCAGTCCAAGGTGATAAAAGGGCGGACTCTTTAACTGTGATTAGCAGCAGCACTAGATTACCTCAATTAGTGTGTAATCATCTCCGACATTAGAGGCGAACAGCCTGACGCCTGAGCGATTCTCAAACGCCATCACTCTCCCGCCCAGTGCTACCAATATCAATGATGGCCATGATTCCTTCCACCCTCTCTTCTGCAATTCCTCCCATTTTCCTACATGTGATCCTTTAGGGCATTCCTGTCCTTTATAGAAGAGGTCTCATATCCATACATGCCACTTACAGTACATCACTGTCTTCACATGTCATTTGCATTTGCCATGTCAATGCTGCCACTTCTGGTTCATCGCAGCAAAATGTCAAACTCTGTGACAACATAAAAGGTCACTAAAGAGCAGTTTAGAGACTGTGTTTTAATATCACTGTGACTGACTGCAAATCTGGCATTATCAGTACAGCCAGAAATGGCACTGGTGGCTGTGTCCAGAGTGAGAGAAAATGTAAAAGTGAATTGCGGATAATGAGGACTTACAAATGAGAGTCGGTATGACTGATGTGTTTCCCATCTTTTGGCGACTGGGATTGGGGTCACTGGCTTTGAGGCAAAAAAGTCAAAGCACAACCGAAGCCTTTTTTTTCCACTTTTTTCTCTCTTTCATGTTCCTGATTTTCTTGCATGATTTTTAATGATTTTTTTTGTCTCTTTGGACTGTGGATGATCATAACCCACAGCTGTTAATTTCACAGTACACATGTGCAAGCATTCGCAAGAGAGCAAACGTGCAAGCAAGCGAGCGCAAGCACACACACACAGGCAGGCAGATGCACACACACACTTCTACCTAATTTTTCCTGAAGATTGATTCACTTGCATAGAAATAGAGTAAAGGATGAAGAAATATTGTGCAGCATGATTCAACCTCATTAGAGCAGATCCGTGTGGACTCTAGCTTAATGTTACAGACGTCCTTCCAATTTGAGAGCAACCACAGGGATTTTTTTTTTTATCTTATTTTATTTATTTATTTAGTTATTTATACATTTTTATCCCAGACACTATTATAATGTCATGTGGGTCAAGTTTTGAATCACAAAGAGAATAAGAGAGGGTGGGAGGATAAAGAGAAAAGCAAACAAGCAGCAAGTTTGATATTCAATTCTCCAATGAAACCTAATCTCCCTCAGCAAGGGACTGTTTGGTGCCAGCAGGGGTCCATAGCGGCAACATCTATGAACATGTCTTGGACCATCTCCTCCACATTACTGGCAATTTGGAGGCAAGAGAAACCCTGGGTGTCCCAGTAAACTGTCTCTGGAGACTTTCGCTCTCACTCCGTCTCACTAATTGGTTATCTATCCTCATTTTACCTTGGTCTTTGGTATTCAGACGATGAGCTCCACTTACTTTTTCTTAGCCAAATAGCTAAGAATAAATCTTGGACAATAAGAACAAAATATCTCGTCATCACTGCCACGCTTTCCTGATACTAGTACAACACTTCACCCCCGCAGGAGGAAATTATTAAATACTATTTTGTTTTTTTCCCAGTGCTTTCTTTATTAACTTCTTAAATCAGCCATGCTGTCATTTATAAACACACCAGGTCATTTAATCATTAAAGCCTGCCTTAATTTGCTGCCAACACAATGCCACAAGTGTCCAGAACGGTTTACAGCTTCATGTACCAACAGTTAGGCTGGTTTACAGAAGACTCCTCTGCCCTCCCTTTTCTGTCAGCCTACATATGAATGTATGACTCAGCTTGTAATAACTATGAGCGTGTTAAAATCATGCCCAGTTTATGTCCCTGTTTTATTTCTCTCCTGTGCTCTGACTGCTCTGTTACCTCTCTCTGCTCGGATGCTTCTTTAACAAGGACAAAGGACTCATGGTCCACTTTTCATGGCTTATGTATAAATCTATTTATTATTATCCTACATTATGACATGTACGGTTATGTGTGCTGTGCCTGTGGCGTAACCATGGAGGTATGTAATCACTATCACAACAAATAAATAAAAAGCGCTACAATCTGATATTTCTTCCTTTAGGTAATGACCACTTTAATGAACAATATAAATTAATAATGAGTGTAACTGATAAGCTTAAAGACTGAAACTAAATACTAAAATTAATTACAGACCACATTTTCAGACCAACTTAAATATCAAATTTTAATGAAAGAAGCAATCGTGGTAAGTGATTTTATAAAGGCACTTTTATATACTGTATATATATATATTTAAAAAAAAAAAAAAAAAAAACCTCAACCCTATGCAATACTATATAGACCATTATTAACCCCAGGCTGAACTCCAACATCATAAAAAACTCTTGCGTGAAATTACACATTAGGGAAAAAACTGCATTAATTTCACACATTAAATATTTATCCCAAATATTCAATGAGTGTTGTTTAGGCCTTTCTCTACAAAATAAACTGATCATACAATGAAAAATCTCACTGGCCTTAAACCTTTAACAGCCTATAGAAGAGAGTGGTCAAAATGCTCATTTTTGCTTAAGTATCCTCACTGAAAGTCTAAATAAATAAATAAATATGAATCATGCAATGACAAATGCACACAAAGCCACTGTTGTCCGATGTCTCCCATGGCACGATTTATATTTGTTTTCCCTCCTCTTCTACCTCCACCTCCAAGTTCAGTTTTTGTGTTTGTCATCTTGATTATAGACTGGAGGATTATAATTGAATATTTATTGGTCTTTGTCCATGCACAACGCAACATTAATCATTTCTCTTCTAATCCAGCCTGTCTTTTATCTTCCCACATAAAGGAGAGTTAATCCCCAAATCCCTGTTTACAGCACGCAGCCATTTCTCCTGCTCTCTTGATGAAGTGCCATTGGCTGGGTTTGTCAGGTGACGACTGGAAGACAGCAAGGTTAGGCAGTACTGAAAGTTTTCTGATTTATTTCATTCCAAATGTTTGATGTTTGTTTTTAATAACCTGCACCAAAATAAACTTGTTCAGTGAAGCAGTGAGTCGTTTTTCTTATTCTTAATCTTTTCAGAATGTCCTGAAACAACAGAGCTTCATAAGAGTCTCGTTAATCCTGTATGTATACTTATACTTTTTTGGGATAATGATGGAACTCTTCACCATCATACGGGATAATGGTGGCTCTAAGGCTGTATTTATGGAGCTTCTAAGAGTAGGATATTAGTCCTAACTGACCTAAAATCTAAGAGTGGTGGACTTTTGGTCCGAATTTTAAGAATATAAGTAAAAGCAGTTTATCAATGTTCTCAACTGGGGAAAGACACTCTGTCCCTCCGGGACTTAGTGGAGCAGCAGAGCTGTCCTCTGAGTTTCCAGAAGGACGATAAAGATAACACAAACATGTACATGTATTCCTGCAGCTGTGGAAATATAAAATGGATTTAAAATAACAAGTCTCTTCAAAGCTTCTTGGATGGACTCAAATACAGTACATATTCAATCATTTCCACTAAACTACATACTGATTAAGGTTTGCCTGATCCTTGATATTGTCAAAGATGTAGAGTATATTGAATATGAGAGTGAACCAAAAGCAGTGTAACATACCATATAAATTGAAGCCAAGGCCATCAACTTGTATCATGACTTCTTAATACAATAAAGAAGAAAGGTTCTTTGGCCATAAACAGCCCCTTTTTTTTTGGAGTTTCCACTAGCACTCAGCGCAACGTCCGACATGAGAATCAAACCTAATAATTTTAAAAACACACCGGCAACAGCGACCACTGATCTGTACTGACACTGTTGTTATTCTGTCACCTGAGTTAAATGATGCTGTGTGGAAAAACACGCTGTGGTCCGTCATCGAGGTGCAGACGAAGTGCAAAGAGTAGATACTGAGCAAGATAGTTATCTATCTTTACCTTAGTACTCGCGAGTACCCGACCCCCTGCAGGACTCTGCTGTGAAGGTGGACACATGTACTGTATTTGCGACACTTGAAAAAAAAAAAAAAAAAAAGGAAGAATTTTGAAGGGGCCGCGACTAGGATTTAGGAATGGCGGCCCGCCACTCCTAAATGAATGTAGAGGAAACACTGGGTAGACTAAACTTGTCTGTTGTAAGATAATTAAAAACACACAACACGTGACTGCTGTTTTAATCTGTTTTGCCATCCATCTTTTGCTGTAGACAAAGCACAGAGCAAAAATACCAGATGGATCATACATCAAGGTCAAAAAGGCCCCAAAGGAAAATGGGGTTGCACTAGTGCATATAGCAAAAAACAAAGCAATTAATTATCATTTTATACAGAGCTTATACAGAGTCCTTGATGGTCTGGAAGACATTTCAAATATATATTTCAAAGATGTATCTTAAGGTGCAGTAAGTTTCCCACAGTGTTAATAGAGTGCTTTGTTATTTGTTATTATTATTATTATTATTATTATTATTATTATTATTATTATTTATTTTTAAACCAAAATTAAAATGGAATTACAGCATCATCAATCAGTGTTGCCATTGGGTCTAATGCCAGTGGTGGCACACTTTCCAGAGTCAGAGGAAATAGGCTGGCTGGTACTAACCAGTTTGACTGCCCAGGTTCTTCCCCCTCAAGCAAATCACATTTCATTCAGAAACATTATGTTGGCACTTTTGTTTTAGGTTCAGGCCGTGCACTTATTTAGTCCCTCACAGAGTGTTGGACAATAATAATAAACAGTTTGAAGAGTAAAAGGTTTTGGGAATGTGAAGTTGTGAACTGAGCTAAATTCTAGTTAAATTAGATCTTTTATGATGAAAACCTATAGGTACACTAAAACCAAACCTATCGTAGGATAACTTTAATCAAGACTCATACTGATATAATGGAGGCTGCTGTCATTCATTACACATTTGGCTAAAAGGTGAATCAAAATCCAAAACAAGCTGATCAGCAAATTACACTCAAACCCAAGCAGAACACACTTGTCGTGTATAATACTTCATTCAGTCTCTGTAAATACAGGCTTTCTATAGCTTGGGCCATTCACTACGGGAGACTGATAATTTCACTTGATTAACAAACTCGTGAGGATGAACATCTGGTAGCAATTAACCTTCAGACCTTCATTCATGCCCATGGACCAGCATGCATCGGCAGAGCTGGGCTGAGCTCCAGTTCTCTAAAGCCCATTTCTTTCTACAACAACTGTTACTCTTTATCGCCATACAGGGGAAAGGGTTGAGGTAATGACTGTGTTTGGCTGATTGCAGCACTGGGTGTCAGAGGCCATTTTCACTGAAAGCTGGATAACACTCTTAAAAATCCCTGAATCACTGTACTGAAGAGAAATTGACTGATTGTTATCTATCAGCCTGTATCTATAGAAATAAGCAACCTTAAGTCAGTGTATTGATACCACATCCAAACTTTGTTGCTCCCCTTGTTAAGGCAGGGTGCCAACAACCACAGTCTGGGTTAGAAATGCCCACCAATTAGTCATAGTGGGGTTCAGATCGAGGTATAGATAAATTCTTCTTCTTTGACCTTGTTGCCATGGAGGATGATTTTGCCAAGCTTGTACAAATCATCCAGGACTCAGCATTTAATCTTGCCAGTTCAGAAATGCTGTGTGTGCATGGCACTCTGGGAGAAATAAACAACATCATGGAGGCTGCAATCTTTATCCACCTGATCCACTATTTTGCAGTCAAGGTTGTAGCACAGTCTTGAGAGAGTTCAGCGTAATCATATAGGTCCTTTTTGTGCAGCATGTCGAATAAGTGAAAGCAGGCTGGTCTGCGTGGCACATTCAATTGTTATCCTGGAGAAAACACTGGAATCAGGTTCAATCCAGTAAATCCAAAAGGACGTCAGTGTGTTTTCCATTGACATACTGTATTTGAAAATTATAGACACCTACAAAATCTTACATCTAAAATACTGTCTAAACCTCTTATGAGAAACTTTGCTGTGTGTCTTTAGCAATTGCTTAGGGCAAAAGTGTTTTGTCAGGTCCCGCTGACCTTGACCTTTAACCTTTAACCAGTTAAGTCTCATCACTTATCATATCTTCTGATATATTGCCTTCACAAGGCCAAGACCATGATTTGTGCAGTGACTGTGACCTTTGACCGCCAAAATCTACTCAATTTGTCCTCGAGTCCAAATGAACGCTTGTGCAAAATCTGTAGAAATTCCCTCAAGGCGTTATGGAAATATTATGTTCACAAAGCCAAAATGATGTGTTGTGAATATCAGTGGAACTTTAACATTTGAACCACAAAATATGGTTTGGTTTGTCCTTGAGTTCAAGTGAATGTTTAAAGAAGTCCCTTCTAATTATTAATGAGATACTATGTTCATGGGAATGGGATGTACGGAGGGACAAAGATGACTCACAGCGCAACAAGTGGTAGATCTGCACAAAGAGCTGCTTGGATCAGACTTCTCTGAGCAGCTTGCTAAACCAAATGGTAACGGCTTGTTAAAAAACACTGTGGTCTGGAGCTTGCATATTGTCATAAAAGTCAATGAGAGAGGAAGAGAAATTATCATAGTGATACAACATGCAGCAAAAATTAGATAACTCCCAACTTTGCAACATTAAAAAAAAAAAATCTGCTGCAGAAATGAAAAAAGTTTCTTATCATTGTCATCACTGGTCTTTTGTGTATCTATATGCAGCAACTGGCAACTTGAGACCTGCATTTATGGATCTGCTTCAGTGCAGGTTGCGTCACGAATCAGCCAGAAAAGTAAAAGGTCCAGCAGTTTATAGTTGCAGACATAGAAATGTAGCCCTCACTGCAGTAAAGTTCCTGAACTTGAGCCAACTACAGTTCCTACAGTAGCTGCTACAGTAGGGGGGTGTCTTTTTTTTTTTTTTTTTTTACAGTACAACAAACTTTAGCCACCTCACTGAATTTCTACTACACTACTGTGGTCTACTGACCACGGTTACTATTTCATCTGGTGCCCAAAAGTTGAAAAGATGAACAGACTAAAAAATACAGGTACATGTTATTCATTGTGAAATTTGTGTCAGATATGAATGCAAAATAATTAAAATGAGTTGAAGGAAGAGTTATCATTAAATATGAATGAACTCAAAATGTTCCCTTAACACTTTTTTGTAGCTCACATTATTAGACTTATTTGAGTGATCCTGATTATTTATTTATCTGTTATTTACTACAGTATACTGTAATTCATCAATTGTTTCTTTTCTTGGGTGATTGGGTTCTTGAATGTATGATTTGTGCCTCACAAGGCATTTTGTGCGCTGGTCAAAGGTGAGGAATACACACATACTCTTTCGATTAAAACAGCACAATGTGGCAGAATAGAAAAGATAAGATGTATATTTAACTTATTGTCAACAATGTAGGTGACCCTGGATTTAGCCGTTTCCCTGGCATTCAGGATTTCCTGTTGTGCCTCAGGGAGCTGATGCCATACACTATGTGTTGGCTGCAAAAATGGATTTTTGCATTTTCACAGCAATTCTTCCCAAATCAACTGGAACCATCTGCAACTTTGTCAGATCTTAGTCACATTTTAATGAAAGCTTTTTGATTGTGACACAAATGAGTTAGTTAATGCCGTGGCAAAGGTTCTTTCATCTCTGCTTTCCCTCGCGTCTGGGTCTCTCCAGCTGCTGTAGCAGTGTGTTTGAAGCGCTGTTACGCAGGCCGTGCGTCACCCGTGGTGCGCTCCTTTCCTCCCCCTCCAGTACCTGGCTGCTCAGCTCCGGGCCCGGGACGGAGACCTCACCTCTACTTTCACCCCGTCTTTGATTTCCTCTCGCCCGGGCTTTTAAATCCGAGTGTGGCTGGAGCTCTGCGCCATAGCGCTGTGCCGTAGCGTGCACCTCCGGTCCAATGAATGAAAGCTGAATGTATTATCAGTAGCTATAACTGCACTTTATAGTCATATTTCTGCGGTTATTTTGGCAAAAGTAACTCAAAAATAATGCAAAGGTAGTGTAACGCATTACAATTCTGAGACAGTAATATTGTAATGTAACTCATTACTTTCAAATGACAGTAACTAATAATATATAATATGTAATGTATAATATTTTTGATGTAACTTGCCCAACACTGGTTATGTGTGTCTACATCTGTCATTTGTCTGTGTAACATGATCTAAACCAGTGATTCTTAAACTGTACTCCCACCACTAGTTTCATAATCACTTTAAAGGGACAACGAGGAGTTTCTATTTGGTTATTTAAAAGTCTCACGTTAATGTGGATGAATCTACGCTACCCACACTTGTTAATGGGCCCATTTTCGATAAATATATAGTTTTTCTCTATCGTTATTTTGTTATTATTAGTGGTGGCGGAGATGCTGGGCGAGCCGACCAGCATTTCCTTACTTTTGGTTTTGTGGTGTGTTATGAGAATGACGCTGCTGAATCGCCGTTTATGGTTGGAACTACGACGGTATGTGATCGTCTTTGAACCTCTGACTTTAATTCTTGATGAATGAAAAGAGTCCGTCTTGCGCCGGTCAAAGAATTTTACGGTGCGTGCGGAGGCTCATAAATGTAGTGTGAAAACGCTTTGCTTTTCCAAAACTCCTCGTTGTCCCTTTAAATAAATATAAACTAAAATAAAATACATTTCAGAGATGCATTTGCAGGATGTTATGATGACGCCTGCAAAAACCAGCCGAAAATGCAGACACCACTATCAGGAAGTACTGGAGTCCAGGCACCAATCCGATACCACGTGTATCTGTTTACCTGTTAGCTCCGTTTGCTCGGCTACAGTTGAACTGGAGCTGTCCGTTTATAAAATGAAATGAGCAGTGCTGCAAATTATTACTTACTACGTACTTTTGTACTGCTTACGTGTGTCTCTGATGTTAAAGTTTAGTGTTACTTCTCAGAGTTTTATTTTTACAATCGGGAGTCATGTAAACATGACGTACAGATCGTCTTTTCTGGTCAGTCATCATGCAAACATGAAAACAAACATGTGTGAGCTGACAAATGAACAACGTATCACTGTATTCCACCAGTACTGTATGTGTGAAAACACACACACCGTGGTTGCACTTAAGGTTTTAAAGGAAGTGTTATTTATATATATAGCCATAAACGCAATGGTACTAAAAAATTGGCATAATAAATTATTTCGGTTTTCGGCCAAAAATGTTAATTTTGGTGCATCCCTAATAAATTTAAAAGACGAAATACTATCAAACATATTAGAATGGATATAAATATATTATCAACCGATGGCAAGAAAATGAAAGGAGATAGGAAATGAATGTCTGTCACTCATGGCCAGGGATGATTCAATGCCCCACATCCTGGAGTTTTACACTGCTGATTTGTATCATCAGAACACACATGGAGGTCTGAACATAATGCTGCAGACTGTGTACTGTACAACATAACCTTAATGGACTGAAAAACAGTATAGTGTGCTGATGCTTATAATGGCAGACAGCTGAAATCCCTGGAACATCCTGACAAGACACCCAAAACCCAGTCACCCCGCCCAGATGTCAAATCAATTTCCTTTTGGAACAATTTCTACCAAATGTAAAAATGGCCTTTATTACAGGATGTCTGAAGATATGTTGAAAAACAACCAAGTGCTCTCTGAGTTTGTATAGACAATCATCATTTTGGGCCAAATCTTGCACCTGGTGCAGCTGCCATTTTCGTGAGCAATGGCTGTGTTTTTTTAAAGCAGTAAAAGCACAAACGCAAATCGAATCGCCCATGGACGTGTTGGTCTTAGAATGGGGCGTGGTCCGGTGCATGATGGGCACACTGCTATCTTAGGGGAATGGAAAGCGACTGTGCGATTGACTAACAAAAACCTGGTTTGAAGTTAATGTTGCAGCATTTCACTGTTATTCTAATGGCACACCCTGAACATAATTGTGCCGCTTTCAGCACTGTGAAGCTTTTCCAGAGTGCCACACCGGAGCACAGTTCCATTACACAGGGCCATTCACTGTGTTTACCTTCATTAAATTGGCGGAAAACGACACCAAACTACACTATAATCACACGCACCTCTGCATACATCAGAGAAAACAGTTATAACACCTATTCTGCTAGAGGAGACGGATCTGCTCATGTGCAAAGAAAAGGAACAAAATCAGACCCGTTTTCCTCTGCAGAAGATTTCTCGAGGTTACACTAGGGCACGTTTAGCATAACCTCAATGTGTTGGCTCTACAAGCTTTTATAGTCAAAATAAGGCCCTTAGTCTTATGGGTCTGACAGTCAAATGCTGGATATAACTTTTTGATAAAACAAGAAGCTGAGTGAGGGACAAGAAAATCTCACAAAATCTTAAACAACAACAACAAAATCATGATGAAAACAACAAGCATCAAGTGTTCGACTTCTGCTGACAGCTGTACAGGTGCTGACATTTCTGTTGCCATTCCTTCTTCAGTGTCTGTGGGTAACACGACCTTGAGGCATTGTTACATTTTGTTCCACGACAAAATGTGTTAGTAAACACCCACTGATGTTTCCCGTTCTTATGGTTGCACACAAGTGGCTGAATGAGACTACGTACGTACGTTTTTGGGGATGTTAAACAGCATGACCTTTGTCAGCTTTCCGGTGGAAACATGGCCAAATGTTAGCTTTTTTCTTCTTCTGGAAATTACATTAAGCTTCTAAAAGTCATTAGGGTGGTGGTGGTGCAGTTTTCTTATGTCTTCCTCAAGGGAACCATGGAGATGCTACTGTACCTTCTGGGTCAGCCAACCAACAATTGGCATCCCTGCAGCACGGTAACAAACATTTACAAACCTTGTGGTGGTGAGCTGTGTTGAAGGTGAATAACTTTCGAGTCTGAGTTGCAGGCATGTTGCATGGTGTGCTTCACATCCAATAATAATAATGACTGAACGACTGAAGTCTTTACCATTTCCCATTATTAGATTCATTCAAATAAGAATAATATATTGTAACTGTAGGTTACAGCTTCCAGTACACAAGGTAATAAATTCAAAAATCCAGATTCACCTGCAGTTACACTACAGGTAATAAGTTAATCATATGGTCTTCTCCATCTAATTTCCAAAATCCAATTAGTTTTCCCCTTCAAGTGTGCAAGCTATTTAGAAGAAATATTACGCACAGGACAGTAAATATTGAAGCAAACCTGCTCTTCATTATTCAGAGTCTGTTTAAGCTGATTTGACATACAGTCACATTTTCAAGTACACTCATTCTTTCTGGATGGAAAACCATCTGCTAACAGATGGCTGTAGCAAATGTAAAAAATATTAGATTTTTTTCATGCGTTTGTTAACCTCCTGTTTTATTGAGCAGGGCGTGGAAAATATCACAGCGAACAAATGGAATTAAAAAGCAATTTCTCAAAATAAAGCAAAATCTTTGGCACTGTACGCGGAAGGGTGAGAAAAAATACATCTCATGATTTATTGTCAGTGTTCAGATTTGGCCACCATTGATTAACTGTGTCCTTAGTTGGCGCTACCTCAAACACTATGCTAAATGATGATTAAGAAGAATCAGTGAAGGGTGTCAAAGAAGGTGAAATAAATATGTTCCAGCTAATTCGAATAGATGTAAATTACGTCAAAGTCTACATTTTTGTTCTTTTTCTGCTTCATTTACTGTGTTGAAGGCCACTGATGAATATAAAGTATGTTTACCCGCTTTCTTTTGTCAGTAGAGATGGCTTACCATAATGACACTGCAGAGATTGTGTTGTTGTATTAATTTGGCAAACAAAAGCTATTCATCATTGTTTTTCTCCATCTATCAGGCTGTTTAACACCCAGGTGGGAATTAGACCCACACAATGAGAGATCTGATTTTCCCAGTTAGCAAGTCGTTTAGGCAGGTCTCTCATTAACCTGATGTCATCATTGTACACAGCAACAAGACGTTCAAGTGATATTATTATTCAAATATATCGAAGAGCCACACAAGTCATAAGAAGCAACAAATAAAAACAGGGCAGCAAACAATGCTCATTCTATTTTCTGTAAGTGGGGTTTTCTACAGTGTGACACATTTTCAATGTTCTTCTTTGTGCAAAAATACCTTTTAGAAATGAGTTAATTCTTAAATAACACTCAGTTCGGAGCTGGGTTTCCGTTATCCGGTAATTATTATAAATTGACATTATCATTCTTATATAGCCTGCATATCATTTATCAATTTAAGCTCAATAAATTAAGATAATATTTGACCAGAATTTCAAACATTTGTCCGGTAAACTGAAAACCTGCCGGTCACGTTGTCCACTCCGGTGCCTCTTTTTTCCTAGCGGAAACCCTGGTTCAGAGGGTGGTCTTTACTTTTGCCATGAGAAAGTTCTTTGTTTTTCTTCTTAAATGCAGAGATAAGAAAGTCTTTAAATGTAAACTGGTGTTCTACCTCATGGCAAAATCGGTGCTTGTTGAGTTGTGTTAACATTCTCTCCAGCCTCTCCAGGAGTATTCATTCCCTCTCCCCAAAGTCCCACTCAGATATACCCTTATCCTTCTTATCCTCAGCAAATCAATACCGCCTCAGCTACTTTGGGAATCAGCCATCCATCCACACACATCAACTAAGAAGTGATGCTTCAGTAGCACAAAGCTGAAATCCTAGGTGGAAAAACTTTGCTTGCGCTAGCATCTCCAGGTACATCTCCACGGCATTTGAGCTTTTAGAACATACTGGGGAAACGATAACAAGTAGCTTGTCTTCAACATCGCATGCAGCAGGATATTAGTGGAGTTATTTGTGCACATACTTCATTAATGCAACACATCATTTATGTGTGTATTGTGTCTCTCCTAATGCATTGGGTGAATGTTTGGAAACTCTTCCGGCATGTTACCAAATCGAATATCAAACATTTAAAACAGTCCATTCCCTCATTACAAATGAATTTCCTGAAGTGTTGGCCAATGTCTTGGAGGGTAATTATTAAAAGTGCTTTTAATGGAGGTCAGTGAGGTTGGTCCAGGCCATTAATCTAATTGTGTCATTTAAATATCATAAATCATATTGTACATGTTTACATTTGACATTTCTTTGCACTTAACAGTGCAGTAATATCTTTGCCTGCTTCCTGTAATCATCAGTGCATGAATATTGATGTGGTATCTCTCCAGGCACTTCATCTAAAATGAATGAAGACGGGCCCCCAGCTCAGACAGATCTGCACAAACACGGCATGCTCATTAAAGACCAATTGTATAATAATGTGCACCTGTCTGGAGAAACGAAAGGGAGCCTCCCTGAATGTGTTCCCTCCGCTGAGATCTGGAATTTACCATTATGATATATATCCTTTCAGCTGCTTAAGTGCGGTGACTGTGTTATGTTTAGATTTGGAGGAAGGACCAAATAAGTGTTTATCAAGAAATGATTTGATTTGAGGGCGATTTAATGAATTTACCGAGATTAAGGATTCAGTAATTTATACATTACAATAAATAATGATAAAGCCACTTGATCATTCTAGTACCTCACATTTTACTCCAACATTTATCACAGTCATATTTTTCAAAAAGATGAGGTGATTAATATAAAATTTTAAGGGAATAATTTGTTACAGTCTTATTTCTAAGTGCAGGGGCCATATTAAATAGTAAAATAGGTCTTTTGTGCAATCATAGGCACATAGGCACGTTTCCCGCTTCACATTTCACTTCGTACCTTAACCATAAAGTGCTGAATGCAGATGAAACAGGTCACATGACCAGCTAGCAAATCTCATATTAATTTTCCCATATTGCAATGGGAGTTGGGACTGGAGACATGATCCTTGAAACCTGAAAGGAAACAGAGCTAATTTGTGTACCCCATTCTGATGAGTTTCATCAGTCTGAAGGGCTGTTTTCTTCTCTTTTTTGTGCAAAAGAAAAATTAAAGTCTCATTATTAACAAAATTCGATATGTGTGACAGACACAGGGATGTATTAGGTTTTAAATTAGCTATGCAGTAATACTTCATGGAACTTGTATGACTTGTAGCCTGGCGTCATTAGAGAGAAGGGGAAATCATTAATAAAGTTGTTGTTATGTGACTGTAACAGTTGTTGTAGATTAACATCAACAATGTGAAACGTTAACAAATTACCAGTTCATCTATACTAGGTGGTAGGGCAACTTATCTCAGTGTGAGTGAAATGCTGAGTTTAAACAAGTGTTGAAAAAGTCTTTGTGTATTGAAAAATACCCTTCATCACGAAAAGATAAAAGGCTTCAGGAATCATTGGTCCTGACACTTCAGCTGTTATAATAGTCTACGAGTTGTGGCTCTGCCTTCATTTTAGTGTAAGCATGTTCACATAATGCAACCTACTGTAGGGGAAAGTACTTGGCAAAGCACTATATAAACCATCCATTTAAGTTTTAATTAATTTTGTTACCACGAACAGATAAGGCAAAGTTATATATTAATTAGGAGCCTGTTACAGTAGTTTGCTTACATAATTTATTGTGCACTTTTGCAGGTTCCACTGTTTTGTTGTGACAGCATTGTGTATTTTGTTTGTACATATATATGTATTTTTGACAAGATTTTCTTTTGAGAAAGAGTCATCAAAGAGAAGAATTTTAAAATCTTTCAAACCACTCTGTCTTGAGGGCAGTGCTTTTCATTTCATTTCCCTCACCCTGATCTGAGTAGATAATGTGTAACAGTGTCTGTTCCATCAAGGTAGGTGATGCTGCTCGTGAAAACTACTGAGATCTACTGATTTATTCAAAAGAACACACTAATGTTGCTTCCATTAAGGTAGAGCTTCACTTCCTGTTTGCTGGAGGGTTTTCTTTTCCAGGAAAGATGTGCCTGCTCATGGGTGTGAACAATGATAAATGGAGAAGCTTTCATGAGTTGTGTTTAATGTACGGTCACCACTTTGGGTTTAAGCTTCAGAGGATGACTACTCTGACTGAATTTTGGTAATTTGACATAACAAGCTGCTGTAACATTACAAATTTACTTCACAAGCCTATGAACATGTCACTGTACAGGAGTTATCATACTCTTGTTGTGTGAAAGCGATGAACATAATTTTAGACAGGCGGCTGAAACACTGGACTCTCCCAGGGAATCTGTAGGTGATACAAGGATGACAGTTTTTCTAAAATATTTCAAAAAGCTATCATGCACAATACTCAGACAACAACTTATACGAGTTGTAGTCCTTGTAACTTCTTAAACTAGTCTGTGTTCATGATGCTCCTAATGACAGAAATCAAATTTCTGCATCAGTAACTAATGCGCAAGTCATGTCTGCCGGTGCATCTGTTGTGTTGACATAGTTCTCTTTGAAGCTCGCTCAGTACAGGCTGCACCAAAAAGGCTATGCTTCCTTTATTGCACTGCTTATCACTTTCTTTTTTCTTTTTTTTTTGCTTGGAGACTTTCCAAGGAGCTAATTCTTTTTTTCTGGATGGCTGAAGGCAGTCAAGCCAATCCCATGGAGCAGCTTCTGCCATGCTGCACTGCACCTACTACAATCCAAATAGGGTCATGACTAGAGGGTATCTCCATGCTGTTGAAGTGACATCCCTTTCTGGAGAGTTGGTGTGTGTTGTAGGATCCAGGCAGCTGTCGGACGTCGATATTACTGGAGGCCGCAGCACAGGATGTCATAATGAACAGCATGAATAAGCTACACCTACAATAATTAGTCATTCACTCATGCCAGATACTCCATTAATTACATAACATATTCTTCACCTCAGCATCTGTGGTATAAGATCATGGATTTCTTCCCTATTAGCTTAGTTTTTACACATACCCATCCATATCTGATTGCAAAGACTCTAACAAAGAAAAAAAAATTGTATAAGATTTTTTTTGTGTCTCACAGCTCATCTGTCTTTTGGCTTGTGCTGGGACTTCTGCTTACACAGTACCATCTGTAAAAAGGCTCATCTTTATACCAGACAAATAATTGTAGAGTAATTGTCGTCATTTTTTGGCATCCACAGTCATTTTAAAATTCAATGGGTCATTCTGTTCACAGTGATGGACTACTGCGTCGCTGCATTTGACATCACAGTGTGTGCAAACACATTAGGGATGGGCCAGGAAATAAGCTAATTTTGACATTAAAGGCATGTGTATTATTGAAGCCCTCTGAAGGTAATGTGAAATAATGGCATAACACAGAATATTTCTATTATGTCGAGACATGTAATTGACCATTTGCTTAACCACTTTGCCAAATAGCAACTCTCCGGGCCACGCTTGGCAAAGGTAACACAGCCTTGTCAGTCAAGCTGTAATAAGCAGAGACCACAGTAAAGGTGTAAAGGGGTGGGAATCTTTGGGTGTCTCACAGTTCGATTTGATTCAGATTCTTAGGGTCACGATTCAAAATGATTCTCGATTTTTTTTTTTGCGATTTTTAGTTTGCTTTTTTAGAACCAGAAGATGTGAAAAAGTTGAATGATGATCATGTCTACAGACTATTACACCAGGAGCCATATTTCTGCCCCAAAAATGCGAATTAGATGCGAGTCAGTTTTTCAGATTTATTCAGCAGCAATATATTTGAACCATTTTAAAGTAAACTGTTACATTTAGCTGGAACTTACACTCTCTTTTCAGAAGCCTGGATGAACGGATGTGAATCTTTGGGTGTCTCTATTCGACTCAAAATCATTTTGCACATGCACATGGACATGGACATGTATCACCTGTAACAAAGGCGCTAATAAAAAAAATGGCACTCCCTCTCACGCCAGTTCACCTGCAGCGCCACAGAGGAGCTGCTGCTGCTGTTCCTCTCTCTTAAGCCTGGTGTTTGGCTGCACTTTGTATGAAAAGAGTTCAAAATAATATGAAGATCTAACGTCACCTGAGCACCGATCAGCTGATCCGTGAATAAAAATCGATTTTTGAAGATTATGAATCGATCCACATTCTTAGAGGATGAGAATCACGATTCTTACATGAATCGGATTTCCCCCACCTCTATAATAGTGTGTTCATCTGCTCAAATATTAACATATACCCAGTTAACTGCCATATGAACTGCAGCAATAATCCTAATAATATTAGTAATACCTTGGGGAGTTGACCATAGTTAAGATTATGCAAACTGTTACGTTAGGCTACAGGTTACATTAAAAAAAGAAGAGTCACACAAAACAGGTTACTGTATGTGGGTGCTCATTGCCAAAGCTGCCTCATTTCTATGAGTAAAAAATATAATTGAAAGTAACAAAAAACACAACCCTACAACCTACAGTGCTGTATAAAATGGGTACAGTGCAGCTCTCTACTTGCATGTCTTGCACATGGATCATCAGCCCATGAGCTCTGACTTTTAGCCTGGGGGGGTCGGGGGCTTGCAGCTTCACATCATATCATGTATAAAGCTATCAAGACAATGTTAAAGACCATTGTAGATAGTTCTGGTTTAAAAGTTACAGTAGTAACGGAAATATTCAAAAGTTGCCTGACAACTCTGTTTACAGGCAACTTGCATTGGCTGACGAGAATCTCCACAAGCTAGCTAGCTACCACTGATAAAATCTGCTCCCAACAGGCATCATTTCATTAAAAACAAAAGGACACTTCTCATCTTAGAAGATAAGTCTGCTTTGTTTACAGCATTCTGAAATTAAAGACCCATTGTTTTGCAAGTGTTGTTTAGCAGTGAACCTGATGTACATACTGTGCAAGAATGGAAAAGTAAACAGGCTTAGCAACAGTAACTGGATTTGGGGGGACTATCCATTTATCTTTAAGCATGTAGGTGAGTATGTATGCTGATTTTTGAGAACTGCTAGCCCAAACGAATAAGGATAAATAACTAAACTCCATGTTGAGAGTCATTTTCACCATTGTCATGCAGCAGCACAGCTTATCTTGTGAGAAACTTTAGAAATTATGATGCTCTTTGGCATTGTTGCATGGTTTCTTGTGGTTTTACAATGTGGTAACCTGGCAACAGTCAAACAGCAAGCAAACAAAACATCGCTTCAGCAAAGTGAAGACACCCCACAGTCATGACCCCTCAACGGTCTGAGGGCTAGAGCATAATTTTCATCCTTCTTTGCCTCACCACATAAAATGGATCTTCCTAGTGCTGCAAGATGATTTTCTTTGACTGATGCAACCACACCAGCAGGGAAAAGACAAGAAGGGCATTTCACACTGCCCTCTTTTTGGTAATTTATGAGTCATGTTGTGTTCTAAAACTATTTCACTCTCAAGGTTAATGCATAACATTTGTCCAAAACTGGGGGAAAAAAAAACAAAAACGTACTGACATTTTCATTCTTTAACCTTTCCCTGCAAATTGCCTAACTATCATCGCAACTGGGAAAACAATTTTCATAAGTGGTTAACCTAAGTGTCCACTGAAAGAGTTTCTGAAACATGGTTGTGCCAAGACGCAAGAACACCAGTGACACCAGAGTACAGGGTCTGCATTTAGAGGCATTGGGGCAGTCAGCACACGCACACACACACACACATACACGCACAAGCACAAACGCAGTGACATGCACTCTGCCTTCCTGTATGTGTGTAAAACAAATTCTCCAAAAAATAGGGGAAAATATTACATTGACTCTGCTGCACAGTGCCTTGGGTCCAGTGTTAGCCTTGCCTTTACCCTGGAAATTAAAGCCCCTGTACAGACTTTTCATTTAGATTTGATTTTGGTGGCCCCCATGGACGAAAGCGGTGTTTTGCCGGAATGAAGACTGCATTTCCCACTGTCATGAAGACGTTTGTCTGGCCGGCATGTGTAGATTTGTTTTGGAAACTCGGAAAGAAGACGGGACTTGCTTTTTTTTTTTTTAGCAGCGTAATGTATCTATTCGTATCGTTTTGTCAGTGGTCCGACCCGACCATGCCTTCCAGAGGTATAGAATTAGACTACTTAGAAATAGCGTATCTTCGCACTGATGGGCTCATTTGCTGTTGTAGGTAACAGAGACACATCAGGAGAAACCAGAGACTTTTGCGTTTCCAGTTAAAAGCTCCGTACAGGGGCTTTAAAGAAATAAAATAAAAATTTAAAAATTAAAAAAGACTTGACACAAAAATGTTTTTATCTTGAGTTCCAGCTCTAAAAATATAACATAAAGCACTATTCAGAGTGACTCCACAAATCTCGTTTGTGTGGTTGTAAGCTGTTAAATGTTCTCTAGACATAGATTTAGACTTCAGCAGTCTATGATAACGCATGCAGGGTACAGTATATGACCTGATTTAATATTATTATCACAGAAATGAGGTTAGTCTGGTTTCAAGAAAACACAGTCGCTGTAAACAACAATTTGTTGAAGGTGCAAAAGGGATTTCTGTTTACCACAACATGGCCTCTGCCAAGTCAGCCATGATATAAAAACCAACACAGCTGGACATCATTTTCAGGTGATACTTATCTATATTTCCTTTATTGATTTTCGTGTAGTTGTGTAATACACTGTAGCTTCATCTACAGCTGCAGATGTTTGGTATGATATTTATTATTTCCACCATGCAGGTGCGAAAGAAAATAACACCAAAGATAAAAACAACGTCTACATCTGCAGGGTGATGTGAACCAAAATACTATGTTCATATGTACGTAAGGCAGGCTGATTTATTTTATTTTTTTCAATTATGATGAATCAATGCTCCAGGACAACAATACCATTACTTTAACTGTAATTTTATGTTGTGTAAAAGGGTTAATGTTTGTTTTGAGGATAAATTGTGGGTACAAACACGCTGGTATTTGCACGGTTGAGATGAGACGCATGTTGATCCTGACTTAATTTACGGCAGACCATCTTTCATTCATACTGTGTTTACCAACAGAAAGAAAGTATTTTTCAAAGGTCCTGCCTGTGTTGTCTCATTAAAAGCACATCGTACAATTCCCCAGGTGGATCTCAACAAAATAGCCAAACTCAAAAATCAAATCTTTTACAGTGAGAATAGAAATATGTGATTACTGGAGACATGCAATTACTATTTTTTGTCATTATAGCAGAAGAATAATTAACTCTGTGTGACAGTGTGAGAGGAAGATGAGAAAATCATCAGTAGAGAATCCGCTGTCAGGTCCGTTGAGCGGCTCGATATTTTTCTTTATGTTACTTGAGAGTTTTAGAGAAATAAGCTGGCTGCATGCAGCGACAGATCTGCTGCTCATCTCCACTTAAAACTGGGGTACATAGCCGGTCCTGTTGGAGACAGCCGCTCTGCATCTCTACCACCAACTGGGTTTATACGAGGTGAAGATGATTCACACAGTGGGGAGGGAAAGGAAGACAGGGAACAGGAGAGAGATCAAGAGGAAGGGAAATCATACTGCACTTGTGTTCAATCATAACTTGTGGACGGAACAGCGAGAAAACATCTTAAGGATGGTAAAGAATGTCACATAGGAGCTAAATGTCCCTTAATATAGACACATGCTGCTCCTGTCTGACCTTATGTCACTGTGGGTTTACCACAAAAAAAAAATTCAACTGCCTGCACTCAGCACGCCCACGGTTTTTAATCTCCTGGAGACTCATTGTGCAGCTAAAGTAAACTTTACTCAAAAGAAAAAAATTATGGGGTACATCTAGACTAGAACAAGATCAAAAAAAGAACTGAAATAACTTGATATTACTTGTTTTTTTTTTGTATCTAATCTTGCTCTGAGTAGCACAGTATTTTCAAATTGCAAATGTCATTTGAATTTTATTTGAACACTTGAACTGAATTTACCTGGTGTCTCATAACAAATGTTGCCATCTTACTAAGTGGTAGCTAATTATTTTTCATCCACAATAAGTCCCAAACAACAAAACAAGTCAACTTGCTGATGTCTGGTGAAAATGCTCTCTGCATGTCAGTGTCTGTACACTTCACACTTGTCCAAAGATGATCTCACTGAGGAAGAAGCACCACTGTTTAATTTTGATGTTGAAAAGAAGTGAGCTTGGTCTGTGGCTCTTTGTTGTTTATGAAAGCCTCACAGTTCAAGGAATGTCATAACAATGTTTCAAGAATCACCTTTACAGCTATCAGTTTGGACCTCCAGGAATAAGAGCTGTAAAAAAAAAAGTTACATTATTGATTAAGAAAAAAAAAAGAAACATGACAAATGTTATTTGTGGTCTGACATCTGACGTGCAACCACATGGCGTTTGTGGCCAGTTTAAGTGGGTTGAGTTCCACTTCCTCTACAGGGATTAAGCTTGAAAGGTCTTTTTTTTTTGTTTAGGTAGGTTCCTAACTGAGTGAAATGACCCGGAAGTATCTAAGTGGCAGCCATGATAAGAGCTGGTTGAATTCTCTAAATGCTGAGGAGGAAAGGAGCTTCAGTGCTTCCTATCTTATCTTCTGTAGCATAAGATACATTCAACCTTCATTTATGAAAGGAAAGGAGATAATGCAGTCTCACAATTTCTCATGGCAGCAACATTTAAGGTGGCTGCTCTGTTGTAGTCTAACACATAAATGAAAGAACAGAAGATCTACTTTATGCTTGTGATATGGTGCTAAAGTCAAGGCAATCCTTGCATGATTGGCTGAGTTCCAGATGAATAAATATTAAATTTCCATTTAATAATATCATAAGTATAACAAAATACTATTATGCCTGGAAACTCTATATGCTTAAATGTCTGAATATAATTTATTCCACCCCTGTCCTATTTTTATTTAATCATCAATGAATGGCTCAACTTGGCTACTTGTATATTCCTTCCATGTTATCTTATTTCAACATTTAATTTGGGGTCTTTTTACCTAGCTCTTTATGAATTCTCCTTCAAATCTTTCCTTGACCTCATGACGTTTTCCATCTTGGTTTGACAAGAGTTTTTTTTTTTTCTTCACTAACATATTCAACTGCTGCCGGGTCTCTGCGTGATGACCATTTCTACATGCTGCTGGACGGCTCAAACGGTGCAGTTAAGTGGCTGTAACGTTTAAACACCTGCTCTCCTCAGGTGTGGCACCACCTAATAAACAGAGAGGAGAAAAACATCCCCTCATGTAAACAAACTGTATCACCTTATTCTGACCGATCATGCTGATTTTAATTTGTTTGAATTATAGTCAAACAGACTCTTTCACAGAAGACGTTTTGGCGTGTCACAGACTGAGGGGAACAAGTAAATAATATAATTAAGCATGGCCGACTTCCAGATAACTGCTCCAGTTTTGGGGTCCTGGTATTTTTGAGCTGGCTCATATTCAGACTGAGCAGAGCCATAGCTAATGTCATGATTAGCACCTGTGTTTTCCTATAATGAGTTTGAAAATGTCTGCAGACTGCAGTGACAGTGTCCTGTGGCAGTAAGTCCAAAGAAAGGCTGAGGTGATTTAGAATAAACACACAAAGGACAAATCAGTTAAAATGCAATCCCATAAATGTTCAATTGTTTAGTATTCAATTATTCATCAGAATAATTAATGAGAATATGAAAGATGGCTGTGCCATGCATGCTTCTTTATCGTACTCATTTCCACATTAAAAGGTAGAGTAGATGCTGATGTGGTTCACTCGCAGGCCAAATGGATAAAAGTGAAGAAGCAGCCTGCCTGGTCCATCAGCACATATTAACATAACCAAAACAGAAGCACAGGGGCTGCAGCCTCACAGTTGGAAGTGAAGTTTGTGATCAAACTGAGCGGGTTATTGGCTTTAATTAGGCCTAATAGCCTTGGGCTGTATTCGTACTTTTTGGCAATGACACCTGGAGGCAAAAGACCCTTCATGTGCAGGGATCATTAGCTCCTAACCCTCAAGCACCTCGGACACAGGTAACAGCGTCAGCTGGTCAAAGACAGGGAGGCGTCTCCACATGTCAGAAATGACCAAAAAAACAAGTTTATGCAGATCAACAGTTCTCAAAGGGGAATCATGCTGGCATGTGGTATTGTTTTAATTTAGATTATTCTTTGAAACTGACGTGTCCTCCTGCAACAGTGGGCATGCAGCTTGCTGTACAAACGGATAAATGCAGCCTGCACTGTGTACTACTCTGCCAAGTTGACTCCCTCAAAGGGAACCACTCTGTCCCACGAGGCCACATTTACATTAATAATGTCTTGGCATAATAGCAGATGCTAGTGATGTATTTTTTATACTTTACACATTGAAACTGTGAAGAGAAAATTACTGTAAATGTTTTTTTCACTCAGTCTCATCTAGCCTTCCTTCTGGGGGGCGGGGGGGTTTGCCAAAGGTTTGGGACTCTCCAGCCCAGCTCCTGCCACACAGCTCTATTTAACATAACCCAGAGCCATTTCCTACAGCAGTCCTTACCTATAATGAGCAGAGCAGAGTAAAGGGCATATTCTAAATGTCATTTCATGCACTATTCAAACGGACAGCAAAGGATATATTGGTAAACATTACGGTGTTGCCTTGGAAGATGAAACAGTATGTGTGAGTCTCAGATCAATTTCACAGCCAAATATATTCTTCTGCTTCATGAGGTGTTTATCCAGGTCTTTTTGGCCATCCTGAAGCTCAGACCGGGCAGAGACAGCCAATGTAGACAAAGAAGACTTTTGATTAAAATGAAATCCAGACGCCTCTAGACTAAATATATATATATATATATATATATATATATATATATATATATATATATATATATATATATACGGTATATATATATATATATATATATATATATATACACCGTATATATATATATAATATTTAATAAGTCTGCCACCCACCAGCCAGCCAATTAGCCACAACCCGCAGTTTACGTTACACTACTATATATTCAGATTAATGGGCTCTATGCACAGATCCACTACTTCCTGAATTTAAGGCAGCACCTTCATTTCCTGTCTTAGATTATTGGACAAACTGATTAATCCAGCTGTTTGAGTAGTCACAATGGTCAGACACACCTGGATTAATCAGTTTGTCCAATAATGTAAGACAGGAAATAAAGGAGCTGTCTTAAATTCAGTAAGTAGTGGAGCTGTGCATACATAGATATATATACTGACTAGATGCCGCGTTCCTAGGCAACTCTATTGAGTGGAATACGTCAACGCGGCCGCCATCTTGGTCCAGTGGAAGCCGTGTCTACTTACTGCATCAGTCAACAGAGGCAGACGTCTATCAACCATTAAAATCGCCATAACTCACCGAATATTCAACCGATTTTCAAGCCGTTTGGTTTATTATAAATGTCAGACATACTGTATATTTATGATACAACAACAACGAAAACTTTTTGAATTTTTTTTATAATTTTTGTTTTTATGTATTAAACATACACTTAGATACTCAGACACACACCCACATGCATAAATACACTGAAATTTGTTCTACAAGGGTCTGACCGGGTCTGACTGCTTGTCAGACATATATTATTGTCTATGGTCAGAACCCCGGACCAAGATGGCGGCGCTATTGATGTACGCTAGGGCTGGGTAAAAATATCGATTCAGCAATGCATTGCAATTCTTTTCTCTGCAATTCAATATCGATTCAGCAATCTTCTGAATCGATTCAAGCCCCTGGCCAGTGGGGGCGCTGCGAGCAACACCCTCGTGTGATTCGCGCTGTACGGACGGGGGCCGCACTAGACCAAACCATAACGGGGAGTGAGTAGCAGCAGCAGCGGGGATCGATCGTCGGGGGAGGGACGCACCGCGCCGTGCCGTATTAACTTTCGCTTTCAACACGCGCTGCTGTTATGCATGCGTGCTTCTCTGTGGTGTGTATGTGTGTGAGAGGATGCGGCCATCGTCCGACGGGGGGGGGGCGGCGGCGAATATCGCTACTTTTTTTTTTTTTTTAAGACGTTAGTTTAGGCGGCAGCGCTTTGCGCTGCGGGAAACCCTGAAGCTGCTCTCACTTCTTCCTCTGCTCCTCCTCACTCACTCACCTACACACAGACAGGACTCTGTCTTCCTCACACTCACCCCAGCCCCTCAGTTTCTCATCCCACCTGCCCGTACCATACACATTGACAGTCAGTCAGAAATCACAGAACTTAAACATCATAACAAGAACATTACTGCGGGGTCGCTACAATATTTTCAGTTGTGCAGTCAACTATTATTAATAATATTGTTTTGTATTGTTTTATTACTCAAAATGTTATGAGTTATTTTCCAAGAGGAAAGTATCACATAGCCTAATTTAAATTTAGCTGCACTGTAGTTCAGTGTTAAAGCAGTGTCATATTTTGTTATGCTATGAGTTATACTATGGCTGTTCATAAGGCATGAAACTAAACAAATAATTATTAAAAAAAAAAAATCTGGTACTCTTATTTGTGTATTTCTGCTTGATACTGAATCGATATCGAAGCATTTCAATCAATATCGAATCGAATCGATATCGAATCGAATCGTGACCTAATGAATCGAAATCGAATCGAATCGTGAGATTCTCAACAATACCCAGCCCTAATGTACGCTGAGAAGCAGAACGCGGCATCTAGTCAGTATATATATCTATGCTGTGCATAGAGCCCATTACTCTACAGTGGATGTTGAGCTGAGCTGCAGGCCACAGCCTCTCTGCCTGAGAGCTTCAGGTCTGGGTGTGACTCCCAGCCCGAGAGGAGCTGATTGATTACACCAGGTAAAGTTGATTTAGTGATCAGAGGAGTCAGAGAAGGCACACTGAGGATGGTGAGCAGCGTGTGAGGACGTGTGGAGACGCTGGACATGGAAAAGTGATGCAGGACTAGAAGCTTTGTTTCAAACAAGGAAGAAGGAGCCGGTGAGCTTTCGCTTGTGTGGATTTTAGTATTTAGTAAATCATGCTGTTAAACTCATATTAAAATGTGTGTATTTAAAGGGACAACGAGGAGTTTTGGAAAAGCGAAGCGTTTTCACACTACATTTATGAGCCTCCGCGCGCACCATACATTTCTTTGACCAGCGCAAGACAGACTCATGTTTTCATTCATCAAGAATTAAAGTCAGAGGTTCGAAGAGGTTCACATACCACCGTAGTTCCGACCATAAACGGCGATTCGGCTGCGTTATTCTCATGACTCGCCACGAAACCGAAAGTAAGGAAACGCTGGTCGGCTCGCCCAGCACTTCCACCATTAATTAAAATAACAAAATAACGATAGAGACAAAACGATATACAGTATTTATCGAAAATGGAGCCATCCACATCCACATTAACGTGAGACTTTTTTATAACCAAATAGAAACTCCTCGTTGTCCCTTTAAGAGTAGTAAATCATGGTATCAAATTCAGGTTAAAATGTCATTTAAAATCATGTAGGTTTAAAAATAGTTTAAAATGTAATGAATGTAATGAATGAATGAATGAAGCTAAAAGTATGGATTGTGTGTGTTTATAGGAGTTTAAAGCTGCTAAGGTTAAAGGTTAAAATTATCATTGAATACTGATAAAAATGTCTTCATTTCATTTTGGGTGCTTTAAATATGGTTTTTTTTTTTCAATATATTCTCAAGATTAATTTCTAGTAGTTTAAAGCAGATATCAGTGGAATGTTTTTGTTAATATAAGTCCTAAATAGTCCTATTTTCCGTCAGCAATCACTTACATGAAGTATTTCAGCCTAAACACGAGTCTCTCCGTCACTCTGCTCTGCTGTAACCGGAGGAGAAAATTTTCCTTGTGGGATACAAGTGTTATCCAATGAGGGGAGAGAACGGCATGAAGGGCTGTGTGTGCAGCCAAGGGATGCGCGTGAATGTGGTGACGTAGCACGAGGACCAATTGATGCCTGACAAGGGCGGGGGCTGCTAACTCATGGTGCGTTCAAGGAAACTCGTACTTTGTGTTTTTCCTTCCTGTGAAGTCATACCAGTTCGATCTGGTACGAGTTCACGGGTCGGAAGTTACGAGTGGCCGTTATAGGGAACTTTCACAGACAACAGGACGGTAAAAACACGAGCTACGGGTTACCTGGAACGCTACCAAGTCGTAGTTGTGACTTGAAGCTGTAACTTACGGTTTCAAAAGCCTGCCTTGAACACAACATTAGCCGAAACGGCCGTGCCGATGATATCTGCTTTAAGTTTAAGTTTAAAATTAATTATTTGATCTTGTGTTATGTTGATTTATTATTATTGGGGTATAGTTTCTTGATCTATTTGTGTTTGTGTTTGAGGTTTTTCACCTACTTTTGGCCATGAAAACTTTTCAAAAGAAAAGAAAGAATTGATTCCTGGTCATTGAGTGAAGTCCAGTTGAAATCTTCTGAAGCAAGCTGACCTTTCAAGTGGGGGAAACTGCAGGGTTAAACCTCACTAGAGTGAGGAGCACTTGACAGTGCATAATGGACATAATTCTGCACCTAGTCCATTAATTCTGTTCTTTTCTACCTTAGGGGTATAATAATGTCTAAACACAATGACAAGTATGTTACATATGTTTAGTATTTTGTATATATGTTATTGCAAATGTTTGAGTGAAATCCATAATTTCAGAACTTTCAGAATTTTCAAAACTTTTTTCACATTTTTTCGTCATCGTTCATCATCATTTAAAAATGTCCTGTGTCCTCTGATCACTGTCAGAGAATCTGAGATTTTTGATACAAAACTGCTTTGGGGTTCAGATCAGTTTTAATTACCTGACCAGCTGCTGATGAAAATTTACATTTTACGTTTAAGTTTTCAGAAGAACTGATGATTAGCAGCTGTCTCAGTTGTCAGTGCCTCCCTCAAGTGTGGTATCCAACGTTAAGCACTGATAAAAGACTGAACGTTAATATGACACTGCTTATATTTCCAACATCTCCCCTGAAAAGTAACAGTTTACTTTATAAAAACAGACAACAATCTCTGTTCATTTTTCCTCAGCGTCCTAGAGTATATATCATCGGTGCTGCAGTGGAAGTAATGCAACCCACTGTCCCTGGTTTATTTAATAAAACACACTTTGGGAGAACAAGAGGACTGAACACACATTTACTTCATTTTTTATGTGTGATTGATGATGGCTACAAAAAAAATGGGGCATCTGGGCCCTTTGGCTACTGTTACGCAATCCCTTTCATTTTATTATCTTTTTTTTTCATTTTGGTTCTTCTGAAACTCTTAAAACAAACTCTAATTCTGACACTGACTGGGATTTTAGTTATCAGTTTGTGCTGCTAATGAGCTGAATACCTTTTGACTTCATATTACGAATTTGAGGGTTGACCAGTCTAAAATCATATATTTGAGCACAATATTTGAGATAAAGGCTTAAAAGATCATTTAATCTTTGTCCGAAGGAAATCTAGTTTTGACTCGTTAATAGGTATAAATACTCTCTTGTTCTTGGAATATTTAAGAACACATACAGGGCTGTTATATCACATCTTTTTATTGAATGGATATGAATAATCCAATTTAAATCCTTTGCCTAAGAATATATCATCACTTAGCCTACTGTAAAAGGGACGATGGGGAGACATAACTGTCCAAAAAATGATTTGTCTCAAAATTAGCAGTGTGTTATAAAGTTATTCTCATTGAATGTAAATGGAAATCAATATACATTTAAGGTTGAGCTTGCAGTTTGACAGTGTGTTTCCCCTGTTGTAAATCATAATTTATCTGAGTATGATGGAGGGAATAGCCAGGTAAACCACTTTGTTACCTACTAACAACGTTGTTTGTTTTAACTGAAGTGTATGAGGGGCCGTACAAGCCATAATTCATTCTTTCACTCTCACATACATACATTCTCCTTACACATACATATATTTTCACTCACACATACATACATTCTCCTTACACATACATATATTTTCACTCACACATACATACATTCTCCTTACACATACATATATTTTCACTCACACATACATACATTCTCCTTACACATACATATATTTTCACTCATTCTCCTTACACATTCATATATTTTCACTCACACATACATACATACATTCTCCTTACACATACATATATTTTCACTCTCACACACATACATTCTCCTTACACATACATATATTTTCACTCTCACACACATAGATTCTCCTTACACATACATATATTTTCACTCTCATATTTATACATTTTCATACTAGAAGTATGTATGTATGTGAGAGTGAGAATATATGTATGTGAAAGGAGAATGTATGTATGTGTGAGTGAGAATATATGTATGTGAAAGGAGAATGTATGTATGTGTGAGTGAAAGTATAGTGGAAACGGAAGGAGTATAGTGGAAACGGAAGGCAGCATTTATCGTCTACATACTCCGGTACAGTAGGTGGCGGTATACACCTAATAAGTAATGGTTGCAACCCGAAGGGGAGAAGAAGGTAATTTATCCCTCTGTGATAGGCTCTGTGCAGAGCGATAGATATAACAAGTTTAATCATAAAATCGGCTCTAAAGGCGCCGCTGTTTCACTATTTAACTCATTTTCAGCTGCGTCACCTTTACTTTGAAAGTCCAGAGCTGGATCAGAGCGGAGCGTTTGTACGGAGGGAGAGATCAGCTGATCCGCTGCTGTTGACTTTCTTTTGAGTGAAGCTAGGATAGATAAGACAGCGGCTGAAGATTTATTCAATAAACTAGAGCAATAACAACTGTCATTTTAAATTGTGTTTTATAGGCTATTGTTTTCAAATAGCCTATTTCACTGATCGCAAGAAGTAGTGGCCAGGCTGGATGTGCGTATGGAAACAGTGGATTTTTTAGGTGCTGTGGCTACAAGCATTGTCTCTGTAGGAGACAACAAGACCTTTGTAAATGTGAACACAGTGTGGACCTATTCAAGACTTGCGTTTGGGCAACACATAACAGGCGAAATTTTAATTTAATTTATTCATGGCCACATTAAGTGAAACCATCTGATTATCCATGTCCTGCTGCGAGCGGACAACTTTCAGTGTGACCCTGACTGTATATAAAAGTAAAATATATTTAAGCAATATCACACGAGAGGGAGTGCTGTTGTACTGTATATCAGCACGGCTGTGATTCGGTCGTAGGCACGAGGCCGCAGGCCGAGTGCCGCAGATAATCACACCGTGCTGATATACAGTACAACAGCACTCCCTCTCGTGTGATATTGCTTTTATACAACAGTGCTACTAGCGCATTTTTAGAACAGTAATAAACTACAAGAGATTATGATTTGTTTGTTTATTTAACCCTTTGATGCACAACATGGGTCTAAATAGACCCGAGTGAGTTTTTTTGTGCTATATCTTTGCGAAAAATTTATTTCATCATATAGAATTCCAGGTATTCCTCAATTAACTTGTTTTTGATCATAATACATCCTTATTTTATTTTTTACTTTTTCACTTTTTTAATAAAAACACATTTTGTATCACTACCCCTCTAATGCGCAACATGGGTCTAAAATGACCCACATTCATTTCCAATGTGATTTCATGCTGAGTGATAGTTTCTTTGCTGTAACTTTTGAAATCTATCTATTTTATGATTGAATGTTCCAAGTATTATTTAATATCGTGTTTTTTTTTTAGTGGGGTCATTATTTCCATTTTTCATTTCTTACTTGTGAACAAAAATGAACAAAAATGTCTCAGTGAGTGGACCAGTTGAAAAAACAAGTATAGCAAGAATACTTTAATTTTAGCATTCCCTCACTATCTATACCAACAACAGACCATTGTTTCCTTGATTACAATAATGACTAGTCATTACTTGTCCTTTTTCCCCCATTAATAGCTCTGTTGACATATTCTACTGCAGTCAACAGCTAGCCATAGTTTATTCTATCTGAGTAGGCTATTTCAATGTTATATCTTTGAAATCACTGCACAGTATTTATCATTTTCTTCAGTAAATATTCTTTTTTAAGCACATATAATCATATTTACTTGTTTTACAATTATTCCAATTTACCTAAAGAAACATTTGATGACTCATTAAAGATAACTGTGCATAATTGATAAGGTTTTAGTTACCTTGAATAAGTAGCTACATTACTTGTCATAAAGGGAAATACCTTAATATTAGCAAGTTAGCTAACTGTTAACATGATGACATGTTCTAGCTGGTGACAACAATTGAATAATATTCTATTGTAGACACCAGCTAGAACATGTCAACAGCTGCCTAGCTAGCTAGCTGGTGACATGTTCTACTGTAGTTAACTAATACAGTAGAATGTAGAAATGTCAACTGCTAGCTAGCTAACTGGTCCACTCTCTGAGACTTTTTGTCTGTTTGTTCATAAAATAAGAAAGTAAAAATGGAAATAACACCCGGTACTAATTAAAAACAAGATATTCAACTGATACTTGGAGGATTCAATCATAAAATATATTGATTTTAAAAGATACCACAAAGAAACACTCACCCAGCATGAATTCACATGGAAAATGAATGCGGGTCATTTTAGACCCATGTTGCGCATTAGAGGGGGTGTGCATATGTTGTGCATCAAAGGGTTAATCATTTATTTGGCTCCGCCAACAGAAATAGTTCTGCAACTGGAAGGGAGACAAGGCTGTTGCCAGGCAACACATAAACATTTCATACTAGCTTGCTACTAGCTACTAGGTTTTCCACCGAGCTGCTTCCAGTGCTGGTTCTGGTTCTGAGCCCGTGTCTGATTAGCAGCGGAGCAACAGGACCAGCGTGAAGACAGACAGAGACGTTATCGATACCGTATTACATTTGTTTATCATCTATGTAATCAACATAAACACAGTTGAAGCTAAGTAGCTGAGCTACGTGGCTAACAACAGCTAACGCTAATATCAAAACACATCGCCGTCAAAACGTAGTTGCTCCCGCGGCGATTTTTTCCCCAGCCGGGTTTAGTAGAGATGTATCGCCAATTAGACGGACCAGGTCAGGTCCAGGTTTTAATGTTCAGGTCCGTTTATAACTGTAGCAGCAGCAGCAGCAGCAGCAACAGCAACAGCAGCAGAGAGATGGGGCAGCTCCTGTATGGGGAGCCTGGCTCTGACTTAGCTCCTGTCCAGCTGAACAGCGGAGTGATTATGTCTGTGAAAAGTCCCAGTGCTGTTATACTGTATATCAGCACTATGGAATGTCTCGTTGTCCAATCAAATTGCTCGGTTGGGACCGGTCGGAACTAACTGTTGTATAAAGATTATTCACCTTATTCTCCGGGGCAACCATGGAGTCAATGGAACGCTGTGAGATTGTGTTGGAACTTCCAGCGACGACCGGAAGTCGTATAGTACATTAGCGGTAGCTTGATTATTTGAGTCCGTTCTCAGATGTTTCTTGTTGGCAAATCCGGGTTTTTTTTCCCGTTGTCGATTGCAAAAAATGACGAGCATTATAAAGAGGAAGCTACAATCACTGGAAGAAAACGTGTGAGTTTTTATAGCAGTTGAGCATCGACCTCATCTTCTGTCCCAGTGTGTGTGGAGCTCTGTACGACCTGCACCCACCTCCATCTACTCTAGAGTCTGGTTAAAAATAATTAAATAAATCCCCGTGTCCCCGCTGATTTCAGCCAAGGTGAGCAGCTTGTTTGGAGAGTAGGAGCGAATTAAAAAAAAAAAAAAAAAAAACGCTATCACAGCCCGAAGCAACACTGTTAATGCACATAAGAGGCTGCTTTTAATTTCTGACAGCTGGACATTGCGCTACTTTTAATTATGAAGCTTTATCCATTTAAACAAAATAAACTAGAGGAACAACTTTCATGTTTAAATTGTGTTTTATAGCCTACTTTTATATATTTTACTGATCGCAATTCAGGCTGGGTGTGCGTATGAAAATATGCTACAGTGTTTCTCTTTTCTTTTCTCTTTTTTGGAGGGGGCGGGGGGTAGTTTAGGTGACAAAGACATTTTTAACTGTGAAAATAGAGATGTATTCAATATTTGCATTTGGGCAATACTGCTGTAGGCGAAACAAGTTTATTCATGGCCACATTTAAGTTACAGTAGTTGAGGGAGGGTTTTATTTCTAAACCCCTCCGTTTATTTCTTTTACACATTAGCGAGCAGGTTCACAGCGTGAACAGCGTGTCCCGACCTGACCAGGCTCTGGACCAAGGGGGCAGTTGTTGGTCTGAGAAGTGAAGCTCACTTCCGCGTTCAAAAAACTGCAATCCCCTCGGCTGTCGCTGGGGGCTGGCTCCAGAAGGGAGCAACTCCAATCGAGCCCCATGTTAAAATAGCCGATTTTACAGCTTAAAAAAACATATTTACAGCCTGGTACATTTTAATTTTTTGGTCTCAACCGATAGTTTCTACCCCCGCACACACTCTGAGGGGGGTGAATTTTTTTTAAACTCTACCGTTTTACTATTATTAGGTTTAAAGTTCTGGCCAATTAGGGCGCAGAACCGTTGAGTGACAGGTCCGGAGACCACTGCTACGAGGCCAGTGGGCGGGCCCTCGGCCGGCCAACGGCCGCACCGCTCCAAATATGGCAAGTAGAATCCAACATGGCGCAGCTCAAACCCCCGTAGTAGCGGCACAAAACAGACTCCCCCAAACCAATGGGTGACGTCACGGGTGCTACGTCCATTCTTTTTACAGTCTATGCTCTGGACACGGAGCAGAGACCCAGGTCCGATAGTGCAAGGCTCTCTCTGAAGCAGAGGATGAGGCCAGCTTCCCGTCAGTCTTCACAGACAGTCCAGAGTTGAACGAGTTTCTGATCATATAGTTGTCAGTTTGCTCCAGGTGACAGTCGACCCTCACAACAAACCCCCCCCTCCCTCTCTCAGTAAATAGTTCCGACGTCCATGCTGCAGCTTATATCCAAGTAATATAATAGCCTATATATAAATGAGCTCCTGACGCTCAGCTCAACAGTTGGTAAATAGCAGCGGATCAGCGCGATCTCTCCCTCCATACTGGTTCTGCCAGCTCCACTTGGATTTCAAAGTAAAAGTCACGCTGTAAATGAGTTAAATTGTGAAACAGCGGCGCTTTTATAGCCGATTTTAGGATTAAACTCTGAATATATGAGCTAAACATCTGTTACCATAAGTTTCCATGGCGATCTAGCTGGGTTGAAAGAGAGAGTACAGGAAAGCCTGGCTTTAGACTCAATAAAAAATATATAATTATAAAATATAACCCACTAAACTCGCTTCGAAGTACACCCCTCAAGTGTTGTCCATGTTGATTTGATTGTCTGTATTGTAATTGTCCCGCAATATACTGCAAATTCAGTCGATTGTTTACATCAGTTTTTACTTCCGCATTTGACCGGAAGTCGTAACACAATCGCGGCCAAACCGGAAGTGGCAAAGTGGGCGGGGCTACATAAGGTGAATTATATAATGAGCTCCTGACGCTCAGCTCAACGGGTGAGGAGAACAACTGTAGGCGGAGAAAGTCAACAGCAGCGGATCAGCTGATCTCTCCCTCCGTACAAACGCTCCGCTCTGATCCAGCTCTGGACTTTCAAAGTAAAGGTGACGCAGCTGAAAATGAATTAAATGGTGAAACAGCAGCCTTTAGAGCCGATTTTATGATTAAACTCTAAATTACCTTCTTCTCCCTCTTCCTTCGGGTTGCAACCATTACTTATTAGGTGTATACCGCCACCTACTGTACCGGAGTATGTAGACGATAAATGCTGCCTTCCGTTTCCACTATACTTTCACTCACACATAGGCCTACATACATTCTCCTTTCACATACATATATTCTCACTCTCACATACATACATACTTTTAGTATGAAAATGTATAAATATGAGAGTGAAAATATATGTATGTGTGAGTGAAAATATATGTATGTGTATGTGTAAGGAGAATGTATGTATGTGAGAGTGAAAATATATCTATGTGAAAGGAGAATGTATGTGTGTGAGAGTGAAAATATATGCATGTGTAAGGAGAATGTATGTATGTGTATGAGAGTGAAAATATATGTATGTGTAAGGAGAATGTATGAATGTGTAAGGAGAATGTATGTATGTGTGAGTGAAAATGTATGTATGTGTAAGGAGAATGTATGTATGTGTGAGTGAAAATATATGTATGTGTAAGGAGAATGTATGAATGTGTAAGGAGAATGTATGTATGTGTGAGTGAAAATATATGTATGTGTAAAGAGAACGTATGTATGTGTGAAGAGAATGTATGTATGTGTGAGTGAAAGAATGAATTATGGCTTGTACGGCCCCTCATAGAAGTGGCTGCAGTTTCATGCACATAGTTTTTTTCTGCTCGTGCTTGTTAAATCTGTCCTCTGGGATTCGAGCCCTGGACCTTCTGGTCACAATCTGGCTTCACATTTTTTTTTATGTTCTGTCTTTGCCTCTCACTTTGTCATTCCATTTTAACTCATTGAGTGCCGCGCTCCTTTCCAAAGTTTTAGTCAAGTGTACCGGCAATTTAGACCATTTTTGACAATTTCTGTAGAGCCACAGTGTATTCTATATTATTGCCACCAACACATACTGTTGCTCATTTGAAAGGTGAAACTTTATGCTTCAAATGGCCACAAACCGTTTGTTTCTACGAGCCTCTGTTCCTGAGAAAAGTCAAGCTAAACATGGCTGGGTTTCACCAAAATCCCTGCTTTTTTTCTAGAAAAGGAGATAGAGCGTCTTTTATGAAAGGTCTGTTTGTGTCTGTCGCTCTTCTGACACTCGCATTTCTGGATCAAAGGGCTCGTATAAGATAAATATACACAACAATTGTTGTTCTATTCACAAAACCACCATCAGGGGCGGGGCGGGGGGGGCGCCACTAAACAACAATAACACAGACGCACCGTGCCGTGTCACAGCCTCTCGCCGTGGAACGTGATGGTCTCTCGGCCACAGCGGCTCGCGAACACCGGTCCCACCGGTGGTCGCGGTCCTTCTGTGGTACGGGTCGGTGCCGGCGGCCTGCTTTGGCCCAGAGACCATCACATTTTACCGCGGGAGGACCTTGGGGAGGACACGGTGTTGCTGGAGAGGAAGACCGGGCGGGACTGTCGGCTGAGAGCTTCCTGTTTCTGCTCCAAGCTGCTGGAGCCTCGCCAGTGACAGCGGAGCAGCTGTGCTGCATCCACATGCAGAACTCCGTTTGCAAAAGCCGAGTTATGATGAAAACTTCCAGATCATGAGCTGTCATGAGTTTTTGATCGTCATCTATTTCAGTTCTACTCGTTGTAGAGTCCCCAAATTTACACATAAGGTGTGTTAAAGTGTCTAGTTTCATCATTTAAAAAAAAAAGAGCAAAAAACGTGAAATCTCGTTTTTGGCACTCAACGCATTGGGAACGAAAAACGAGAAATTACGTGGTTGGCATTCAATGAGTTAATGGAAAAACAAATGTAATATTTTTGCCACTCATATCATTAAATGCAAACTTACACACATCTCCCATTATAATCACAATTATAAATCTAAATGCAAAGGCATTCACTGAAGTCAAAGTAAACACAATCAACAAGTTGAAAATGTCATTATGAAAATAAAAGTGTAATAGTCAATTCCAGTATGATGGGAGTCAGTCTGTGGGATATTATACGTTAATTTACGCAAACCTAACAGGTATGGCAGGAAAATGGATTTATCATAATCCTTCAAAAGCCCACACATTGCTTAAATCTAATATAGAGAAAATCTCTCAGATCATTATGTCTCCATTTCATGTCTGTCAAGGCCACCGGGCCCAGAGCAGAGCAGACTCATTCAGCTTGGTCTGATTAGTTGATGCAATATTTGTGTCTGTTTCAATGAATAGACATTAAGAGATTTCCTTTGGTAAATACAGAAAGTAAACTAAGTATAATTTCTGCTTGCATCTTGGTGCTGTTGATGCATGTATTCCTTACTAACAATGAGCAGTGGTGGGGATTTGAGAAACTACTATTAAACGGTTTATAATATCTCTTCTCTCACCTTGTTCAGTGCTATATCTTCTGTCGGATTTTAACAGCATAACACCTCAAAATCCTTCCAAGGTTATATTCTAATCTCCATGTCTGCATATAATTGTTTGGCGTTTCTTTGCTGATAAAACGTGGCTGCATGTTCCTGTGAAAACTGGTGATTTAAGAAGCCTCAATAATTATAAAATATTACATTGCAGGATTAATCTCCCAAACATTACCCCACCAAATGTAACTTGTCAAAGTCATGGAAACCGAACATTAACAAATGCATTAGTACAAAGTTGTTAAATCTAGTTTCAGCCAGATTATTCATTTGTAGTTATTATCCCAAGACATACAGTAAGAGCTTTCTCAAGATAAGTAAGAGATCCCATACACTAAAGTGTAATGCTTCAACAAAGAGGAGGAGGAGGGATTTGTTTACAGCTGGGTATATACAAAAAGCACCCTTCTCCTTTCCATGATACATTTATTTATTTTTTGCTTTTTGTTGGCTCATTTGGATGTTTGCCCCTCACTGTGCAGAGTGATGTATGAGCAGAGTCTGGCACTTCAAGGCTGTTTTCATAGTGATCTGCTGGACGAGGAAAGTTTATTTGTTTTCACTTTAAATATGAGTTTAAGATGTTCATGTAGCATGAGTTCGATTATGTGACATCACAATAAGCTTGGTAGCGGCCATTGTCCAATAAGTATACTGTGTGTGCCAGCAGTTAAAGCTGTACAGAAATGGCCGTTTGTCCGGTTCGTCGCGCCGAGTTTTCATGAGTTGCTGCACGAGTTTACCCGAGTCAGGAAAACAAATTTGATTGGTCGTTATCGAGCGGGCGGGATATTCAAAGCCTGGGGCGAGACCGAGCTCGGTGTGTGTGTGTCTCACACGTTTGAATGACGGATGACGGATCCAGTTAGCCTGACGAGCCAGACTATATCATTAAAATGTCTAGTCTGGAAACGACCGGTAGACCTCGGCTCAATCCAGGGGGCGGGATGAAGGCTGTCTTTCAAACTGCCTCTGCACGCAATAGGGTAGCGCTACGACCAATCAGAGCAAAGAGCAGGATGACGTTAGCCTAACAAGCCAATTAAAATGTATGTCGTCATGGCGTTAAGCCCGCCCAACGACTCTCTAAACAGATAGAGCGCTGTGATTGGTGAACACAATCAGTGTTCGAGACTCAAAAAGTTCCTATGGCTCGTTTCTAGACCCACCTACGGAGCAAATATATTTGCTGCCGCTAGGGTGCGTCTAGATTTCTAGGCTAGGATCCAGTATCAGTGGCTGATGAATCGTGAGCAGGCTGACGTATAATCCGTGCGCCTGCATTATCCAGAGCAAAAAAAAAATACCACACTTTCATCCTGGATTTCATCAAAAATAGAATTTTGCACAAAGTTTGGGCTACATCGTCAGATAGATGAGTTATTACACTAATTTTATGACCCAGAATACGCTCAAATTCCATTTTCTTTTCTGTACAGCTTTAAATTAAAATGAAAAATAGTTGTATTTTGTAGATGTGGGAATTTTTCAATGTGACAGAAAGTAGTTGATGCAAGTTTTTTTTTTTTTTTTAAATGAGATAATTACATTTCTATGAGGAAAAAATCAAATAAGACACTAATTATTTTTCAGAGGACAGAGTTTGTTCTGCCTTAAAACAACTGTAATAGCTATTTAACAAATCTTTAACTGACATTTAAGACAATTAACTTAAATGCTGGATTTAAAATGAGTGAATGAGTCATAAAATCCAATAAACATGGTTTATTAGCACAGAGGATTTGAAACAGAATATTGTTGTATAGGACAAGAAAACACTTGAAGCTACAGCAGATAGTTGAACTACGAGTTTCAGTTGAGAATTCATTTACATTCAGAGGAAGTAATCCTCACACTTGTTGAAAAGAAATGAGTAATCACCATTGTTTCAGATTCTCATGAGCTGGGCTGCCAGTTTCCCACTGGATCTCACCATTAAATGATGTAACACAATACAAAGGGCACCACGCCCCATATGAGCTCTACTAAACACTTAAATCAACTGCATTTAATAATACAACACATAATATTATAGTGTTATGCACAGTATATATTTTATGTGTGTGTGTGTGTGTGTGTGTGTGTGTGTGTGTGTGTGTGTGTGTGTGTGTGTGTGTGTGTGTTTGTGTGTGTAGTGAGTTGAGCTGTGGATCAGGAGAGCGTCCTTTGAAACTTACAGCAATTTAAAAACAAAATACAAAACCCTGCCACACTCTTTAAAAAGTGAATTCCCCTTGTTTGACACGCCACGGCGTGCAACAAATACACACTGTGAGCACATCTTGTCTCAATCATTGGTTACTCAAACACAGTAATTGTTCTCCTAGGAAGTAACAGGAAAGGGTAACACATAGCTCAATAACACTTCCTCTCTAATGTGCTTCGCTCCACTGATTATCCCCCATGATGACACTATTACTCTTCTCCCCTGGCAAAACTGATAGACGACAAATTGACTGCATAAACTAAACCTCAACCCACCAGTACGCACATAAACCAGTGCTTTCCAGCCTGTTTCTCAGGGTGTCATCTGGGGGTTAGTTCTCCAATGGCTAAATGAGCCAAGAAAGTTTTGCGGCTAATTCTCAGTGAACCCTCTGCATTGCAGCACTTTTCTGTTCAAGATGAATCTTTTAGCTCTAAGCATTTGGGGCTGCAACAAGATGGGCCTAATGCACTTCTCAGTTTAAACACCGCACTCCACATTTAAGCGCTCCAAAGTCTAAAGGCACTGCTGCATGAGTCACTCAAAGTGCTCTTTCAAACAGTGGATAGTGTCAGAAAGTCTTTCCAATGGTTGAGTGCAGAGGTCCGTCCGTTTTTTTTTTGGTTGTTTTTTGGGAGTGAAAACTGACAATTAAAAAAAAGAGAAAAAAATAATAATTAGTGTTCATACTGTATCTAAAGACCTGGACACATTTTAATGGCACCTGTAGGCCTACTGCTTTGTGAAAGCTGTAGGTTAATGTCAAAATTCCATTGTCAAATTCATTTTTGTTCAGACAAGCTCAAGTTTCCACCGCATTAAGTGGTAGATTACCTTTTATCTAAAAGTAGGAGTATGTTTCAGTTTCTCAAAAAGAGCAATAAAAGAAATCAAAATACAAAGGGACAAGAGCTGTTGGAACAGCATTTAGTCTGAAGTGGAATCTGAAGTGGAGCAGCGTTTCTTTTCTCCTCCTTCTTCAAACAGTTAATTTTGCCAGAAGTATAATGTATTCTTCTCAGCTTATCAGATGAGCAATCAGGGATGCACATGATTAACCATTTAACCGATAACCGATAACAAGAACTTTGACTGGTTACTATCGGTTTAGGGCTGTGCGGTGCACGCGGTAGATGGTAGAAAATCTAGCCCACGGTAGAGATTTGTGCTCTACTGTCCTATTGACGATGACGTCATCGCACCTGCCTCAGAGACAGCGGAGCAGGAGAGCTTGTTAAAAAAAAAACGCTGCTACATCCGTGATTTGGACTCGGTTCAGGAAAAAAAAAAAGTGAAAGTGAAGTCCGTGACTTTATGAACCTCATAGAGAGAAGACATACCGTATCCATAGCAACTGGAGACTCCAAAACAATCTGACATCTCGCTCACCATGAAGCACACTCTTCTTGCTAAGCAATGCTAGCAGATGGCAACACACATATTACTGATTCACAGGTGATGTCACTTAGGTTGTCTGTCCCTGCGGGGGAACTACTGATAATGAATGATAAAAACTAAACCAGAATCATCTTCAAAAGGTGAAGAGAGGGGTTGATATGACTGTTATGGCCCTCAGCTCATGGCTGTCTTATGTGTGTTGCCAGTTGCTGGAGATGATCGGTGACTGGAAGCACCTGCGTGATGCTCTCAAGCTGATTTACCTGCTCATGCTGTTTTCCTCCCACTCCATTAGTTCAGTCTGTGTTTCAGTGTGCTCTCCATGTTGTTCAGAAGTCTTTGTCTGAATGCATTAGCGCCTTTCATCACCAAATATGCAAAAAATGGTTTGGCTAGACATGATTGCACTTAATGTTTGAGTTGACTTTGCGTCAGTGACTGTGCTTGTGCCCAGTTTCTGGAGAGTAAAAGCGGATGTATTCTCTCAGTCACAGCAAAATCCTTGAATGAGTTCCAACATAACTTTCCAAGCATGAAACACTGAGAGCCTCACAGTTGGTCTATCTTCATTTTTTTGTTTTTTTTTATTAGACATCAAAACATTATTTGGCAGCATGATATGCAACGTTGAGAGAAAACAGAATTTTATGGAGACTTGACCTTTGTGCAGCATTCAGATTTAAAGTGTTGTTTAGCTTCTCTTTGACCTTGCCAGCAGAACATTTACCTTGCTGAATTGTTGTATAACTGTTGTGCTGATCAAATAGTCAAACATGAGGCCAGAAACAGGGAGGGATCACACAATATTTATTTAAGTGTATATACTGTAAAAGTGCTACAAATGTAAAGGCATGGTGTAAATATATTAACTGAGTTTTATACTGTCAAATAGGTGCATGGGCGTGACAAACTGGAGCCACACAATCATGAGTGCCTGGAATAAAAATGTTGTAGCTGCAGACCTCACATACACTCTAATCTGTGTCTCCTATAGCCATTAACAAAGCCAGCGCAGACATTAGGAGAGCTGATATCTGACTGACTTGACACAAGCTCAGGAAGCCTTCCTGATCTCACAGAGGAAAACCGTGGAGCAGAGGCCTCTCTAAACACTGCTCACCAAAGAAAACATTATGATTATCTATTGATTGCACTCTGATTGGTGCTGTTTGACTTTAGAGGGTTTCATTTAGGCGAAGACTGCAAGTAACTGCAGTCCTGTGCGGTCACCTGCGATCTCTCCCATATGCCACAGCTCCATAATGATTTCATGCCCCAATGAGTTGCTCATTCTGTTGAAAAGAAATGCGTGTTCCCTACAATTTATTATTAGCTTCCATTTTACTGAACAAACGAGCACAAACACTACCCCTCGCACCTTGGTCATTGTATCATAATCAGGTTTTTGACCATGAAATGATGCTATTTACAGGGACTTCACTAAAAAGCTCCTAAAAGTGTATTGCAGAGAAACGCCTTTTTTATTACTAGATGCTGAAAACCTCTAGAACAAGATCAGTTCATTTAAACTATGTATAATTAGTGCTATATCCAACTTTAAAAAGCAGTGTCAGAGGAACACACACTCTTTTCTGTCCATTTATCTCTTCATCTTTTAATGGTTTAGTTGATGAGCAGTGTTGATGCAAACATACTTGTATCTCTGGTACCACAGTACAGTGACATGTCAATAGAGTAATTACGATGTCTCGTAGATTCTCAAAAGAGAAATGATAATTAGGATTTAGAAATAAAACACAAAGATGAGGGAGGCTCAATACTCCAGTAATTACTTAGCATGTTTTTGTCACTGTGTGCGTGCTCTCTATTAACCTCAGCTCACCTCTGACCTTTTAAAAAGGCTAACAAGGATTAATCATGCAGAGGGTTGAGGATGAGGCTGGGCTGCTATATATTTTTGTGCTGTGTAAAATCAATTTTAGCTGTCATCTTAAGAAACGCAGTTGGTGTTACTGTGTGTGTTTAGTACAAAATATGTATTATGTATATCAATTGAGATTTCTACGGTTGAACAGAAGCCTACGTACATTACAATTAAATGTTGTGGTAACACAATATGTGTTTTCTACAAACTGGCATTTACACTGCAGCAGACGTAGTCTCGAAGAAAATTTGAGTTCATTAATTCGAAGTGGACGCTAAGCATTCCTACAGAGGAGTGGTGCAACAGAGGGTCTGGATGTTTGGAATTGGAGGCAGAAAGCCAAATGGTTTCATGCTCACTCAGTGGCTGTGCATGTTAACACGCTGGTTGCCAGTGGCACTCTCCACAGGGTAAAGAAGTCCTCAGAGTGCAATTCACTGCTGCCTTTCCATTTGCATGTTATTTAGTTGCTTAGTCACATGACTCTCTCAGTCTGCTACATCGTATGTTATCTTCTCTCAGAGTATTCAGAGTCTGTGGAACTTCAAATGATCAAATGTTGATCTGGTCGTTTGAAAAATTACAAATTTTATATTTTTCCCTGTTTATTTTCCTGTTTGATGTGGATCTAATGAAGCATTTGATTAAATTTACAAATGAACTATTTCAAAATTGATAGTCCCAAAACAAGTGAATCCTCTAATGACATGAATAATTAAAACAGTCGAGTTATACTCTTATAAAATTATACATGTATCAATAAGTCAATTAAAATATCAATCAAAGGTTATTACTGTATGTTGCTATGTAACTGCTGCAAAAATGATAAAAATGATATCTCCTACAGACTATATCCTGGCCTTTGACAGTTTGTTTATCCAGATGGTTCCTCTCCTGTCAGTGATTACACCAGATTTCATACTACCTGAAGGGGTTTACTTCTCCCTAACAACCGACCAACTATACATTATCCCGCTTAGAACACGGCCTACAACTAAATCATCACGGCCGACTGGAGGAGCAATCACTCATCAATCAGTGAATCCAAACATTACCAGCTGCATTTGAAGCCTTTGATAATCAATCAGTGGATCGATGGATTACCATACAAGTGTTACGATGTGTGCATTGTGTAGTCGTATCTGTCATAAACAAGAGATTAACTTTACTGTTTACGGGGTGCGTTTGTGTCGCGGAGCCGCGGTGCCACCGAGACGAGAGGAGAGCTGTGACACCGGGTCAGAGGCTGTGATCAGCAGGTTTGGTTTTCAGCCAGGATGTGGAAGGAGCCTCCACTCTTCCTGTAACAAGTTACCAGTCATTTATCTAACATCACTATTAGTCTGAAGCTGTTTAATGACGGTAAAAATGAAAAATAAGGTAAATATCCTGCATGGTTTCTCTTTTCTGTGCTGCGCTGATCAGAGCAGCATAAACCAATAAAAGCACCTTTTTACGTAGAACAGGCAAATTTTACATGAATATAATCTCTTTTAATCATTATTTTGTATTACATTATTGAATGATATAGTTGTAGGCCATGTTCTAAGCCGGATAATGTATAGTTGGTCGGTTGTTATGTAAGGGATAATGCCCGACGAGGTGTCCATTATCAGAAATTAATGGACGACGCGGAGGCGTGAACCGTCCCCCGCTTCGCGTCGGACGGTTGCTTCCGCGAAGTCCATTAATCTCTGATAATCGGACACCTCGAAGGGCATTATCCCGCTTATACCATGGTCACTTACGAGATAAATACATATTAAATCAATTACTTATAATTTAATGTTGTTTTCACCGTTAAAATGTTGTTTTTACCGTTAAAATCATACGTCTTTAAGCGGCTGAGCCGAGCGGACTATTTAATAACACTCGTCGGCGATAAAAAAAAAAAAAAAAAGAGGGACCCGCTGTGACCGCAGCATAACGTTACAGCCAGTGACTCTGCCACAGCCTGATAGTTGATCAGTGAAGGGAGGTGATGTGACGGCTCAAATGTTACGTGACACAAAGTATTATTTCAGACGGCCAGTGCTTCTTACCGCTTGTGTGTTTACAGACTCCAGTGCCGTGATGCGCTGAAAAAAAGTTGTTATGGTCCGAGTGTCCGTTGCCGTGGTTACCAACAAGCGTTTGAGCCAGGCAGTAATATTTAGAACGTAATCAGGCTATTTGACCGGAACATCTTTATGGGTGTCCATTATCACTTTTTAATGGACACCCCGCAGCCAATCAGAATCGAGGATTCACCCAGACCATGGTATAAGGAGAAATAAACCCCAACAGGTTGTATGTATTCCATACAACCTGAAGGTAGTATGGAATACTACCTGAAGGAATTATACATTATACACTCCGAACTACATTATCCCTTACGTAACTGCTGCAAAAATGATAAATCTCCTACAGACTATATCCTGGCCTGTGTACTGTACATTTTCACAGTTTGTTTATCCAGATGGTTCCTCTCCTGTCAGTGATTACACCAGTAATAACTCATAGTGTTCCTAAATTACATGTATAAACTTTCATTTTCTTCTATTTCCCTGTGAAAGAATGAATCCCTTCATGACTAAAAAATGGCTTGGATCTCATTCTACAACTTTACCACATTTTGTATTTGCAGACTACTGTATGAATATGTAAATTAGCTTTGCATCTATCTCCACCCACCCTCTGCTGCTCTCTCGCAGCTCCAACTCTGCTCAAACACACAAACCTCTGCCTGTTTGATCTTATGCTACTCAGCGGGAGTGGTAATATAGAACTAATTCAGGCACACATGATTGAGCCAGAAACTGACTCTCAAGACAAAGAAGCTCGAATAGAACAGGGTTTCATTTTTTTTTTTTTTACAGCTAATAACACATTGCTAGTTTTAGACAAACCATGGTCCTAATCACCAGCTCTGACTTAATCAACTTGACCTGCAAAATACAGACAATGTAGCAACAGTACCACCAGCTTCTCCACTGACACTCCCCAGAAACAAGGGGTATCAAAGGTATGGTATGATGAAACAATATGGAAATTCACACCTAGTAAGGTTGTTGGGACTGATGGACAACAATAGAAGCACCAACCCTCGAGACTCTATACTCTATGTCCAACTGTCATTGTCCAAAGTGTCAAAACAGGGTCAAACATAAACAACACAAAACCATACCATACCAGTTCACATGTGTGTGTGTACAGCGCTGACACACACACTGTAACCGCATCTACAGGAGCCTTAGCGCATGTTCTTCACACCGTATAAGCCAACATGCGAGACGTGTTAGCCAAGACGGCCAAACTGACCGCTCCACACGTTCGCCATCGCTTAACTTGCCATCGGCTCCACTTCCACTCATTTGCTCCCTCTTTTACAACTTTCACTTTATCACACTTTCCTTTAGCTGCAGCTGCTGCAAACACAAACACTACACGCTCACGACGGGAGGCGGTGTAGCAGACGGCAGAGTGACAGGCTGCTGTCGCACTTTTTACTGCTACCTGATATCGAGGAAATATGACCATAGCCAATAATCAAAATCGATCAAAAGTTTATTGTGATCCCGAATCGAGATTGTTTTCTCGTCCTGCCCTATCATTCCAGTACCATTTTGTTGATGTAGTGAACAGCTGACATGCACTGACCTGCATTATAAGTATTTGATCACACATATATTATATACTGTGTGTACTGTATGCTGTTGGTGGGAATTGGGGAATTGTTGGTTCTTTGTAAATACTATTATGAAGAGAAGGTTTAGACCTGCTCTGTTTGACACATCCCTTGAGATAATTTCTGTTGTGAAATTGGCACAGTATAAATAAAAACTGACTTGGCTAACATGAAATTACATCCAAGGTTCAGACTGTGTCAGGTTCATTGCATCTTTTGAAAATATCGAATTCTATTTCAATAATGTTGGAAAACTTCATTAAGCACGGGGAAAACTTTCCCAAGTGTTAAATAGGTTTTTAATGCAGTTGGCTTTTGTGAATGGTTACAAGATTAATATGACTTACATCTGAAGCAAATTATGGTACTGCGCAGTGTCAATTATTTTTGTGCTTCAAAATAAGAGTTCCCATACATTCCTCTTTGCCAGCAGTTTGACAGCCTCATCTAACTATGAAAAATATGTGAATCTGGGAATAAAATTATAAGGTTACCATAAAGCCTCAAACAAGCTTAGTTAATCCACATTAACACCACGGGCAGTGTAAACTGAAAACATACCATGAAAAACTACATGAAAACTAATCACCAAGTGTTACACTGTGTCTGAACTCTCCATCACATCTATTCTGGGATTCGAGTCAGTTGTTGCAGTTTTATGAACCACATTTCTAAGTCTAACCAAATAATGAGGCCATCATTCACTAAAACTCAGCCCAGACAATATAGACTGTATGCCTCTCGAAGCCTGAGACATTGTCATGAGGACAGCACAGCTACTGTCCAGGGACATGGCGCTTGTCTTTCTTCTCCCTATATTCTCCTGTGTGTCCAATAATAACCCCAAAAAGTTTCAGTATGTTATACAGGTGAATCTACGAATTCATAGTCAATAAATCAATATATTCAAGATAGCATACGTACGCTTAATTTTCACATGACATTAACAAAAGGTTAAAATAATGAACATATTAAAATGAACCCCCAAGATCTACTACTGCATATCTATATGGCTACATGTCATATGTCACATATTTGTGGCAATCGACCGATCTAAATCCAGGAGAAAATATGTTTTCCCTCAAAATATAGATAATGTAAGTTGAATGGGGATTTTTAGAAGGGCAGATGCATATTTCTTAATTAGAAGAGGCTCTCAACCAGACATTATATAAAGAGGGAAGCAGAGAACTCTTATTTTGAAAGCAGCACAGGGGAAATATAATTGAGGGAGGGCAGTAACCAATTAAAAGCAAGCCTGCCCACAGGTATAATAAACAACTGGCATTGTGTTTTTTGCACCAATTAACAAAACTAGGGGCATGTGTCTTTTTTTCAGCTTCTTGTTACAAAAAAACAAACAAACAAGAATGACCACCATATTGGATTTGATTCAAATAGTCCATCAAGACATACATGGACCCAACCTCAATGAGTATTGAAATGGCCATTTACCATTATTTTCTGACACTGACTAAATATTAATCAGTAACAGTAGTGTAAACTGCAGTATAATTAAGAATGGAGCTGCTAGGAATACAAGCCTATGGCAACAGTATGTCTTTGGGAGAAAGAAATACAGCCTCCTCTATACACCCTCCAAATCAATTCCATAATGCAAAGAGCACCAATTAATGTCAGTAAATTCTGGCAGAACGCATGTTGTATAAATTAAACTTTGTGATGAATAACTGTGTGAGACCTGGAAAACACAGTCTACTTTGCCCAGTATCTGCGTGTGGTGAGAGAGAATCAAATTCAGTGAATCATAATAACAATATTGTGGTTGAAAGATGTACTTTGTCTTCTTCACTGGCTCAGTTGCTCCCTCCTGTAGTCTGCACTCTCATCATCAGTTGTGTCGGAGTCAGGACCTCTCGTTGGCTTGTTCTCTACACCAGCCTCCTCCTCTCTCCTGATTTAGTTTTTTTTTTAAATGATCAGCTATACGCTGTTTCATCTTTGGAGAACGGCAACAGCTAAATAGATTGTTTCATGCGTTTCATCATGATGAAAGTGCAGGCAGGGAAAGTGCAGGTAGGGAGAGGCAGACTTAGCCAGTGAACAGAAAAAAGCACCACATACCTGCCAACCTTAAAACATTACGCCAAAAAGGTGTAAGCATATTTATTACCATCACATCCCTGTTGTCAGAAAAACTTAACTCATCCATCCCTCAGAGCATCTTACGCAAACATGAGCACTTAATTCTAGGGGATTGCCTGCTTATAATATTTCCTTTTTATGTTTCTTTTTCAATCACTTTTAATTCAGGGTTTTATCAATTTGACATCACACTGATACTCTACTATGACGTATACTTAGTCACGTTTAACCATTTGTAACACATTGACATCATAACTACAGTATATTACTGGTGAACAAGCAAGAAACCTTGCAAATACATACTAACATTAAATTAATTGACAATCTTAAATTCCCACATCCTCTCCAGTCCCTTTGCATAGTGTGTAGCCTACACTAAAGGAAGTTCAAATCTTCACAGGCTTAAATTTTACTCAAATAGAGCTGAGTGCTGATCACAACTGAGAAACTCACAAGGCACTAGTCTGTTGTGTATTTGAGTGCCAAATTGCACCTGTGTAATTTAATGTCAATATGCATGTAGGTTAGAAGGTCTGGTACCACTTTGAAAAACAATGGCTGATGCAACACTCAAAAAAAACAACCTATTGATCATCACGCAATCAAACATACAGGTGCATGTGAAATTTGAACTTGCACATTAAGAAAGTGGTCACAAGTTTGACACGCAAGTTATGATTGTCAGATAAATATAAAATTTTATAGCAGAGAGCATGAAAAGTTGTCATACGTGGTATAGAGGGATTATATGTTTACCAACAAGTCAGGTTGCGTGCAGAAAGAACCGGTTGTCATGGTTATTTCCATGGATCTAGTGTAGTCAAGGCGGTGTTAACTAGCGATGTTGTCAGCGTACTACAACAGTTTATCACCTACTGATGTAGTGTGTGTTTTATACATCGACTGTTGGTTTTATAACGGCAGGAAAAGAAAAAAAAAAGTCAGGACGGAGGATCGAGTTTATACCGCGGCAACGGCAACTCGGCCACAGCACAAGCCATGGAGACTCAGAGCATGGCGTCGGTCATCGGTAAAAACGGGGGGCGACCCCCATTCCGAAGGACCGCCATTCCGACGGTCTGCCAGTCCGAAAATTCCCGAAGGTCCCTCATTCCGAACTTCCGAGGGGCCGCTGTTCCGAATGTGTTTTATTTTGAAAATTGACTGGATTCTCTCGTGGTTTGACTTCCTGCCCGGCTTGACACGATTGCGCCGCGGGGACAGCCGCGGACTTTTTTCAGGTTCGGAATGGCACCCCTTTTCCATAAATAATTAAGGGCCGGCATTCTGATACATTCGAAGTAAACGTTCGAAATGGCGGCCCTTCAGAATGGCACCCTGGAACCGGTAAAAACACTGTGCATCCCTAATGTTACCTACAGCTATTTAACAGACAATAATGTTCAGGAAAATACTCACGATTACAAAGCTTGGTGTCTGTGAGGACTGAGGTGCTGCCTGGTCAGAGACGAGGGAAGAGGACGGACATGTCTAAAGTCTGGAACAACTGCATCCTGACCCGAACTGTAACGCTACCTGCATGGCTGAGTATGTACCAGTCATTTAAAACAATATAGCTTAACGTTAATTAATCTCAGCTTTCCATTAGTATGTGACCTCGTCTTCAGTCACTGTCGTAGTAAACATTTCACATCTCATTCGCTGCAGTTACACAGCTATGCCTGTGGGCATATTTCATTTCATCACCATTCAAACCAACGTATCTAACACGTTATATTGCTCAAAATTAATCGCCAATGTACTATTTTCTCTCTCGTTTGCCTTGAAATGGGTGCGAGTTGAGGTATTCTGTAAAATTTGCGCGTTTTGTTATTTTTTATCAAAACGATTAGTGCAACTAACAGCACAATAAGACATGATTGCGGCTCTTGCTGCTCTCTTTCTGCAGGCGACATGCGCAGTAGAACGTCTGTGACGTAGACGTAAAATAGAGAATACTTTATTCATCCCTAGGAGTATAATCCCTCTATATGCGGTAGACGGTAGAACATTTGGCCCACGGTAGGGATTTACGCTTTACCGTCCTATATTCGATGACGTCATCGCACCTGCCTCAGAGACAGCGGAACAGGAGAGCTTGTTAAAAGAAACGGTGCTACGTCCGTGATTTGGACTTGGCTTTTTATTTTTTTAGCTTTGCTAAGGGACTACAAAACCCATTGAGAAACATGCCCATTATAATTTTTACACTTAAATTTATACCGCGATATATACCGTTACCGCGAAGGGATTCAATTTATACCGTGATGTGAATTTTAGGTCATACCGCCCAGCCCTATGACTTGAGTCAGACAGCATAATGTCATATAACTAGCTTTTGTGGAATCAGAGTGGCAGGAGAGGAAAAACATGACAGCAACTCTGGAATGAGAAAACAAAAATAAATCAAATGAAAAAAAAAAAGACTGAGGCAAGCAATAACAAACCCCAAACCTGAAAAATAATTACAGATCAACTGAACGGAAGATTGAAAATTTAGACTTGAATGGGGAGGAAAACGATTAGATACTGCTTTTGTTTGTTTTCCCCCACAGTAGGCTATTGTCAAAAAAAGGTTAGGCGCCTCTCTTTCATGATCAGGAAGGCTCTTAAGAGGCCTTGCTCAGAATTGTGTTTCGACAACACACTCTTGCAAAAAAGCCCAAAATGCATGTGTTATACAAGTGTAAAGGTGAAATTCCCTGAAGTTATGTGAATTTCTTTATCTGGTTTATAATCGTTTAATTTAAATGTCTGGTACAGTATTTGTGTATTAGAACCCCTTAAAATGTTCTGTTACTGTAAGTGTGTTGTTGTTTGTATGAGAGGGTTGAAAAGCGTAGAGAAGAGATTTTAGGACAAGCCGTGTCTGGTTTATGCAGCTGGTTTGTGCAGTTTCTCAAATGGACATACAGTAATATACAGAAGAAGCACCTGGGTTCCATCTTGCTTCCATGCAACTGAACTCCAGTCGACTTTTCCTTTCCTACACCTCTCTGTCTTTTTCTCCTCACTTGACTTTAATAGCACAGTTTCTGTCTGCTATTTGCTCAAAAGCTTGTGTATTACATTGGTACAATAAAAAAAGTGAGTGACCTTGGGCTATGGTACATGGTATTTTTCAGACTTTACTTCTTGACTGCATAAAAGCTTTCTCATGTATGTTATAGAGACAACAGAAGACTAGCATACATTATTTACAGTCGCTCATTCAAGATCTCTCAGATGGTGGGTGTTTAAACTGGAAACGCTGTTTTGTGGATCAACGTGTAATATTTAAACTGGGATATTGGATGGAGAGTAATGACACAGCAGATTTAGCACAAATGTAATTTGTCCAATTCTCATATTTTGATGCAAGAATGCAAACATGAAAACCCTGATTATAATACACATTTTAAAACGAGCGCTCTGTTCCACTGCACTTGGCAGAGGTTTCCTCTTTCCATTTACTGAATCACTTGGCGTACAGAGTTACTAGGTCCCACTGGTGCTTGGGAAACAAACCCATTTATCTCACACTGTACTTTTCATAGGTAGGGCAGCGTGCATCCTTTACATTTACACTTTCTTTATAATATCAAAGCGAGAAAATGCCCTATAAAACCAAGGAATTGCACATTCTTGACATTTAAACCATTTGGTTCATTTTTGCAGTTTGCCACTTGTACAGTATAACTTACAGATGGCAGGTGAGACTTTAAGTACTTGTATCTAACTTCAGTGTCCTCTGCTGACTGAACACATAGCTCACAGCAGGGATTATCAGGCTTCATTGGAGGGAGATGAAGCATTCAGAAAAGACTTATTTGGTGTTTGTTTTCAGTTTTTTTTTTTTTTACGAAGAGAAGCAGATAAGAAAAAATACGTTGAAGAATTGCATGAATAATCTTATCAGTGACATGAAATATCTTTGATCAATGCAACAGTTTAAACTATTTAGAAGAACTTGTGTACTTAGACAGAGGGAGTTTTATTAACAAATAATGGGCGTGTTCAAAAAGTTTGTGTCAACTATGTAGATGTCAAACACTGCTAACACAAAAGCCCATGTGAATGACAACCATTTTCTGCATTGTGTGGATGGGACATTGGTGCAGTGAGAGGTTGTCCCATAGACAGGAAATGAACAGGGTTGAACTCAAATAAACCGACTTTGAGGAAGCTTTTATCTTTTCAGAACGGTTCTTGCTTTAGGTAGCAAGCAGATGTGTATTTCCGAATAAATTATAAAGGCAGAGCAAAGGAGAAACAACAGACAAATGGCTCATTGAAGGGACAGAAAATGTTTGCAAATTCATAGTTAAGTACTAAATAAACGATTGCACAAACTATCTGACAAATTGCCTCGAGAAATTTGGAAATAACCACTGACACACAGATCTAAATAAATGTTCCTGATTGGTGGTGTATTTGCCTGGCCATGCACTCCATCTGTTCATAGACAGGTGTTTCAGGGGGACCTTTGGTGGCATTTTACACTGTACAATATGAGACTTCAAAGTTATTTTTAGCTGTCCCCAATGGTCCTCAGTCTGAGGGATTTTTGCTTGTCAGATTTGCTTTCAACGTGATGCATTTAAAAACCATGATTCTCAGGCATAGTGTGCCACCATAGGGTTCACTAATCTAAGTACTCTTTTATTTTCAGAGAAATTGTGTTGGTAAAATAACCATACTGAAGGTTACCCCCCCCCTTCTCTTCTGAAGGTAGCACTCTGCATGAATGGTCCTTACTGCAGGTTTCACAATACCTTGCAAAATGCTCTCAACTTATAAGAATTTGTGGTTTTTGCTGACGTTTCTATTTTTTGTTTGTAGCTTTTGTGTGGGTTTGACAGAAAAATAATACACAGCAGAGCAAACTCTTAATAACGCTAATGAACAGTGACAAGGCAACAAGGACAATTATCTTTGTACTAACCTCATGGGAACATTGAGAGTTGGTTGCCAATAGACAGGTTAAACAAAAAAAGAACATGTTGGTTTTGTTTCGCTGAATGAAACTGTACACAGCAAGAAACTTCAAATTCACTCATCGGGTCAGCCATCTGTCCCTCCAACTCAGTCCTGCCAGTCCATCCATCCTTATGGTCATCCAGCTGACTCCTGTTTGTCAGTCATCCATATAGATGGATCAGACACAACATTAAAACCAATTTCCAGTTTTAATATTGTGGCTGAGCAGTGTATATATATCTCCGTCTATCCTGCCGTCTGTCCATGGATACGTCAATCCAACTTATGTCTGTCCATCTGTCCAACGGTTCGCCTTGAAACTGTCACAAATAGGAATCTGTCAGCCTGTCTGCCAGTAAAGGACAATAAGTCTCTGTGGCTACACCACCTTCACATATGACAAAAAACGACTTACAGTACTATATATATATATATATATATATACATACATATGATGTAAAATGGTTTGAAATTGTGAAAATAAGTGTGTGTGTGTGTGTGTGTGTGTGTGTGTGTGTGTGTGTGTGTGTGTGTGTGTGTGTGTGCGCGTGTGTGCGTGCGTGCGTGCGTGCGTGTGAGGCCACTTCTTGCATCCAAAGAGTAATCATAGAGCAATGTGCATCATTTGATGATCTTTTGAAAACCAGACAAAAGAAAAACCACTGTAATGGCACTTCTGTGATCTCTTAGAGTTTATTCCAAGACATTTTCTTCTATTCATGCTGAACATGTACATAGAGCAGACAAATCTCAAATCTCTGCTGACATTAGGTGACACCTTATGACGCAAGGAACAGCAATAAAAGTAAAGACTGACTTTGTAGAAGTGCAAAGGCTGCACCTGCACCTCAATGAATTCTGGGACCTGAGACCAACACTAACAGCATGCAATAAGTCAATCTCACAATGTACCAACCTCCCTGAAACTGGCAGAAATTGAGCTGATCTACAGGATAAAATAGGAAGCTAATTAATGAGACAGTAACACAACCTACAGAGTATGTAACCAAAGAACAAGATGTAGATATAAAAGAATCTAGCCCAATTAAATACTAAAATAGACATTTATGCCTGGTATTAAAATATGCACTTGCGTCATTCAAAAGATCTGGAAATAAGACCCAGTTTCATGCTACTTTTGACACATCAAATGCCGTTCATGACAAAAATAAAATTCCCATGTCCTCTGTTTTTAAGTGGGCATTTTTAAAAAATTATTCACGTATTAAAATCTAGCCTGAAGCATGGTGCAGTGAGGAAGCACTGCATTTTAGGAAGACATAATTGGTCTCAGAATTTTACAGAGATCATGTCATTTAAATATTCCTTTCATAAAGTTTTGAATCATGTTAAGCTTTGTGATGAATAACATAATTTCTGAAAGCAACTTAAAAGAGTAAACAGTCTTTTATATTTAAGACCCCAAAAGGCTGCGCTGATGTGGGATTGCATTGTTTTTATACGCCTACTTCAAAGCAGTAGGGTTCATCGAGTATTTTGCAGCTTGTATTTATTTATTATTTTTGTGTGTGTATGCATGTTTGAGTGAGGCTGTGACACAGCTGGAGATCAAAGTAAACTCATAAACAACACACTGCTTTATGCATAAGACGCTTAACGACTCCTGCAAGCTCACAGTTTAAGGTACAGCATTCTTCTTCGGGTTTTACTGCTTAGTCAGGTTCAAAGGCAGCAGTGTGCATAGATAACAGATACACAGTATAACATTCAGAATTGTTTAATGCTCCCTACAATTGTTCAAACATGGGGGGCAATTAACTAAATTATTTGTAATTATAATATTAGTGTTAATTAGGTTTAACGTGTAATGCTGATCAGTGTTTTATAAAAACCCTTCGCCTTTTTATGTTGTAATCTGATCATGTTACAAAAAAAAGTAAACATAAGGTGGATTTAGGGCATTTACAATGCATTCAACTGAAACTACAATGACAAATTGCTACATCACAGGGGAAATAACTATGATGTGATTTGATGAGACAAAGATTATGATGAAGTGAAAGACTCAGTGAACCAGGATGTACTCAGTGGCTGTGGGCATCTGTCCTTATGGACATTTAGAGGAACATGATGAGGAAAATATGCTCAGCAAATATAGTTTTACTGAGCGACATGGACTCACTGTCACCGATCAAACGCAGAGTCATAAATGAAACCTCTCCTTTGATATGGAAGCTGCACAGTTTCACCTTGTATGGTGAAAGGCCACTCCGAAATTGAGCGCACTTTTGCATTCAGAGCAGCAAACATAATCAAGTGTGTGCTGTGTATAAGGGCCATCATAACAGCATGTGGCAGATGGGATTGCTACCATCTCAGGTTGTGTTAAGTCCTACTGGTATAGTAAATGACCCCATGCCATGTGCTGGTACACATTATTAATATAAAAATTCCGTAGCACACCCTAGAGTTTAATACGCTCAGGATTATATGCACATACTATCAGCCTCCCTCTCTCCTTCTGTTTCCATTTTCCTGGTTTGCGATCTGTATCTTTCTCTCTCTCTTTCTCTATCTATCTATTTCTCTTCTCTATCTTTTTTTTTTTACTGTGCCTTTCTTAGGTGCATTCATCCCTGATGGCTGGCATGTAAACAATTTCTCTTGCATGCTGCGCAGATGAAAAGATCCTCCTGTGGAGACAGGTTTGTGTCCAGTTCTGACATTTCTATTTGTTTAGAACATGTCTGTTGATGCGTTGGCAAAGCTTGAGATGTTGGATTACAGCCTGGTCATGTTTCGGTTTTAGATTTAAGCAGTTGACCTTTAACAGATATCTGCTCTGTTTATTTGCTCATGGATGTTTATTTAGGTTGGATAGATCTTGATAGCCGTCTTTGTTTTTCCTCAGGGTTAGAAAAAGTCCCATTGGTCTCCAGTCTAGGATGTAAAGATTCAGGATCCTGTAAGAATTGCAGTAGTTCAAATGTTTTGTATGCGCCAGAAGTCATTTCCTTTGGATTGGCAGCATATTGATCCAGTTTTTGGAAGAGAAATGAATTTAATTTCCACACAGTTGGATCTGCTTTCTTCTGCAGTTACAGTAAACTACAATTTCTCAGATGTGTAAGATGTTACCATTACAAAATTCTATGACCTCACCTCAAGAAAATGCCAACCTGTGCAAACCAAGTCAAACAGCAAAAGAAAGACTCTGACTTTACACTAAAATGATGACAAATTAATTTTATACCGGTACATAGATTGCATCAGTTACAAATAATGTCTCATCTTTCTGGATTATCGTCTCATGTGGTGCACCTCAAGGCTCCTTTTCAGACCCCATGTTATTATTGTTTTTTGATCCTACTGAGGTCTGTTTTCAGAAATCACAACATCCCCCACCACTGCAGCTATAGACAGCAAGTCCCTTTTGTCCCCTTTTATGTCCCTGTCAGTACTCTGAGAAGAAATCTGAGGGTTGATTTTGAGATTCTGTTAATATTTGAGACATTTGAAGACAGTGTTGCACCTTACCTCAGATCTGAACTATTGCAGCTTTTCTCCTGAGAGTCAGTCACTCATCTTTGGCAGTGTCCAACAGAACATTTTTTTCTTACTGGACCACTTGGCCAGTAGATTTGAGTTTTACTGGCCACTTGTAGTGCAGTGTAGTTCGCTGCGTGTCCCCTCTCTCCCTCTCCCCCTCTCGGTCTCTCTGCAGGTGTCCTTTCAAAATAAATGCACAAAAAGCCAGAGGGAAAAAAAGTGGAGCTGGAGCCGGTGAGAAATTTTGGGGTGGCCGCCGCGACCAAATTCTGTATGCAGGAAAAACCCTGTTCACATTCAATTGTTCACATTTAACAGAGTAGTGAGACCAAAACTAAACCGGCACTCTATGAAGCTTAAAACATAAACAGCTGATCACATGAAGCATTTTGATTTTCCCACGTGAATTCCAGCGAATCACGATGCGTGTCGTCGTACGGGCCAGTGACCGGCCAATCGCTGATTACAGTGATTACAGTGATTGGCCCGGACGGGCCAGTAACTGGCCAATCAACCTGCCCTGCATGTACTTTTACTGGCCCCGGCCAGCGGGCCATGGGTTATATCGAACCCTGTCTGGTTAATTTTCTTTTTCATTGCATGATTTTGTGCCAGGTTACATTTCTGATCTTCTCATCCTGCATTCTACATCCATACCAATCAGATCCTCTGATTAGCTACTCCTCTGTTCCCCGCCCTCAGTCCATAGGTGACAGAGCCTTTTCCTTTGCCACTCACAGACTGTGGAACAGTTGATCCCTCAGTGGCAGATCTTGCCTAATGCTGTCACTTTTAAATCCCTTCCCAAGACTCACATTCATGCAACCACACTAGAGCATGGCTACCCAACCCGAGCCCGCGGGTAACCCGAGGCCCGACGGGTAACGGGCCGGGCCGGGCCAGGCCTGGCCTGGTTTTTAATTAATTAATTCGGGCCCGGGTCAGGGGAGCCCAGATGCAGGCTGGATGCAGCTGCCCTCTGGTGTCGCTGGCCACGTCTCTCGGTCCTTCTCTGCTGGTTCCTGTCGTGTATGAGTGAGGTTGCTCTGGCACACACACACACACACACACACACACACGGCCGTGTCCACCTCTCTCTCTCTCTCTCTCGCTCTCGCTCTCTCTCTCTACTGAGTCGTCTCACTTCCGAGCCGCTTGACGAGTGTCGCGCTGTTAAATGTCATTGAAAATAACGTGCATTTTGCATAATAACACTACGGGTAACAGGTCGGGTCGGGCCTGGTTTTTAATTTATTAATTCGGGTCGGGTTTGAGAGTCTCGGGCTCGGGCCGGGTACGGGCTTAATTTCCAGGCCCGTGCAGCCCTCTAAACCACACTGTCCTCATCACTGTATTCAAGCTTTATTTTGAGTCAGAAATGATTGAGGTAGAGACCTAATTTACAATACAGCCAAGTAAAAATATTTAAAAGATGCGGCACCAAGAAATACAACTAAGAAACTTAAATTTAAAAAAGTTTTTAAAACAGCCCAATTACAACTCAAACCAGTGCTCTCTATAATTAGCTTGCCAGTTCAATCACATGTTGTTTGAACACTTTTTCATTAATCCAAATTCCTAGAACACATTTGTACAACTGTTAGTAGAGATAATGACACATGAAAAACAAGACATTTTGTTTAATCTGCAGTAAGAACTAGTTCATGATTATTGAATGTAACTTGTAAGTCACAAATTCAGTGCTAAAAGGATTAAAAGGAGAAGGCACAGCATCCAACTACACTTAAAAGATATATCAAAGCCAGATCAATGCAATATACTGCAAGGCTTTGCAATTAATGTTACATTTGTTAATTTTTCAGAAGAGAGAGTTTTTTTTTTTTTTAGGAATTCCATTAGTTTTGGAAAATGTAAATTTCTTTTGGCTTCATTGTTAGGCCTCAACACACTATAACTGTTTTCTTCAGTGCTTGTAATCTTAGTCATACCATTTAGCATGTTACTGCCCCAGCCCATGGCTGTTTCTTTGTATAGTCCTAACAAAGTAGTTTGTGTTACTCCGCATCACGCTGCCTTTGCTATGTTTTGTTGCGGCCTCGCAGCCAGGCGTAACAAGCACCATACCTGTGTTGACAAAAAGTACAGGAATCAGACCTTCTGTGTATTGATCACATTTACACTACTCTAAATGCTGTTGGACTGTGCTACAGAGGTAACAACCTCCACTATGGGTGGGCTTTGGGGCTGGGCGATATGGCAAAAACAATTATCACCATATATTTTTCCATATTTATCAATTCTCGATATTGATTCGATATGTATTTTTTGCTGAGGCTGCCAGTTCAGCAAGCATCCTGAATCCTGAAGAAACCAGAGAATGTGTTCAGTTTGGGAGGATGACATGAGTTCACTTTAATGTTCATTAAGGGTGGAACGGTTCACTAATCCACAGTCTGATTTGATGTACATCTGTTGTCTTTTTTCTACCATACATCGGCTCTAAAATGTGTCAATCATGAGGCTTTAGTCTTTCTATTTATTTGAACAGGTTGTAGATAAATATTTAGCTTTTTACTCTGATAATTTATTGATCTGACTCGGTAACTACGAGCCGAGTCCATGTCAACTCAGGTGATCTGTAGGTTATTGTTTCACTTCACCGCTCTGACACTATGTGTGGTGCTACGTAGTCCACGGGTCCTTGAGGCGGACTCAATGCGGACCCAAAGCGGATGTCCTCCTGACACGTCCGTGCAAAGCTCAATTTTTATGACCACATGCGTAAGCCAACTGATACTGCTCTAGCTCAAGTCTTCACCGATCTGTTGTAAATGTGACACCGACCTCATGCACCGCCGCTTACAGTACGCCCGACTCTGTGGGGGCCTTTGACACACAGAGACACACACCCTGCATCTACAGCACATGTTCTTCGGGCCGTAGATGCGCAAACATATGAGACGTTTTACCGCAGAATAAACGTCACAAGCAGCTCCGTGTTTTTACAGTCTGGGTTTTCTCCTCCCGTTCCTTATCAACCGGTCGCTCTGACTCCACACTGCGACGCTGCTTTACACATGATGACCCGAGACAGATGTACTGAGCGCTCCACACATTCACCATCGCCACCGGCTCCACTTCCTCCCTCCTTTCCAACTTTCACCTTGCTTTCCTTTAGCTTAAGCTGCTGCAGCTCAAACAAACTATAGCCTACACTCACAACAGGGTATCCTACGAGCAGATGGCAGTGACCGGCTGTTGTCGCGCTGTTTACTGCCATGTGATATCGAGGAATATGACTATAGCCAATTATCGAAATCGATAAAAAATTTATCGCGATCCCGAATCGAGATCGTTATATCGCCCCGGCCCAGCCCTAGCAGACTTTGAGATGAATCGTACAGATAGCATCTTTTAAAAAAAGCCCACTCACTGCAGTGGGTGATGGCAGTCTTTGTTCTACTGTAGTAGCAAACATACAGTCCTCTTCTTGAAGGACTACTAACTGCAGTCCAAGACAATCAAGTAAATCCACAGGATGAGAGACCAGAACGCAAGCAGACAAACACAAAGCGAGACGGGCAAGAGCTATATCTGTTTAACACCTGCTGAACTGTCAAATCAAAACACTAACATATAGCATCTCATAAATAAATGACAGGGCTGTCAAAATGCATACTCCATAAGAAGCGTCACAGCTTCCACAATAAAATCAGAGCAGAAAGGACTGACCGTGAGGAAGATTGTGGCTTATGCTGCTACCCAAAAACACTATCCTATTTTTTGCCAGATTCCCCGCCCCTTGTCCCCATTAGATTTAGCATAATCTAGTAGCTATATCCTGAAATGCCCCAAATTCCAAAAGCATGGCCTGAAATAGTATTTATAGAGGGATTATTTGTAGGGCTGCCCCCAAATAGTCGACCAAGCACTGGTCGCCCAAAAAAATCATTAGCCGGCCAAAATTTCATTGGTCGATTGGAAAAAACAAACAAACATTTGGAGCCGTGTCTTGTCAAAATTGAATATGACTCAACTGTATATGAAAGGCTATGGGGCTTTTATTTTGAAGGGCCAGATACAGGAAGTCGTGACACGTAACATTTTGTTGTTGTTGTTGTTTTTTGTTTTTATTGCACAGCACAGCAGGTCTCTCCCTCTATTTTTTTATTTTCATTTTTCTGTCTAAGCGACTTTTTCCGATGTTGACTCACCGCTGTTTTCAACGATCAGCGGGTGCTGTGAGCTCCGTCCCCGTCCCACAGCGCTCACCGGCGGTCAGTCTCACAGTGTCACGGAGCAGAGACATGATAGTCCCTGCTGCAGTCAGAGACCCGCATCGCTCCACGCCGCAATGTACATCCCAACCTACAGCTATTTAACAGACAATCATGTTCAGGAAAATACTTAAGTTACAAGATTACAAAACTTGGTGGCTGTGACTGAGGACTGAGGTGCTGCCTGGTCAGAGACGAGGGAAGAGGACGGACATGTCTAAAGTCTGGAACAACTGCATCCCAACCGCAAACTGTTTAGTATAAACTACATAAATAGCTTAATTGTGAGCAATTGTCAGCTTTGGTGAGAGGAGGAACTGAGTGGGGGGAAATTAGGGTTTTACTGGATTTTAACAACACTATTTTGGAAATAAAAAAAAAAAAGTCAGTTTACACTTTCTGATTGCAGATATGCATTTGTTTCTAAACTGCCGAGAAAGAAGACAGTGCTGGCCAAGCAGGGTGCCCAGGATGCTTGGCAAGCAGACTTTATTTAATTTTCATTTTATTAGCTTTATTTAAGAATACAATTTCTGCAGAGCACCAGAAACTTGACCCCTTCCTGATTGTATTATAATAATACTTTATTGTTAAAACTGGAAAAGAAATATGGTTTATGAACTACTGAATTACAAAAATAAAACAGACTAATAGCCAAGACCTCATTCAATATCTACATTAGAGGGACAATGACAACAAGAGGGACAATGACCACTGAAATCACACTCAAATACTACTAATAATAACACTTTACTTACTTTACCCATTCTCCCTGTAACAGGTAAAGCCATTTCTTAAACCATCACAATTACTCCGAAGCTGTTTAAATAATGTAAAAATGTAGCATAGTTAAGCTACAAATTAGGGCTGGGTGATATGGCCTTTTACTAATTGTAGAACTTTCCAGCAGCCATTGCTGTTAATTCATTGTCATGTGTGATACGTATTAAGTTACACTCCCAGGTCGCGTGCGTAGGAGCATGCGCAGTGTGCCACAAGGCACAGTCCTTTTTTTCTACCTCATTTGTGAGTTATTGTCAGGACCGGTACGCCTTGTCGGTGAGTAATGTTCAATGCAACTGTGAACAGGAAATCATTTAACATGAATATTTGTATAATATTATCAGTTAATTTTGTGTTTGTGTTTACTTTTAGGTTTACAACCTAGTCTACTAGTCGAAACTAGTCTAAGCAAACCCACGGTGTAAAGTTAGCTGTAACAGGCAGGCTAACCATCGGATACTGTGTGTGAACAAAATAAAAGAAGAAAAGAAAAGAGACTCGAGTTGTTTCCGCCGTACTGTCCTGGCTATACCCTTCCAGAGGGGAGTTTACTAGAGAAGAGATAGCTCGGTAAAAATCTGGACACTAATATCCCAATATTTTTAGGGCATGTCACGAATACGCGATAGATATCTCAATATTTGACCTTAGCCTTGAATTAACGCTTAGATGTATACTGTATAATCATGTCCGTAAGATGATTCTATGTGTCTATATTAAAACATTACTGTTCATACTGCATTAATATATGCTGATTTTAAACATTCATGCCAAAAGTGTGAAACAAATTCATCCAAACTGTATTGAACAGTTATTAAGCAGTGACACAAACATCATGTAATTTCAGAATTAATTCTTCCTCCTCCATTTTTCACCTGAGATCACTGCCAGAGAAGCTGTTACATGCTGCCGGGCGTATGACATTGCACGCAAGACATAATGTGATGTACGTAACTATAGGTGCACTTGTTTTATCTCTCTGTGCAGAGAGACCAGAAAACCCCGCCCACAACTAAAAGCAACTGCATGACAATTGAGTACAGTATACTCAAATATTCACAACATACTATATAATCCCACAGGGGACTAGCCGCGATACATTGCGTATATCCAATATATCACCCAGCCCTATTACAAATCCAGCATAGTTCATCTTTAAAACCATGTGAGATTAAGGAATGCTTAGATGTACACAAGTGTTATGAAGAGTTGACCTTAGTGTGAATGACCTGACAGGTCCTTAGATTTCTGAAGTGCTAAAATCACAAGTTCAGTCTGAAGAGGAATTCAGTACAGACTAAAAAAGGACTTCTGCATCTGGGTTACTTTCTAATACCCCTTTCCCACTGGCCAAAAAACCCGTTTAAACCCGCTAACAATCGGCTTTTGGTGGCAGTGGGAAAGGCGTACCGAGCTGCGTCGACCCGCGTCAAACGACTCGGCAAGCGACGTGGGTTAAAATCGCCTTTAATCGGCTCGACTCTGCTCGGCTTGCAGTGGGAACGCCAGACCCGCGTCAACCTGCTAATTTACGTGATGACACTGAACGTTACGTGACGCCACGTCATCGCGCCGGTAGCGTCTCATATCACGTACCAAAACAAAGCTCTGCTCCGCTCTGCTCTCATCCGAGACTGGGATCAAAAGATCAAAGAACACTGACTGAAAACGATTGAAAAAAAAGAAAAGAAACGACAGTGTGTTTAACTGACGTGTCGTGCCGCGGACGAACCGTCATATGGCCGCGGCAGACTCGCTGTCCTCCGCGGTCCTGGTGCTCCGCAGGTCGGCCAGACGCCTCGTCTGCCTCGGCCGACAGACCTCCGCGGCGGGCGGCTGTGGCATGACTCGCACCGCGGATGAGAGCGGGGCAACATGGTTGCTCTGTCTGATCCCCCCGCGGGGGGTCAGACTCGGCTTATTTTGGTCAATGGGAAAGGGGCCAAATGCCGATTGTTAGCGGGTCGACCCGCGTTTAAAAAACCTGCGTCGACCCGCTAATTTTAGTGGGAAAACGGCTTTAAGAAAGGACAAGTCCAGAGAAGATAATGTGTTAATAAAAACTAGATCGTGTGAAGGGCAAGACTCCTGGAGCCAAATATGTAGATGTAAAGTGTAGTTAAACTGCCCAGATAAAGACAGATTCATAATAACACTCTGCAGACAACACGTCACATTTTGTGCTTTCAGTATCTGAAGTTTCAGTGCTCCGAAAGTCGAAAAAGGCTTTACTGGAGATACTGAACTTGTACCAGTGTCCATGTTCATAAGGAATTTCCCAAAGGTACCGCTGCTCTCCACTGTTTTCTCCACTGTTTCCACAGTGAAAATGTCACACAGCTTGTTACTGCTCTGACGCAAAATCTCCGTTTTGATTTTTTTCTGACAACTATTGTAAAAGGAGTGATTTCATACACTGATTTCTGAACAGCTGCAAAATGAAACACGTCTTGTTTTGTATTGAGTCTTGTAAAACTGTCTCATAAGAGTTGGGAGCCTGGAGGAGGCTTTATATTTATCTTTCATGTCCATCTAAACTGGTACTAGGTTTAAGTCCGAGACAAACTTTCAGCAAAATACCTTGGAGTAATTCTGAGATGTTTGATAAATACGATCTGCAGTATCCTTACAAATCCTAGGCCACAGACATATCTGAAGATCATAAAAACTGAATTATCCTTTAATTAATCTCTACATTACACTAATCCTGATAAGGATCATGATAAGTCCATATGGGAAGTAAGCCTAAGGAGATGAGTGAAGGGTCAATGAATCTCCATAGATGATAATTTCTCCTTAGTGGATTCAAAAAAAACACCACAGCCTAATGGTTACATCTACGAAACTGTAACACAAAAATCAAACTCACTGGACTCAATCTGATGGTCGTGGCTTTATTGAGTTAGGCTGACAAGACAAGTATGCCAGGTCAGGGAGTGAGCTCAATCCATTTTAACGCCCACTTGACATCGAGACACAGGGACTTGACAAATCTCTTTATGGGTCCCTGAAGAGGTATCACTCTGACCTGAGGTAGCCACTAAGTTACACTTCTCTTGGTACAGAGCAAACATTCAACATTTATTGTGGCATTTTGATTTATTCTCTTTTTGTGTCCCTTTTCCCCACAGACTTTATTCTGTCTGGAGTTGAGTTTCATTGTAATTCGATCCAACTCATTCACCTGGAAAAACAGCTCCTGTGACGCTGTTTCAGAAAAGACCTTCAACTGTGGCAGAGGCAGTGCATAAATGAGGAGGCAGACTCAGAAAGTAGCGAAGAGGTTGACTGACCCCACAGGTGTCGAAGCCACTTTTTTAAAATAATTTATCTTAAATGAAAACTGTTGTTCAAAAACAGAGCTGTTGCTATCTGTCAGCCTTGAAACTGTTCCAACTGTTCCAGCTGGTGCCCAGGTCCTAATTGATGCACTTGAACTAAATAAAACTGAAAGACACTTTTTTCAGCTTTCTTTTATAATGGCTGTATTAGAGCTCACACTATCATGTTACTGCCTTCCGCAAAGCTCACCATTTACAATACGCTCCATATGTCCACCTACACGACAACATCAAGTTCTGTTAACGAGTTTTGTACAAGAGCTGTGCTTTATCAAAGGGTCACCTCGGCCCATCCAACACAACACACACACACACACACACACTTTCCCACCACTGTGAAACTGCACACGTGTGTGGGAGGTTTTCCCCTGAGAAGCCACTGTACGGGGAAAAGCCTTTGACTGTGGATTGTGATCTGATACACAACTAGTGTGGGCAGAGCGTGTCGGATAAGCCTGAATACCATCATGAAACCAATTGAAGAGCTTCAATTAAACCAAAGGCGTTAAACATTTAGATTTTTTTTCATCTTGCTAAATGGCATGACTTAAGTATAAGAGAAAAAATATAGTGTAAATAATTGATCAGGCTGTAGATGGGAGTGCATTAGAAGCAAATTGAAGCGCAACAGTCAGGTAAACATTCTTCACTAAGGCCTGCACAAAATATTCTGTGCTCTTTGTCTCTGATTCTGTCTGTCAGTTTGTCTTTCCCTTCTTCCCTCCTTCACTCCTCCCTTCCCTCCTCTCTGCGCCAACTCTCTCTCTAATACACTGCAGCAGTTGTAACTCTTGCATCACCCCCCTCTCATCATTTTGGAGGTCGGTGGAGAATATTGAACAGTCACTTACCATCATATTGACATGACTGTAGAGAAAGCACAGAGAATACTTGATATGTTTTTGTTTTTTCATCTCCTTTTCATGTTTGGCGTGTGTTTGTCTCAAGCAGAGAGGAAGAGGAGACACGTCTTTTTCATACGTGGCGGTGCCGGGGAGAAAAATATCTTGATTTCACCTTGACTTATTTCCTTTGCATCCTACACACTGACTACTCAATGATGTGCAATTTTCACACACACACACACGCACATTCACTCACGCACAAAAACACAGAGCAACCATCCTGAGTCATACATTTCTGCAGTGGAGATTGGTGTGTCTAGAATTCACAATACCATCATGCCTCACACACATTGATTTTTCTTCAATGCAGTGAGAATATTATTGCCTCGGAAAGAAAGACAGAGGAAGTGATAAGGATGCTGCTGCATATTCTGACGTTTCAGATAGTGACTGCGAGACCCCCCCTGTACTCTGTCATCTAATAACAAGCAACTACAACTATACTGCTATAAGACAGTAACACAGACCATTATGGAAAGCAAAGGAGAATATATAGTAGGCTCATATACTGTAGGCTAGATACCATTAGTGATATTATCAAAGGAAAAAGAAAAATGCCCTGTTAGTGTGGAATAATAGGCTCTGGCATTAAAGGCATCCAGACAAATGAGTAAATCAGACCTCCTCACTGACTCATTTAATTAGATGTTATCATTCAGAGCAAAAAAAAAAAATCATTCATACGCTCACAAACATCCAGCCTTCACTCATCCCACACATGTCGTTGTGAAGCACAGAGCCATAAGCCCCACAAGTGTCTTTCCAACACATTGTACGTGTTTTTCTCTGTGGTGAAAACCACACATGTTGGCATATTAAAAATGGAGGTAGAGAAGAAGAAGAAAGCTCACATCACTCCCAGCTCTGGTAATTACCTCCACCCCTGGGAAACACAAACAGTTCTTACATGTGGCTCCACAACCTTATACATAAACAATGTCATGTGTAGCGTGAAATGTCTTCTTACTTATAAATTAATACACTATAGAATGTAAACAGCAGGCACTTAGATGAGCAGGAGCATGGAAACATGAATCAGTCAGCCCGTCCTCATGCTGCTAGGGGACACCTCGCATGATTTGATTTAAGATGAAAAGATAAATTTGTAGAAAGGGAAGAAACCGTGTGGAGTCTGTTATATGGGCTCATTTCAACTTTCAAATACACAGAAGAAAATGGAACAGAGTTAAAAGGTTTTTTTTCCCTTGTATGGTTCATCTCAGAATATGATTTTGAAGTTGATGTTTCAGTAGAAATCGGTGCTAGTACAGTACGTTTTGTATTTTTCTCAAAACAAGAACAATGACATCTATCATTTGCAAACGTTTGTCTTATACTCAAAGCTGAATATCTTTCTCTGTGGTTGTCTTTTTAGTTTTCCTATGTTTTGTCATAGCACAAAGTTTCAGTCTATTTTGCTCTTTACTAATTCCACAAACAATTTTATAAAAACTGTTGTGATTATGAAAGATTAAAATGTTTTGTCAACCTGATGGGTTGAAGTGCTGCACCACAGACATTAGAAGTGCAACTAATTTTAATTTTCATTATTGAACAAATCTGCTCATGAGCTACTTTTCTTTAAATTGATCAATCACAGCGGTGGAATTGGGGGAAATGGCAAGAAGATGACACGATTCATTCAGAAGCAGTGATGCTCCCTTCAGTGCTTGTTTTGTTTGGCTAAAAGTCTGAAAGCTTGATATTCAATTTACTGTCATATTTGACAAAGATAAACAGTGAGTTGTCACATTTGAGCTGGGATGACAAATCGTTTAAGCTCCAACCAACGACCATCTCCAACTCATCTCCAAATGTGTTCATTTCAACTGATTTCAAACAGGATGTTTAATAAACTGGATATATTATTCTTTCACACAACTGTCAGTGTTTATGTTGATTTGTTTAAGACAGCATAAACATTGACAGTTGTCTCAAAAACACTTGGAGTAGTAGCTAATTACAGGCTAATTGTGTTAGCTTTCATTGCCTTTAGCCTGAAGAGTATTTCAACTATTCATCCCTTTGTTTTAGCAAATTATTTCACCTTTGTATCCATTAATTTTAAGTAATTATTTAAACTGTTTCTCCATTACTGTTGGTTAATACTGCAGCTGTTCACATTCTCTTAGTGAGCATAAATTAGCTAACCACTTAGCTTTTACTTTTATCAAACAGCTGCAGCTTGAGTTTTAACCAGAACAAATAGATCAGATCATATCACCCCATTAGACCTTACACTGGCTCCCAGTCAGCTACAGAATAGATTTTAAAGTTCTGCTACTGGTTTACAAATCACTGAATGGTTTAGGTCCAGAATAAATGAATGACATGTTAGTACCGTATTTTCAAAAATATACGCTGTCATCTATGACGCCGTACAGTGTTGCCAACTTTGCGACTTTCTCGCTAAATCTGGCGACTTTCCAACTCCCCTTTTTTGTCAGAAGTGACCATAACGACAAATCTAGCGACTTTTCCCGGTGTTGTTACAAAAGTTTCTGGTTTGGAGACTCCGACGTGAAAGCACGTTTCACTGCTGTTTTCCGGTGTTGCCGTGTGCCCCGGCCCCGTTCCAAAGCACTCACCGGCGGTCAGCCTCACAGTAGTGTCACAGAGCTGTCCCCGCTGTGGTCAGAGACCCGCACTGCTCCACACCGGAGTGGTTTTTCTTTCTTTTTTTTGACCCGGCCTGTAGTAGGCTATTTGGTGCCGGCCTGCCATTATTTGTTCATGTAAACAAAGCCCCGGCCATTATACGAGACCCGGCTATTAATTAAATGTTTAAAAAAGAAATGCGACTTATAGACTGATGCGACTTATATATGTTTTTTTCCTCTTCATGACGTATTTTTTGACAGATGCAACTAATACTCCGGTGCGATGTATAGGCTAGTCCAGAAAATACGGTAGAGTATGAACCCAGTAGAGTTCTGAGATCTACTGACTCAGGTTAGTGGAGCTCAGAGTTCAAACCAGACATGTTGAAGCAGCATTTAGCTGTTATGCTGCACTCAACTGCAACAAACTACCAGCAGAACTGAAATCAGCCCCAACTGGTAGTTAAGTACTTTTAAATCCAGGTTAAAAACATGTCTCTTTTCATGTGCGTAAGGCTCTGCTCTTTTTAAGAACTTTAAACGTTATCTATTTTCTTTCTTTTCTTCTACTTTTTATTCTTCTTTGCTCTTATTAACTCTATGTTTAATGTTTACAATTTTCTTTAATTATTTAAAAATTGTTCATTTTTATGCTGTTCTTCTTAAAGGTTTTGTCTTTACAGTATGTAAAGCACATTGAGTTGCCTTGGTATGAAATGCGCTATAAATAAAGATGCCTTGCCTTGCCTACCTTTAGCTAATTACTTCAACTCGCTATCTAGTTTCCATGTGCTCTTAAAGTGTGATAACTGACTCAGACTGGTGGGAGGTGTGTAATGTTCAGTCAGCCTAATGTTGCTCTTTCAGTAGCTTACCTGTGATCGTGACAAAAAAATTACTACAGATCTCAGACAGACCAATTTGTAATCCTCTTTGGAAGGTTGTGGGTCTCCTCCCACACACGTTTTTCTATTTCATCAAATTAGTTGTGCTACTTGGCAATACCCTGTGGCAGCAGCAGAAGTACGCCGTGGGGTAAAACTGGTTGGGAATCGCTGATCTATATTTTTAATCTGATGCTGCATTAACACAGCTATTATTTGCATCTGTTCTGTATCGACGCAACAAGCAGTCTTATCCCCTTTAACCCTCATTTCAGTGATCCATCATGATGTGATGCATTTTGGAGCGTGTTCAATTCCCTCTCTTGCAGTATTGATGGCCCACCAGATTTACCTCTCACGGTGTCAGCTGAGGTGATGCATGTTGAAAAGCTTAGCACGCTGTTGACATCAGGGCTCTACCATTTGATCTCCTTTGGTTCAGAAAAGCGGTGAACCCTCTGTTTTGGGATCTACAAAATAAATCCTATAAATGGAATATTCGCTCAGGAGGGTGTTGAGTTCCTAGTTTATGAGGGAGTCAGTAATCCTATAAAGTCTGGATTTGCCTTTCTTTATGAGGCTCAGTATTCTCTTGAATCTTATGGGCTTACGAGCTGTCAAACAGGCACAAATTACAAATAATTGACAAAACTAGGGCCCTGATTACTGATTGAGGGAAATCAGAGATAAACAGCTTTTCCTGTGAACTTGCCTCTCTACTATCTTTACTCAGCGAGATGCTGTACAGTACCTCATAAAATCAATGGCAGATTCAGCCTGATTTTCACCCCTCCATCTGCTAATTTATTTTCATTCCGACTGTGTTGTTGAAATGTTTCCACTCTCCCCCGTGCCTTGTACCATCTTCCTGTCATTGCAAATAATTATAGTGCAATATTGGGTAGTTGTGTACAAATGATAAACTGGAGCAGATTTCAAATGGCACCATGCATATCCTCTGACATTGACCAAGGTCGGTGTGGATTTGTGTGCATCAGCATGTCTTTAAGAAACCAGGCAGTCAAAACTCTTCCCTGCAGCATCTCTGACTGTGATGCTACAAGTCCCCCTGATACTTGTTTACACTGCAAAGCATGACATTCATCACATTTTTCAGTGTGTAGACAGCAGACAATACACTATATAAATATACTAAATCCAACACGGACAACAAAAATACAAAACAGATATTGACAGTAGATTTGTTTGATAGAGAATTATGATTGTGTAACCAGCTTGCATGCTATATTTGCCTGTGAGCAGAGTTGATCTCATCCACTGAGACCATTTTGATTCACATTTGAATACACCCCCCCTCTCCCCCCAACAATGAGACACATCTACTGTAGATGTATTTTATAGACCTGATGAATTGACACAAAGTCAGTTCACTCCTGCCTTTATTGCACTACATTAACTGCACACAGTGAGATTCATTAATATGTGATGCAACAGCATGAACATCCCCCTGTAATTCTGCAAAAGTACATCAGTGACTGCTTGCAAGAGAATATTATAATATATATACTGCACTGCACTCTGCATCTAGATGTGTTAATGGAAATATTAAACTAAAAACTGGGCTCCATCTCCTAAAGCAAATCTAAAAGCAACTATTATTCAACGCTCTATGTGCAGTGATGAACTTGTAGACCTTTACAGATTTTACCATGTTTCCTTGGTCTTAATAACTGGGTTCTACACTCCTCATTTTGTATTTAGCAAACAGCTAAATGCTTCTTCTGTCCTCACAAACCTTTTTTGCTTCTCTGGGGCTCCAACAATCCAACAATTATTTGAGTTCAACACACCCAATTCTGTTTATGCAACAAGTGAATTATTCTTTCATGGTACAATAGATAAGAGCATATTTTCTCCAGGTTCATTCTTGTCTCAGTGTCCTCACATATCACATGTTCCTCATCAGCAGATATTTTTCTTAGCACTTCACAGAGCAAGTTAATATTAAATAGCTCAGAAGAAGTATTTTCAAACAGCTTTGATCCCACGACAACTGTTGAACGGTTGAACTCCATATGCTGATGAAGACCATCTGATCCCAAGTTCCATAAGTGCTTTAAATAGACAGCATATGTGAGATTTTTTTTTCCTTTTTTTAAATCTCTTTATGTGGTCATGTGAGGTGACAGTGACTTTACGCTGTGTCAATACCAACAGCAATGCAGGTTCTATCACCAGTGTTTGGCAAACAAACGTCTCCAAAATCAGGCAAGTTTCCAGGATGCCAAGTAGCCTACTCATTTCAATGTAACAATTGCCGATAAGAACCGGTGTCAAAAAGGACAACATTTTAAAAAATCAATGACAGACTTCATGATCGATTACCATGGCAACGAACAAAGATTCAAAGCTTTGATTTTTTTGGGTCAGTCCATCTGATCGTATTCGAACCTCCGACTTACATTCTTGATCAATGAAAACATTCTTGGCAAATGTTTTCGCTTTTGTCTGTCTTGCGCGGGTCCAAGAATTTCACCGTGTGTGTGGAGGCTCATGGGAAATGTAGTGTGCAAACAGTTAGCTTTCCAAAACTCCTAGTCACTTTAAAGTTATATTAGAAACAAATATTTATGAGATTTAACCTTTCATAAAAAGTTATTAAAATTTATAAAAAACTGCAGGTGACACACATACAGTAATGTGGCAGAAAGGATCATTTTTAAAACCCACTTCACTGGAAGTAAATTAAAATACTAAGACTGTGAGAAAAAATAATCCTCATCATGCAACATTATTAAAGCTAAATATTACTACATATTTATATTTCATTTGAAAGGCAGGGTGGTGAAAGTTAACTTTAATAACTTCAACAACTGCACAGCAGAGGGCTTTATGCCAAACAGTGGTCCCTCCTGGTGGTAGTAGACTGCACTGTGTTAACCCGAGGCTAAATGTGACCTTGGGCATTAGCCTTTGGCAGGTGAATTGAGGTGTGAGAGTTATGGCTGTTGGTAAGGCTATATCAGATGGCCAGGGAAATAATGACGTCGACTGGCCAAATACTTCTGATCATGCCTGAGGCTCCTACTTTACTCGCCTCTCTCATGGGAAGTTGTTAAGGCCGGTGTACTTTTTGGCTTGGACTGTTCTGTAAATAAATAAACAATTATAGCTGAGTGAAAGATGCTGTAGTTAAATCCTGGAGTAATTTGGAGAAATATATATACACTGTATGTCTGCAGACACACAGCAAAAGTAATCACAGATTAATGACTTGCTAAAAAAAAGTATTGTGTTTGTTGTGTTTTGTATAACATTAAGATTTCAACGGATTGGAGGAGTGTGATTGAGATAAAGCGTGAGATAGGGGAAATTAAACAGAATGCAGCAGCAGACTGTAAATGAATATGAGTTCATAAAGATCTCATTTGTATTTTATGTTTGACTTTGATGGCCCTCTGGCTTCTAAAATATGCACATCAAGCAGGGAACATCTGAATAGTCCATAATGATGTACAAATTTATGGGCCCCATTGTTTGGACCAGAGAGGTCTTCCTTTGGACAGCCCAGCACATATATCAAAGCACACAACAACACATATCTCAAAGTGAGAGACATCCTGACTATTCATTGACATTATTGTGTGGAAGTTCTGTACTAACAGTAGCCAAAAACCAATCTGCAAATCATTGTGCACCATGTTACAGGGGTTTACACAACAGAGTCAATACCCAAGGACACTGAACCTTGAATATCTGTCTCTCACTGCCTCACACTGGCAATGACGCAAATGCTTTCATTAGATTTCTTAGAAAATATCAGTAGCATTGACCAGAATGAAAAAGAAATTACTTGCAGAGCTGTTGCCCAATGAGCTCACTTTCCATGATGTGGATTGTAATGTTTGGAAGTAATGTGTAAGGTTAGATGTGCAAGCATGACAGATGCCATGAAGAGACAGTAAATGATCATGGCAGCAACTTGGTTTCTCAGCCCCAGAGTGCTCCATACTTTACTGTGTTTACTCGAATGAAACCCTGAATCCATCAAGGAAAGACATAATTACTTTACGTTCCTTAAATATTAAGCAGTCTCTCACTCTTCTGTAAATGCATGACTTCATGTCATGCAGGATATTTCTTCTGACATTAAATTAAGCATTTCTCACAAAGCATTAAGTGTGGGGGTTGGAAATCCCTTTCTTTCTCTGAACTTCTTCCTCACTTCCTGTTAACACCAGCTAAGTCAAAGTCCAATGAGATTTTTATATGGAAAATGTCAAACTTTATTTATAACTGTGTTGGCAGTATGATGGCAGTCTTACCGAGAGTATTAGGGCCACTCATGTGAAAAAAAAATGAGGAGGGAGATTTTTTTTCATTATGCACTTCGTGAATGAAGTCGAAATGTCGAGAATGAAGTCGAAATGTTGAGAATTAAGTTGAAATGTCAAAAAAAGTCAAAATTTCCTCTCTGGTCCATAGGAGTGGTGTGCAGCTGACAACTGCATGCATCCTTTGTCAAGAATAAAGTCGAAATACATTGTTGAGAATACACTCATTGTATTCTGACTTTATTCAGGAGAGTGCATAATAAAAAAAATATTCCTCCTCTCATTTTTTTTTCAGTGGCCCTTATACTCTTCCGTACAGTCTCCATCTTACTTATATAACACTTTCATATTTTCTTTTTAATGATTTTAAAGGATTGTCAGAACACAAAGTATAATTGCTATAAGTTATGCTTTAATTTCAGTGCTTACTCTCTTCATTCATTAAGTTTTTAACCAATACTGCAACTTTTAATACAAGCGGGCATTTTAAGGATTGCTAATCAGTATTACTTGATTTTAATGGATGACTGAAAGGGATTGTTTTTTTAGACAGTGATCATGGTATACTGTAGTGTTCATCTACCAGGGGTGAGAGAGAGTTTCAGATCAGTGTGGGATCTGCACTGACAGTATTCATTTTGCTCAGAATATTCCAGTTACTGTAAACTGAGTATTCTTCTGCTTTACAGTCAGAGCACTCTTTGAACTAGTCCAAAGAATGTAAATGAACTCGTGGCATAGGCAAGGAATGTAAATAAACCCTTCATCATTAGTGGATAGCTTTAAGTTGGGGGGGCGGGGGGGGCTGAAAATGCTGAATGTGCCAGATACTGCAGCAGTTCACTGGTATTGCAAGTCTCTCTCAAACTGTACCAGTAGAAAGCTGGTCGACTGTATTCTTCCTCTTACTCCCCGAACAGTTTCCTACATCATGATTAAATACAAAAGTTTATTTAGAAGTATTTGAGTGATATAGTGCTCAAAATGACTGAAGCTGGCTCATAAAGCAGCTGAGCTCTGTCAGAAGCTGATTTGAATAAGTGGAAATAAAAACCATCCTCCTGTATATAAAATTTCCCGGCTTAGAGTGATTATATTTAGCATTTGGAAGCGAGTGCTGCGTTTACTGTTCAGTTATTTCCATGAAAGCCCACCCACAAGTTTCTGAGTCAAAGCAGATTGTGCTAATTTGTTTTTTGGTGCCTGCGTGTTGTGGTGACCCACTGTGGTCAGTGAGGTGGCCGACCTGCATTGATGTGCTCCAGACCAGACACAGCTGTGTAAATATTGAGCCAGGCCAAGCTGAGGCATGGACATCGGCCATCACTGCTGCTGCATGCTCTGGCATCAGGCTGTTTGACCATGGCTGCGTTTTCTCACCTCATGCCTCTATAATTCTCCGTTTTCATTCTCCAGCCACCATGGTACATAGCATCTTGGGCATTTATATTGTTGACAAGGCACACTCTATATCCGTCTGTTGACACGATCATGTAAATACACTGGAGAGCTTCACACTGGCACCAGAGGACTCCTCCTCTACAAAGCAGATTAATAGATTTTAGAGCATCGTCCTGGATTAATTAAAAAAAATATCTTTATTAAATCTCAATTTAACTACTTCAAGCTTTACAACAGAGTTATTAATGCTGCTTGGGTTATTAGAAAAAAATCCAATTCATGCATTCATTATCTTAATTAATGACCTCATTATCATAACTGGTTACGTTTAATATATCATGGTGATTATGGCAGAATGGTCGGCATCTGAAGTGCCTCTTTTTCAATTGTTTTAGGTTGTGATGTGATATGAGTCAAAAGATTTAAAAGGCCAGATTTTCATGAATAATTACATATTTTTACAACAGACAACTCAGGCTGATCTCCCATAATTAGGCCAACTGGGTGGGTTAGGCACTGCAACTAGTACAGCACAGTTACTGTTCTTGAGCACAACAGGAGAAATGCATTTATCCCCACCACATCCTTTTGCAAAATGTTTAATTTCCAGCCTGTGACTTGACCAGTTGGCTTGGTGCATCCTCTCACATCCAGCCAGGGAGCCTCCATTAACGCTCTCTGGATGTCTGCATACGCATAATAAAATACCATTATCAGCTCCGCAAAGCAATTTGGATTGCACAAGAAGCAGCAGCAGTGGCTTTTATAGATGTTTGTTACATAAAGCCAAGAGTGACAAGGAAACAACACATACAAGCCTACTTTACTCCACAGTCTGTCAAAGATGTGTCATATCATCTGCACCGTTGTCATGGCAAATGAGGACTCAAACATCTGCAGTGATGGTGTGCCTGGAATGTCAGGCTATGGGCACCGAGTCAGACCGCGACTACTGTATAAAACTCTCTTGATATGCCTGTTATTTGGGAGGTCTAGGACCAATTTACAATAAGATAGTTCAGTAGATGAACAGATACTGAACTACCACTATTACAGATGTACTCGATTCAATTGACAGAAAATGTGTGAGAAAATGTGCAAAAATGTCTGGGAAGAGAGAGAATGCACACACACACACACACACACACAGAAACAGAATTGAGTTTGGATATTACTTCAAGGCAAATTCTTTTAGGCAACTTTAAAAGTTATCAAGTATTCTTTTTAACTGTGTATTTTTGCATTTAATGAAGTGATGATGCCGCTTTTCATCTTTCTTAACATTTTGAGTATATTTGCATTCTCTGATTTAGTAAACCCAGAAACAAGCAAGCTGCAAAGCAGAGTAAATATTTAGAGAATCAAACAGAGGTCTCTTTGGCTCTTGTACCACCAACTATAAGACTTAAGAAAACAACATCCTTCATATTATTCAAAGGAATATTCACAACCGAAATGCTCAGCCACCAGTGTAAGTAAAGACATGTCTCTGATATGTCGGATTTCTAAATAGATGTCAGCTGTATCTCGAGTCGTGCTTAGCTGGGTGAATGATAGATGGCCAATTTAAAGAAACATAGAAAGAGGATTTTCATAATCAGCCCTGGTAAAATACATAACTCCTTGACAGTAGGTCATGAAAGGCTGAGCTCTGACTCTGAGCCGTACAGGTCTCAGTTTGAAAGACTGCTGCCTGATACAATATTTATCACACTGGTTTCATCTCTGTGGCTATGATAAAGCATGCGGTATGTTGCTCCGGATACCTAATGACCTTGATAGAAACCTGCAGCTGTGATGCATACTCAGAGGATATTTCACAGGCCCCAAAGGTCACACCTCATTTTGACTGTTGCAGAGTGGGAAACCGCCCTGCTGTAACACTCAGACTGTCTAAATGAAGAGTGCTGAAAAAGAAAACACGATCCAAACCTGAAAATAATGAGATGAGTAAACTAAACCAAATGACCACAATCAGAAATCTAACATTTGTATATAACTCTAATTTATTGAGCAATTGTGTCTGATATCCATGAGTTAAGATCCAGTCAACCGCATCCTGCCAACGCCGTTTCACCTGGTTTCGAGACTATTATCAATAAACAGTCAAAAACACCATCTGCACTTGCCATGAATGGCGCCAATTGTGATCTAAGTGGCACTGGTTCTTGAAAGCTATAAAGAAAAATTATTGCAGGTTCTGCAAAATGCCATCTGTTTGATGCTTCTGTTTTGAACCAACCATCATTTGACTGTTGCCACATGAGCTGCTAACTGAGCTATAATGAAAGTGAGATCTAACACAAGAGTTTCTCTTGTAAGATACACAACAGCCTCACCAGATCACATCCGTATTACCGGAGTTTAAAAAGGTGAAGCGACAGCATCTAAAAACGGACAATTATCACTCTTTTGACGGAGGTACTGCAATATAGGATCACCTTGCTTTATTGGGGTGAAACTGATATCCCATTAACATAAAGCTGATTTTCTATACGGGTTAGGTTGGGGCAATTAAAGTCTCTCGATAAATGAAAACCCAATCTATATCACATTACATCTGGGAAATAACAATCCTATTACAAAGTAACAACTCTAATAAAATGTTATAGAAGCCTCTACAATTTTCAGCTGCTGCAGTTAAGTTTTTCCTTTGCCCAGGTTCAGGGACAGCAGCTATGTTTCCGTGCTAAACATGTAAACAGAAAATCTTTCAATCTCTTGTTTGTCTGTGGGTAGACACGATGTGATTGCAATGGAGTAATTTATGCTACAGATGTTTTCTGCACAACACTCTGCCTACACTGGGGAGTCATGATTAATTTATATGTGTTTGGATAAGAGCATGTATCCCAGCCCTATTAATATTGCTCTTTTGCAGGATAAGATCATATCTTTGCAAATTGAATATTCATCACCTTAATGAGTCAAGAGTCTAGCCTGTATCATAAAAAGTTGGGAATTCATTCAGATATCAGCTACAGGTTGTACATCTCCCTCTCCTGATTCCAGATTTTGGAAACGCTTAGTCAGCCCTGTGAGGTGAAAAGAGCTTTAGTTAAATAATCCTCCCATAAATGGCTATATAAGCGTTATAATGCATTTTAGTCAGAAGACAAGCAGGGACTATTTGCTGGATGGCTGATCAGGTGAAGCATGTGTACGCATTTGTAGGCCGTCCTCCGTTCAGTTGTTTGATTATTTAACTACTGTATATTTACACATAATTATCCACATGATTGGCTAAAGAGACCCTACTCATTCACCTTCAACCAGCACAATGTTAAACTCAATGTAATGTTATCACATCTGGGGCCTGGCCTTTTTACTGGCTCTAAACCCTCTTTGTCCAAATCCCTCTGCCCATATCCCTTTGTTATAACAGCCACTAATGCGACAAACTGATTAAGCACTATTAACTTGCAAATTAGTTCTTTTGTTCTAACTTTATCCCCATCAGCTTTGTCCATTTTAGACAGCCTTTGTCCAGCAACCACAGGAAAAAAAAATTATTGTGCCATCAGTGACGCTGCTAAATTGTCCACTTCACACTTCAAGTATGTCTGTATGAATAGTCACAAAAACACTGAGAATAAAAGTTCTATTTCTGGCATCTTTCCACAGCAGAGCGACTGAACACACGAAATAGACTGAAAAGTTTGCCCTGCATTATCATACAACAATAAGATTGACAATAATAAAAGCAGACACGATTTTCACTGTTGACTGATCTTGCATTTCTAGTCACTTGATTTTCATATTTTTCATGTATTAATAGAAAGCAAGCATGAAAATGTCTTCCACATGTAGGACAACAACAAATGATGTACACAGACTAAAAACAGGCTAATAAACTGAACAACGCTGGTCTGATTCTGTTAAGAAGCCTGAAGCATTGAGAACTTTACCCAAAGGAGACTTCATTTGTCAGCAAAAAAAAAGCAGAACTCCCCAGAATAATCCCAAAGACGAGACAAAAAGAAATACTTTCATTATCCCCAGGAAATGCAGCTTGGATATTTGTTTTAAGTCAAAAAATATCTAAATGTCTTTGACGAACACCTGCTAATTTGGAATCTCTGACTCATTAGTTTGCTGTGTGAAAGTACAAGTGGATGTGAAAATTCTGTGACACAAAACTGGGAATTGAGCTGATAATGTGTCAGTCTTTGAAAGATGTACCGATGTCATGTATCTTTCTGTCTCCTCTATGGAACTTGGAGCATCTAACTACTATTAGTTCTTACTGAGAAGCCTTTTCTTCAAAAAAAATATGTATGTGATTATATGCATGTGTCAACAACATATAGTTCTGCACAATAATAATGAATATTATTTCTATAAAAAGCAGAGGCACAATATGCCATAAAAGGTCATCTGACAGATGTTCAGTTCAGATTCAAGGACCTTGCACTAACATGGACTGCATGTTACATTGATTACTGGACCAATACCTTCTGCTGCTTTTTATTTCTTAATTATAGTTGTTTACATTTCATTTTAGTGTATGCACAAGGCTTTTTGCACTCCTACGATAGAGCCCATTATTTAGTGTGCAGTGGAGGGTGCTTTCTTAGAAAAGTGAGTGAGGCCCTCAAAGGGCTTTAGAACAGCATGTAAATATGTTCGATGAACCGAGTAAGGAAAGGTGCCTCCATAGCCTTGTTAGTGTCAAAATATTGTAGTGACCAACATCTGATTAGACTGTATAATAATTGTAATGGCCTATCTGGAATTTGCTTTTAAATCACTATTAGACACAGCATGTGCTTCGAGGAAGAAGAGCATCAAGTTGACTCCATTGTGCAACAGAAAATTGTAATCTCAAAGCCCTGGGAGCCCCAGATCATTTTGATCTTCAAAATTTAACTAGTCAAGTGTTAAGCAGGAGCTTTTACCTTGACGAGAGTGGCTTGTAACAAATGAGATGTTGTTGAAAAGCCTGGGAGAGAGGTGCAATACTCTGTCCAACAAAGACCAGAATAATTAAAGCTGAAGAAAGCCAGAGCATTGCACTAAGTAAAGGCCGAAAACATGGTAGCTGTCACTTACAATCATCTAAATGGATGCAAATCTCGCAGCTGGGCTTGTAGATGAGAGGGAAACAGCCTTGTTTGTCTTAATCTCAGCCAATCTAGTCAAGGAAATGCCTTGGACACTGCTTCTTACCTGAGGTGCTCTTCATTTCGGGAAGACTTCTGTCTGCTTAGCCTGAGTGGCTGCTCGCTAAGTGCAATCGGTGCAGCTGTCTCTGGTTTGTTTGTTTGTCAGAGGTAAGACGTGGCATGAAAACAGCCACATCAGACAATAAAGACCTATTTTCGCATGCTTCCTCAGATAACAGCACAGCCTCTCTGAGCAGACTGCTTCGCACCATTTAGAAGCTCTGACATTATTCTGATAAGGATGCTCTGCCCAAGAGGCTGATGTTTGTAAACCACACCTCTACTATTTTACGAGACATTCCTCTTCAACAGCGATGCCATAGGTTGACACTTTAATGTGAGCACAGAATGGGAGCCTCAGCTAATATTCATTTCTGTTGAATATATAGATAACATGACAAAAGACATTTTAAACAACATTATATCGACATTGCACTCATGCTGCATGCTGCAGGATATAATGACAAGTGGATGTTACGAGACAAAAAATTGATTCAACACTAGTTTTCAATATGCTATGACATTTATTGTTTGCTTAGTGTAATGTAATAACTGCAATCGCTCGTGAAATGAACTATGTTTGATTACACTCTCCCAAAACTGTCACACGGTAATCTAATTACTTATCTGGACATGAAAGTCCTAAGGTCAGGTTGTTAATTCAGTTGCTGAGACCCCCCACATTAGGGTGTACAGTGTTGCGGAGGTACGGGACAGTACCAGAATCAAAGCTCAACCCAACCTGAGGCGACCAAATCACTTTCAGCAACATTGATCATAATAAGTATGGTGTGGTTGCTGTCAGTATTGATAGATGAATTTTATGGGAATGGTCACAGATTGCCCACGGGCTATAAGGCTAGCGCCGTTTCAGTGCGACCTGGTTGGATGCATGCAGACATGACTCATTTGTTGCTTCAGGCAGTATATCTGCCATATGAGTGGAGTGGTAGCATGACAAGACTGGCACGGGGGAAAGCCGTGTGCAGTCTGCGTCTTGACAATCAGTGGTGTCAGGCCGACAATGTTTCTGATGTGGAAACAAAATTTCTAACAAGAATTTAAATCTTATTACTTACGGTTACAACGTGACTATTTAGCATGCATCACAGCAGCGAGGTAAGAAGCACTTCCTTTGGTGGCTTAACGGCTACAGCCACAGTATTAACTCTGAAGAACTTACTGCATGCCAGAAAACATTAATTTATGGTTTACAGATGAATAGAGGCAATTGCCTTTTTTTCTGAGAAACATTTCAAAAGCACACGCACCTCAGGTTTTCTGGGGCCTGGTCTGACTGAATCGAAAAGTGGCTTGAAAAGGGAACAAATGTGAACGTGAAGTGGTTCATTTTTGATTGTACAATGTCACACATTAGAGGTCAGTTTTAATTGCCAGGCAATCAACATTAAATAATCAGGCAACACAACAGTGTCTGGAGTGGCTTTCTCTGCTCAACATAAAGGTGAGAAAAATAGAAGAAAAATATTATAATAGCATAATAAAAAACATAACATATGAAGGACAGTGCACTGGATTCTACACTACATCCACTGTGCCAGTGATATAATTTGCCTTTAGACTGATTTTATTATATGTGTTTGTGAGAGTCAAAGTATGTATGCACTTTTGTATCATGCAGCTTTTGTCCATTTTGGTAGCAAAAACATGGCACATAGAGAAAACTGTTCATGGTTTGCAGCTCTCTCTCTTGTTGACTGCACCTTGCTACCCCGCTGTTTCTCTTTCTCTTGTGGATTGCTTCAGTACAATGATTATGTTTTAAGTTTTATTTACAATCACAACAAGGAGGGAGGTTAAGAAGGTGAACAGTCCATGTGTCAGTGCTTTACCAAGAGCCATGCTGCTATTGTGCTTAATTAGAATTACTAGATATATTAATATTATTATAAATAGACCCTAAGGAAGTTACTTTAATGCACTTTTTAATGTACACTTTAGACACATAAATCTGTTGCAATAATAGGCTGGTAATTAATGTGCACTGTTAACATACACAGAGATTTTATCAGCTTTTTTCTTCTTGCAACCTAACCACCCATCTGCCTTGAGACCTACCATGTCTTCATTAAAGCCATGTCAGCCATGTCTTTGTCTCTCACATGACCAGATATTGTTGCGTGACAAGGGTGGTCACATGAGACAAAATGGCTTACAGCTTCTACACTTCTACAGGAGACTGTAAAATGCAAAGACCTCTCTCAGGACTTAATGAATCAATATGAGATTATGCAAATGAACACTGATATTTATCAAAGAACTGTTTGTTTTTTTCAACCCAGCCCTGATAATCTCCCCTTCTGTCCCCGAGTTATGGCACTGAATAATTGCCAAGTGTTTTTGCAAAGCATTATGATGTGGCAATCATGTTGACCTTTGACTGAGTGGATAGGCTATACAATGCCATCTCCTCCTCATATCATCCAAATAGACATTTGTGTTAAATTCCCACTTAATTAATTAGAGTGTGAATACTGGAGTTATGGCCAAAAATGCATTTTTCATCCTTTCATTCTCCAGGTGGATGTTTGTACCTGATGATGTAATGTAATTTCCTTCCTGGTGAGTTCCGTAATCAGTTCATCTTTACGTCCAACTCAACATTTGTGCAAACTCTTGAGAAATTCCCTCAAGATACCATTTTCACAAGAGTGGGATGGAGGGAGCGATGGGCAGCGCAAAAACATAATGCCTCTGGCTACAGCTGTTGCCGGTGCAGAGGCATAATAAAATTACAAAGCACTTAGTGCATATCTCAGTCTGTCTGCCAGATTTTTTCTATTCGAGTAAGTGAAGTAGTTCATGAGGCAAATGGCTTAAATGTTAGCAAATTTCCTTTCTCAGAATGAATTTAAAAAAACAAAACACAATTTAATCTACAGGTCCACACCTGTAACTAATCTATTCAACCTCAGATGAGGGTCTACAATGTTATCAAATTATTGGGGTATCATTCTAACTGACAATTAAGCAAACAGACCAAAAACATATTTTAATAACCTGGAAGCACAGATATCCCATTGCAATGGCACTGATCAGAATTCAATAAGAAAACATGGCAGCACCAAACTGGATCCACTCTTGCGTCCAAGGAACAATAATAATCATCATGTGATAAAATGACAGGAAGTTTAGACTGCATTTTGGCCAAGTTGTTAGAGGCTTCTACATTTTTAAACTGTGACACAATGAATAATGTAAGATATGCCTCTTGCTGCACAGTTTGGTGTCTGATGTACAGTATCTTGGCTGACCCTTTCAGCCCCTTATGAGTGTAGATAACCTGCCTGCCACATAATCTTTGATCTTACTTAATGCTGAGAATAACAATATGACTTTCAAAGTTCCCTTTCTTACTTTGCCTGTGAGTTTGAGCATGTTGATAAATGAGAGAGGCAAGATGCATTTTGTTTGATCTTGTTTAAGTCAACCCACGGGATATGTTGTTAAAACACTATTATCAACATTATAGAAAAGAGTGTCCATTTTCCATTCATTAAATAGGTTTATAATATATTTGGCAAAGGCATAAAAAGCTCTGCTGGTTCTTTTGGAAGAACTGATCTGCTATCATAACAAGCACACAAATTATAAGATACGGGTATTAAGAAATAGCTGTTAAACCTATATGAATATCTTAAAGTCAAGAACAAAGAAAAGCTTAACCAAACGTGGTAGAGGATCACATGTAGGGGAAAGGTGTAGCAGTAATGTTAAAAAACTGTGTCAAGGAGACTAATAGGGAGAATTACCAGATTACAAGGATTAGCATGAACATCTGCATGTATATTTATTATTAGACTATTTGATCTGGATCACATACAGACACATACATCAAATTATCACTATGTTGAATGCATGTTAAGCCTACCACACACAGATAATCCGTCTGATTTTGCCCCGATTTTCCCCCTTCCGACCAAGGACAAAAATTGCCCGATTATCTTAGGCTCTTAAGATTATTTTATACGATTCCCCTGTGGTGTGTGGTGTGTTAAGAGTCAAATTCTCCCGACAATCGGCTCGTAAAACGGTCAATGCCGACGATCGTAAATATTAAACATGTTCAATATTTACGATTGTCGGCCCCGACAATCGTGACCGTCTGGATCAAAAGTCGACTTGTGTGTGGGGGAAGCCGACAATCCCGAGTCACCGACTCCGTGGAATGTGACGTGAAATTGAATGTAACCAAAAAAGAAGCCAGCTGACTGCAGAACACGTAGCATAACCAAAGACGGTTTATAACCCAAGACCTTCCATGATGAGTCAGCTTCCTGTATGCATGTCACGTGGGCTTCTGCACGGCCACGCCCCTTAGGGAGACAAGAGGCAGCCTGGAGTGTATTGACTCCAATGGGACAATTTAACGTGAACACCGATTATGGTCGATTCTTTCTCCCCACAGTCACTTAAGTAAATTTTGGACTCTGTTCACAAGCCACATCTCAGTTTGCAGGGCCGGCCGCTGGCATAAACACTCTATGCGGTTGTTTAGGGCCACAGCCGTTAGGTGGGGGGCCACATGATCAGAAAGGTACCGGGGTTCATCAAGTCATTTAAACATTCTGAGGTCTGCACGCACGCTATGAGCTTTATATGTAATTTGAAGTCAATATTCAGCTTCTTTTATCTCACATTTGAGACATTTGGTGAAAATAGAATGGCAGAATGACAACATGTGTGCTCAAAAAGCAATCTTACAAAATTTCATTTTAGACTTGTTTTCTACACTTATATAGGATTACTGTATTCATATCCTATTTCAAGCACCAAAACAGTTCATTCTCATGACGGAAGGAGTGTTTTCACAAGGGATTTGAAATTTTTCAAAAAGCAGACCTCAAATTTCCAGCATTTGGCCTAAATTATTTCTTCATACAGTGTTCTAGGCAAATACATGGGCATAAACATGTCTGTATTCAGCTTTAACCAGTGATTTGGTGTTTGCGCTTAGAGTGCAGGGCCACAAACAAAAATCTTGTTTAGGGCCACCAAAATCCTAGGGCCGGCCCTGTCAGTTTGACACGAAAATGGCAACTTTCAGATGGACACATCAGGAGAAAGTCCACTTTGTTCAAGACCTGTCTCTGTCTCTACGACACACTCTCGCGAGATTTGGCACAGATCTCCTAGGCAACGTCAAACAAACGGCCGCAAACTCCCGTGAAAATGATTTAAATTATTTTTGTAATGCTAAATATGACTGTTAGTAGTGTAAATATTTAATGTTATCATAAGAAAATATAAACATCTCACTTTCATCTACCTACAAATTGTATAAATCCACACACGTTCACAGACGAGGTGGGGTGACGGTTGGCCACGCCCATTTAGAGAGACAGGAAGTGTCACCATTTCTATCATTGGAGCAGCCTCTCATGGAGTATCTTTCCGTATATTGAATATCTTTGGCATAACAGACCAGTGTAGCTAACGTCTCCATGGCTACCATTAACAAAGTACGTCAGATCACGTTTGATCACGCAAGATGTCTGGCGTGGGGACAATATTCTACTGTGTCATCAAACAAATCTTCATGTGTGTGGTGTGCTGTATTTGGAATATCGGAGCACACAGCACACAACATGATCAAAACTGTTCAAAGATGTCTTACCTTCATGTGTGGGGTCTCTCACAGATAAAAAATCTGTTGAGATTTAGAAAATCTTTATGTGTGTACCAGGCTTTAGGCTGCAGTTAAGACTGATGACATAACAGCTCAGATGTGCAGACTGTAGTTCCATGTTTCATGGGCTTTGAGGTTAGGGTAAAGATTAGGTTTACTGTAGCAACTGATGTAGAAAAAAATATGTTTTACCATTCAATGTAAACAGAGCTCTTAGACATATTGATAAATATAATCAAATGACAATGAAATAAAATATGATTACAGCTAAATCCATGTGACAACATGTCCTAAAAATGTAACTTTGTTTCTGAGTGAGAGTACACATACGGTAATTAATTTGTCAACATAAATGCATGTAAACAGTAACATGAGTGTATGTCGTGTTGGTGAATGTAAGCATTTGCAGGAAAGGCTACTAGCCGACGTAAGGGAACCACTGACCTAGAGGCAAATATGGTCCATCATGTCTTACTGAAATGGTGTTAGATTCCAGGAAATACACTCTGACATTTTTACTTGATTGTACTATAAAGTTTTAGATTGATAAAATTATCATTTTACCCATCAGTGAGATTTAAAAAACTGAAATGTATCATTTACAAAAGTTTTCAGATGCCCCAGCCTAACTCATTTCTTTGCGGTGCAGCTACGCCTGTGGCAAACTTTATTGGATATAGTTGAGAAAGGGTCACACTGCATGTCAGAACAAAACTAAGTCATGAAATTCAAGGAACGCTTTGTACTCTCTCACTGCAGTAATGACATTGTGGTAAGGCATAGATCAGGGCAAGTGTAGTATAAAACTATTTCTAAAACTTGCTGTTGCCAGAAGTGCAATTTCTTTAGCAGCCTCCGCCATCGAGGTTATGATTTCACCCATTTCTGTTTATTCGTTTGTCTGATTATGCAAACAGTACTGCACCAATTTGCCTCAAATCAAATTTAATTTTGGTGCCGATCCAGGAACGCATTACTGAATATTGTGAAGTGGACATTTTGACATATTTGTCAACTTCTTAGGAAATAACTTACAGACCTTTAAAAAAAACCAAGACAGACAAATGTTGAGATCTATGACTTTGTACAACATGGTGCTGATCCGCATGATGGATAACAGATCATACTATAAATCGGACAGATGTGGAGGACTGTTTGTCTTTGGTTGAGCTATGTTCTAGTGCATGTTACTACACCAGGACTCTTCCTAGTGCTGACTGTCCTGCCAAACTGAGTTATCAGGTGTGAAGGATCTGCGAGGAGAGCTTCAAAACTCAGCTACAGAGACAGAAGAATCTGCCAGAATCTCTTTGCTGCTGAGATGGTCTTCAATCAGGTCCTCATGGTAGAGTCTCTACATGAAAGCCAGAGCATGAGAGAAGAGATTCTTTAGTCTAATGAGAATTGAACCATTAAAGGAGACATATTCTGCCCCTTTTTCACAAATTAAAATAGTTCCCAGGTGCCTTAAAGTCATGTTTCGGCCAAAATACCCCAAGGATCAAACATCACAGCACTTTTCCATCCATTCAAAACAGCCCGTCCCTTAAAATGCAATGAACTACTGCTTGCCCCGCCCCTTCCACCGGTGCTATGTAGGGGTGGTATTATGCAAATTCGAAACCTAGTTACATCATTGCCAGACAATCGAGGTAACAGCTCTTAAAACAACATGGATTTCAACCTAGGGATCTTGCAGATTACAGATTTTTTGGTCAATTCTAACATTTTGGGGGCCAAAAGGCAAGACAAACAACCAAATATAGTGTATGTTAATGAGCCTTCAAAAAATGATATTTCCATTTCCTGAACTGAAATTTAGACTGGTCAGAATAGAGGAAAGGATTAATGTAGCTATACAGAGAGGTCCCTAGAGGTGCTTTTGATTTTTAATGAATATAAAATTCATGCTTTAACTTTGTCATTATGGGTTACTGGGAGAAGGTTGATGAATTTATCAATTTGAAGCTACATCCAAATGTTCATAAAGTGAAAGGGTCAGAATTAATTAGAGAGAAGCCTGAAACCATTGTATAATGTGCTGTGATTCAAAACCAATTTGATATGATTCAAATTATTTGACATAAATCAATTAATCTCAGATTTAAAAGCACTTGTGGGGCAGTGCGTGGCGCAGTGGGTAAAGCGGCCGCCCCATGTAGCGTCCTCACCGCAGGCGGCCCCGGTTCGAATCTCGCGTCGGGCAGACCCTTCCTGCATCCCCCTCTCTCTGCCTCCCCCTTTCCTGTCTATCTCTACTGTGTGCTATCAAATAAAGGCAAAAGGCCAAAAAATATACTTTAAAAAAAAAAAGCACTTGTATTTCCATTGGTTTATGAGTTCAACCATTAGTTTTTTTCAGTTACCAAAGATTTCAGCAGTTGTTATATCAAGTGCTGAAAAAGAAAACAGTACAGAAAACAAGGAGTTCTCCACACCAGCAACAGTAAACCAAAACAATGACAGTGCACACTAGGAAACTTTTTTGGCCAGGTAAGGAAGAAATCTCTCCTGAAATTCTGCTGACTGGGAATTGTTTACCTTGGTTACAGAATACGTGCCATCCATCCAAATTTGGCATTTTCAATAATATGAAATCGGCACATGTTGTAAATAAAACAGCTCATGGCTTCAGTTGCTGCCCTTGACGGGGATGTGTGCAGGGTCAGGGTGGAGGAAGGTGCCAATGCTAGCATTACTAACATTCCTCAGCTTGGGTTGACTGCTCCTGCTGCTGCCTTTACCATCGGGACACACAGAAGAAGCCTCAAATTAGCAACATGGTGTGTGGTGCCACCAGCAGCTTTTGTGATACTGCTGTGCTATTTCCAGACTGCTGAGCTGAGTGTTTGGTGTTCTGCCTCAGCTAATGCAAGCTGCTATTAGCACAAGACTCATTCATTCATTCAGTGCAGCTCTCCTGGTTGAATTCAAACAAATCCTAAACTATGACTTTTGACGTTCAGCAGAAGTAATGGGTAATTAAAAATGCATGTCTACAGTGTATTAAATGAACCGATAGATATCATGATTCCAGTTAACATCATTTGTATTCTTCTGTCTAATCCTGATGTAAAACAAGCTCTCAGCACACCCAAAATGTTTTGGCTGTGGACAGGGTTGGTATTTTATCGCAGCTTTAATGTAATTAAATCAACACTCTTTCACTTGCTTTCTTCTCAGAGTTAGAGCTTGGTAATACATTATTACTCCCACAGAGGCCCATAAACACTCCCATACAACTATCCTGCTGGACAAATATCCTGACGTGCACCTTTTCTCAGCATTCAAACTTTTGGAAGCTGGCCCATGTTTGTCATGAGAAATGAAAATAATACTGTTGTGAAAATGGTTTACAGTTAATAAATGGCACCTGCTTTTATACGTCTCTGTGATAACCTGTTCCTATATGTGTGTGGTGACCTACCTGCATGCCATGTATGTGAAAGTAAATCCTCATAATGATTAAATATCATGGCAAGCTCATAAACATGGCATGAAGCGATGGGGAAAAATATGAGTGATGGATGTTGTTCAAGGACATATCCATGATCATTTAACCATAATGCCCCCAGTACTCCAAATAATCTCTTCTATTAGTGTGGTCATATGGCTGGAGCGTGTACAGTCATGGATCTTTAACCCTCCCCCAGTCCCCCAGTCCCCCACCCCCCACCAAACACTGTGCATGGCCATTGCCTTGAGCTTAAAAATCTCTGTTCTCTGCCTCGTTTGTCTCTTGGTATGAGCAGTCAATGCCAGCAGCAAACAGAGGTTAAACAGGTCGCCAATCTGACCAGCAGGGATGCAAAGCCCAAGGTCTTTTGTTTTATGTAACGCTGTTTATCAAGAAACCAAACAGATGTTTTATGTAAAGGGAAGAGAGGAATTAATTGATCCAAGCCAGCAGAAGTTTCCCAAACGCTAGCCTGATAATAGGGGACCCGTCATCATTAGGATTGATGGCACCAATTTATTATTAATGATTCGTAAAATGAGATCCAGTAGACCCCATTTTAAATACATTTTCCATTACAGAGGAGCTGACAAGCAACACTGCTGATTTCACCACCAAAGCCTTTCACTGTCTTTTCTTCTCCCTCTGAAACACAGCATCCACAATGTCTCACTTTGGTGATGCTTGGATTGTCCTAAATTGAAAGCATTTGTTTTAAGCCACTGGATACAGTATATCCTAAAAGATATTCTCTTTCCCCGAAATGTCCCTCATTGGCCTCAGACTCTGCAGCTATCTGCTTTGATATCATATCCTGCCAATCAAATTGCAATCATAACGAGTCACACAAGTGAGGATCCAAAGGCGGCATGTTAATAAGACATTTACATTACGCAAGATTTAGAATATCCCCATCTCCCTTTGTAAATCAAAAAATTGACAAAAGATCGAATGAAATCTATACATTGATACACAGAAGCAGTGTCACCTCTCTGCAGTGTTTGTCCGATACTATCAGAAAGGTCTTGCTCGCCGGCTAGAAAGTAATTGCAATCTAAATGGATACAAAATCAGGGTCAGACAAAACCACCTAAACTTGCTGAGACATTGCAGTTGATTTAAATACAGACAGCATTTAAACTGCCTGTGGGCCAACAATAAATTATTTCACAGACTCCCAAACTAGACATCTACCTTCTTACAGTAGATAAAGCTTCCTCTCCAAAAATACCATTAGCAACGCCTTGAGTGTGCTTAATAATTGATGACTGGAGCATCCGTGATAATTAAGAGTTAAGTGAGCGCGTGTGTAGGTGTGCGTGTGCACTTCAAGGCCCTGCAAAATGTGTGTGGTGTTGTCTTTCTTTCTGTAACCACAGTTGGAGTCCAAGTTTGAGTGTGATTGCACTACCGTCAAATGGGTGCCGAGTCCTGTTGAGTTGTGAAAACATCATTGTAACATCCTGGTGGCTCATCCTCCTTTACACTCATGCTGGTGTAAGGGGGAGTTCTAGGAAGCCATTACTCCAAATGACTCTCATTTTCTTGGCAATATTCGAGCGCCGACTTTCTGGGCTGTAAGCTGAGATGTATAACTTTTTGAATGTTGTCATTCTCTGCAGCAGTGAGATGTTTACAGGAGAAATAGTGAAATTCTTTTTATATGCAAATTCAATCTATTCAGCAGACAAGCTGAAGACATCACACAAACACACGTGGATGTTGTTGCAGGAGAACAGTGGCTGATTAGCTTTGGTGCAGAGCTATACATTGTGCGATTACATTTAAACCAGATGAGCTAAACACCTCAGCATAATGTGTCGTCAGATAGCCGGTTTGATTACTTAATTGTGCATCTGCAGTAAAACTTATTTGCTGTCAAGATGTGGGGAAGTTTAGTTACAAACTCCAGTTGCTGCATAGAGACATGAGGCTTCTTTGACATCTACAAATAAAATATTTCACCTGATTTACTGAAGGCAAACCAATATTCCCTCGAGTCTAGCCATCTAATAATGAACTTGTCAATCATGCTTTCTTGATTTCCTACGAGTGAATGGTGAGGCCACCGACACAACTAACAATGACAATACACAGGCTGCGGAGGCAGTGACATGTGCAATGAAAGAAAGACAAAATTCAATGTCTACCATCTAGATCCGGCATGGGCAACCTATTCCACAAAGGGCCGGTGTGGCTGCAGGTTTTCTTTCCAACCAGGCAGCAGCACATCAGACTTGACTCATTTAATCAACTGATCTCAACAAAAACCTGCAGGCACATCGGCCCTTTGTGGGATAGGTTGCCCATGCCTGAGTCAGTACGACAGTGAGTTTTGGTAGTTTGCCATGAAAACTGGAGGAAATATAGATGAGAGATGATTTTGCATATAAATATATATTAAAAAAATACAGTGTTCAGGGTTTCACCCAGAAAACTTGTTAAGCCCGGTGGTAGGGTGGCCCACCAGCGGACCATCAGTGCCCAAGGGTTTTTTTTTTGTGACAGGGGCCTGACCCTAACCACTGACTGACGGCAGGGCCCTATAGACAACAGATTCATTAATGGAGCAGTAGCATTTAGAAGGCGTGATTCCATAAGGCCTTAAGATCAATGTTGAAAGTTGACTGGAAATTTGAAAATATTCGCATAATCATGTGTTATTATAAGACATTTATCAGTGTTTCCCATACATTCATTTAACACTCTTTTGCCGTTATTGGCATTCGAAACTCATACGGTCCGATCGCCAGAGTGAAAACAAACATGTGTAAACGTGAACCCCTTACAAGCTGAAAAATGAAACACTGGGTCATTTTCACATCTGGTGAAAGCACCTCGGCTTACAGAAGTCCGGAGCTCTGACGCTGCAGGGGACGGCGTGCTAACAGCTAACAACTACCAGCCATGCTACAGCAGCTGGCTGAGCCTCTAGAGCCACGGCTCTGCTCACGTTAATGGCAACGAGGTCGACGTGGACTCTACGTTCCTCAGTCAGCAGGTGAAGCAGCGGTCTGATGAGCACGATATCCGTGACATGTCCCGTTAGGCGCGACAAAGTTGTGACATCAAAATTGTATGCATCCAAGTAATGACCTTAGACTGAATCAAATTTCATCAATTTCCATTTCAAAGTCTTTTAACTCGTTGAGTGCCAAACACGTAATTTCTCGTTTTCCGTTCCCATGCGTTGAGTGACAAAAACGTTTTTTGCTTTTTTTTTTAATTATGAAACTAGACACTTTAACACACCTTATGTGTAAATTTGGGGACTCTACGACGAGCAGAACTGAAATAGATGACGATCAAAAACTCATGACAGCTCATGATCTGGAAGTTTTCATCATAACTCTGCTTTTGCAAACGGAGTTCTGCAGCGCGACGGATTACTTTAACCCCTGCGCCCGGTCTTCATCTCGAGCAACACCGTGTCCTCCTGTGGTAAAATGTGATGGTCTCTGGGCCAAAGCAGACCGGCACCACCGACCCGTACCACAAAAGGACCGCGATCACCGGTGGGACCGGTGTTCCCGACCTGCTGTGGCCGAGAGAACATCACATTCCGCGGCGAGAGGCTGTGACACGGCACGGTCCGTCTGTGTTATTGTTGTTTAGTGGCGCCCCCCCGCCCCGATGGTGGTTTTGTGAATAGAACAACAATTGTTGTATATATTTATCTTACACGAGCCCTTTGATCCAGAAATGCGAATGTCAGAAGAGCGACAGGCACAAACAGACCTTTCATAAAAGACGAGAAATCTCCTTTTCTAGAAAAAAAAATTGGGATTTTGGTGAAACCCAGCCATGTTTAGCTTGAGTTTTCTCAGGAACGGAGGCACGTAGAAACAAACGGTTTGTGGCCACAGTATGTGTTGGTGGCAATAATATAGAATACACTGTGGCTCTACAAAAATCGTCAAAAATCGTCTAAATTGCCGGTACACTTGACTAAAACTTTGGAAACGAGCACGGCACTCAATGAGTTAATAACAACAAAAGTTTCTTTACGGTACATTATTTCAAATTTTTATTTGTATTATTTTGTCATTTCACTGTATTTGTTTAGTGCATGTTGCCTCACTGTCACAATACCATGTCATACTGGAATACTTAAATAAGAGCCATAGTTAATGTTATTAGGAACAGCTCAACCACGACACAGACCTAAAAGGTCTACATTTCCAAATTTTCATTATCCTGTTGGGTTCAATATGAAAAAATAAAGATAACATACAGAAACATGTAGGTTTTCCCTTGGTATCATGAGATCATCATCGTGCCATCACCTCACAGAGCACTGAGCAGCCTGATGGTTAACAGTAGCAAGCAGAGTTAACACTGGAGTCTGTGCCGTCTCACATGGTTTCCTCTCTAAATCCTGTGCATGCTCGTTTTGTCTCAGCTGAATCTCAGCATCCAACTGTGAGCACAGAGCAACCGTAACCTGACTCCCACTCTGGCTCGGCAGAGATAAAAACAAATGCGCTGTGCAGTGAAAAGCACCCACTGGTACAGATTTTGTGGACCAGACCAGACATTCAACTACTTACAACGTAACGCAGCAATAATAATTTGAAGAATAACACACCACAAAGTATAAAGCTATCAGCTCTCCTGGGTACCTTTAGGATTTCCTTTGTTAGAGCCTTGTTTTTTTTGACCAAGCAGTTTTGTAAGTAGGCTCATTTTATTGCATATACAAATACGCCTCATTATTAGATCATGCTGTTAATCCTTAACTGCTGTAATTATTTCTACACAAGTTCAAATGCTAGAAAAACAAAACTCTACATTTGTCTTATATTGTTTATACTTGTTCAAGTCATTTCAAAACACACCGAGAATACACCCCTGTGCACCTGATTACTCAGGGGTCCAGCCTTACTGTACTTTATCCACTGATTGCTCTGGTGTGCCTAACCTTTTCTTTTAGGTACACCCAGAACTTTACACTGCAGCTTTTGGCACCAGAGGCCTTTTGTGCTTTTATAATATCTGAGCCATAGAAGTTGGAAAAGCCATTCAACACAAAAGTAAAATATTTGTTTGCATGTTGTAGGCTCTGCTTTTGGCTCAGAGTCAGATGATTGTATCTGCTGAAGATGGTGGGTTGCAATCAGGCATCTTGCCAGGGACAGACTCTCCACAGGCCCTTAGCAAAATTCTGCTCAGGAGCCCTCCTACCTGACCTGTGAGCCACAAACTATTTGCCACACACTCATATTTGACACTCTCCACAGGTGTTGTGCTGCCAAAACAAACTGGAACTGAGGAAGTACGATATTCACAGTCCTCCTCATCAGGTTAAAATCCATATTCATTTTCCACTGCTATGCTGATGATTCCCAACGGTATCTCAGCACATCACCATCCACCCAGCTCCGCCCACAATCTCTTATCAACTGCCTGCATGAAATAAAATCCTGGATGACCATCAACCTGCTCCAACTCAACAGCCAAAAAACGGAAGTCATTGCCATCGTTCCTAACTCTCTGCTTCACAAGGTTGCGGATATCGTCCTCTCAGTGGATGGCGTCTCCACCTCGCTGTCCACGGAGGTCCGCAACCTTGGTGTCATCCTCGACTCAACCCTCTCGTTTGATTCACACATTAAATTTGTCACCAAATCTGCCTTCTTCCACCTCAGAAACATCTCCTGACTCTGGCCATCACTCTCTGATTCTGTTGCTGAAACCCTCATACACGCCTTCATCACCTCACGTCTGGACTACTGTAATGCTATCCTCCATGGGGCCACCAATAAAACTCTGGACAGGCTACAGCATGTGCAAAACTCGGCTGCCAGGGTTCTCACCCGCACCAAACCCTGGCAGCACATCACCCCCACCCTCAACCAGTTGCACTGGCTCCCCATCAAATATCGAATCACCTTCAAACTCCTCATCCTCACCTACAAACCCCTGCATGCACTGGCCCCTCAGTATTTAACCGACCTCCTTCATGTTCACCATCCCTCACGGAACCTGCGGTCTGCCAACCTGGGTCTCCTCACCATCCCCCGCACATGCAGACGCACCTTTGGGAGCAGGGCCTTCAGTGTGGCAGCTCCCACTCTGTGGAACTGGCTCCCACTCCATCTCCGCCAAGCCCAAACCCTGGAGTCCTTCAAATCCCTGTTGAAGAGGCACCTGTTCTCTCAGGCCTTCGCCTGCTAATTTGTTGTCCTGTCTTGTGCCATTGTTAAGCGTCCTTCTTGTGTCTTGTGTTACTGTTAAGCGTCCTTGGGTGTCTTGAAATCGAAACTATTATTATTATTATTATTATTTAAGTGCATGAGGAGCCAATCATCACCACATTGAGCTTATGGGCGATATACTGGTGATCAACCATCATTAGGAAGATCATTGATTGATCATAGTCAATAAGTCATTATGTCAAGACATAATGACTTATAATCCTGATGATTTTTATGCTTGTAAACAGAACTTTTGAAAGTCAATGAGAGAGACGCCTTATGGAAATGTCATGGCTCAGGTTATCCATGATAAAGAGAGAGATCTGCAAGAGGGCCAATAAACAGTCAGAATGAGTGACATGATCGTATTGAAACGTCTCGCCATCAAGACGTAGTCACCGTTTTCTGCAATTATGATGAAGACGATGGCTTCCTTTTTTAAATCTTTGGCCAGGTTCAGGCTGAGAATTAATGCTAGTGTGATGCGCCACGTCAGGTCCGGGCTTCAACACCCGAGTTTAAATCTTCAGGCCCATTGAGAACTCTATAGTAGCCTTGCAGCAGCCCCTGCATGCGGAGCATGGCTCTGAATGGCTCCTTGCCAGTGGAAAAGCAAACTGCTTCTTTGGGGGCACGCAAGTTAAACCAGCTAAGCATTGGCACTAGAACCAGGACCAAACTAGCACCAGGTACTTTTTGGTGGAAAAGGGGTAAAAATATTCCACCTTGCAAGTTGTCATAGTTTCATTTGAGCAGCACAGGGCGCAAATGTTTTTTTTAACAAGTGAATGAAATGACAAGAGAACAAAACCTCCAGGTTTTTCTTCATTTGTGATGCATGAGAAACACTACAAAAGCATATTAGTTTGGGCAGGTAGCTTTGCATCCACAATACCTGAGAAAATTAAATTGCCCTTTGCTTTTATAGCCTGATGAATTAGACGAGCTTGACCTCTGCCTGCACTGGAACTTTCCCTCAGAATGGACGTTTTTCAATGTGGCTTCATTCACAAGTTAGTAAATTTAATTATTCAGAACACAGATGGCTTGTGTTTATTTGTTCATTCATGCTTTATCTCAGTAATAGATGATCCATGTATGTAAACGTGCCACCGCAGGAACAATGGTTGGGTAACCATCAGAGCAAGATACAACTTCATGCACTCATGCACTCTGCAACTTAAACAGCACCACAACTCGGCAGTTCTCCGACACTCCTCCCATCCTGTAACTATTATCTGTCGATCTTATTATTCATTGAAAAAAAGCATTTCTATAGTATCTTAACATATGGGAATATTTTTACCTCAATTACCTCAAATCATAAACTGGATCTCCTCTTAGCGAAGCACCTGTGAATTATGTGTGTCACAAAAAACTGTGAGTCAACTCCCTAACAAAAATAACAAGATGGCTTGAGTCATAGAAATAGATTGAGGCACTTTCATTCATTATAACAGGGAAGTGGAAAAAAATAAAAACAAAACTTGAATGTTCACCGCAAAAACAGGAACAATATACAGTATATAGGACACAACTAGCAAGAGTCAACTGTCTGGTTTACAACCACCTTTAAAAGCTCTTCCCTGTAGACCAAGGAAAATGTATTCTAACATTTAAGTGCATTTCAGCTATATAAGCCATTTTATGATACATGCCAGTTGTCACAATAAATAAACAAACAAATAAACAAATTGCTCATTAGAAGGAAATTCAATTTCCTAAATCACACACACGCAACCGATAAAAATATTAGTCCTACTTGACAGACTTCGACTATGTAACTGTGTTACATTTCATATTTACAGTAACTAACATAGATTAAGTGAATTATGACAAAACGTATGAGCAGGAAAGTGAGTTTTGACATGTCCTCCCACCTGACTATGGCCACGTTCAGACCAACATCAGTACTGCCTGAGAAAACACAGACATCTCATTTATTTCCCATGCAAAAAAAAGAAAAGCCTCCACAGTTTACTTTGGACTAACAGTAACCTCATTTCAATTGTTTATCGTTGTTGCTGTAAGACTTGTCAAGTAGCATCTGATGAGCCTTCAAGACATTGATCTGATACTCAACCAAGCTTCCCTGGACTGCATTTCATCATTTCACTGTACAGTAACTACACACCATGCAGCCCCTAGTGCTTTTCTAACCCTGGGCTGTTTTCGATCTAAAAAGGCACATTAAGTAATAACTGACTCATTGATTCTGAGCAACATCCCTATCAAACTCACTTGCAGGTATATTATGGTCGTTCTGTGCAATGTGACAGTAAACATTTTATTCACTGAAGTTGTAACACACACACACACACGATAGTAAAACGTAAAAGTTTATTTTAATGTGCTTAAAATACCAAATTAATATGTGTAATTAAGAACAGAGATTAATGAAAGGTAGAATATTCCCAATCAAGTACATTGAACATGCCCTACAGACAGACAGACAGAGTCCATCAGGTTCATGTTTACGTTTAAGTGAGTGTTAAGCATCAATTTGACCAGGGTCTCACACACAAGAGGAGCATGCAAAAACAGAGCACGCACATATGCTCAAATATTTACTTGCACATACAAATGTGCATTTTCCCTTCTTTCACTCTGTAAAAATCACTGGTTGTAAGAACTGTTTTACATCTGTACAATAGCCACTCTCCATTATTCATTTTATGTGATTCATTCTCTGTTGGTCTGTCTGAAAAATGAAATGCATGAATTCAAAACACACTCAGTACTGTACCGTGTAATTAGAGCATATTATGCACTTAACTGCAATTTGAATAATACAATGCAAATCACTTTCCATAGAGACTTTTAAGGGAAGACACTTTACTTTTCACTTACACCCACCAAGACAGGAGGAGGAAATCAAAAACAGGCGGAAAAAAATCGTCCTCTAAAAAATCCCATTAGCAAGCTCTGACCCTCTACTTTTGACTCAGCTGTTAGCCTGGTAGCACTTTGTACACACCACATGATGTGTCAGGCTAATCGCTGCGAAACAGCTGCAACTGTTCGGCAATTGCATAGCTGATGAAAATATATACTCCATGATGCTGACCTCAATTGGCTTTCAAGTCTTCTTAAGTAAACCAGCATCTCTCCAAAACACTCATCACCCTAATAGTTATCTTAACCACAGTGTATTTATAAAAGTGACTTATATTAACTGTCTATTTTGATAAAACTCTTCCCTTGGTTTCAGTTCTCATGTAGTCATGGCAGGAGGCAGACAGTAATCGTCTTTCATAATTCAAGCCTCATAAGTCCTAAATTGAATCTGTGAGATGCATTTCTCTTAATGTAATCCAGATTTATTGAATTACATATCTGCTTTAGATTTATTATTTGCACTAAGCACATAAATCTATCAGGAGTTTTATATATATATTTATATATAGTATCTCAAAGTGCAGAGGACTTTGAGCGGACTGGACATTAAATTACAATGGCAAACTAACATGGCCAACATAAAATACTGTACTATTAAGTGCTCAACAAGTAACAAGTGAAAGTGAATTATGTGCCAGGGGCTCACATGGAACTGTTTCCTAATAAGAAGGCTGCTCAGACTTCAGAGGGATGGAAGATTGGCCGCACATAACCAAGACTGTGCAGTGGTCTTTTTACTGAGCCATGGAAAAATTGATTGCAATATAAACACATTTTAATGAGTCTGATGATCACTGGCATTCAAAGCTAATTTGATTGAGTATCACAACAAAATGTAGCTTTGGGAAATGTGGAGCAGACGAGCCAATGCCAAGAATTCCATATTAATCTGTGTATGAAATTAAATTATGTATTGGATTTTCCTTCCGACTCTGACCACACAGCAAACATCATACGACTGCCCACACCACGCCACATGTGGACTTGAGTCACTGGTAAATATTACTACACATATCAGCACTTCACAAAGCAGTGCATCTACAGTTTCCCTGTACTATCCCTGAACTACACAGAGGCTTAAAAAATATGAGTAACAAAGGACTTCATACTTGCATCTTGCCAACTCATCTGTATGATCCTCTTGGAAATGTTCGCACAATTGAGGTCTAGGCCAAAGCATGATCAATTTGTCTCTCGGCTATTTCCACACTACATCTATCAAATTGCAGATTTTAGGGAATGGTTGTGCCTGCCTAGAATTTATGATGACTATTAGAGACACTGGCATGAGTGCAAAACCAAGACAGTGGGAGAGAGAAATATTTTTGGTAGGAACTTTACTTCAATAAAAAGATTAAATTCAACTCGAGCCAAAAATATTTCATTCTTATGAACCACGGAGTGCTGTATTCATGCCAACCTGTAATAAGAGACCTACAGACTGAAGCCCCAGAGGGGAATTGGATGCTATAGTAATGGTGACATATTGAAAAGCATAGCACTTTTCCTCTTACAAGACAAACTGAACTGATATGATATGATGGATCTTCTACTTCATATAAAGAACTGCTCCTCGAACGCCGCTGCACCCACACACATTCTGGGCCATCAGAAGCAATGTGTTTACAAACCAGTATTTACCCATGAACACAACAGGACACTTGTCACCATTTATTTATTGTGCCACTAGATAACCAATATGTGTTCATCATCATGTTAAGCTGCACTTTTTTTTTTCCAGCATCGTGCAATTCATTGTTTCATGGATTATTCCATACAGTACCTACTGTTTTCTTCTCATTACTCTTTATTCCCAGATGCAGTTTCAGCTCTGTTTTCAGCAGAACTTTAAAAAAAAGTATTTTTGGCACAAGTGTGCTATCTACCATGTACTATGAAGCTGGGGTCCAGTTGGCAAACATACTAAGCGTAGCATTTAGCTGCTTAAGAGGCAGATATTTCCCTGAGGAGCTGCTAAAGACCAGAGAAAAGAAAGAGTTTGTGTTTAATATACTGTACATGCGTGCTGTGGCTCCAAACACAGATCAAACGCATCAACTCAAGTGCGTGTGTAATGTAAATGTACAACTGTTTGATAGCATGTTTATTATAAAAACTCAAGACAAAGATAAATATGAGTGCTGTGTTCACAGGTTGCTGCTTGTGTTGCTGCCCTGAAGTGGCCCAATAAATATGAGTTTGTAGCAGCAGCCTCACCAGTACTCTTGTAGGAAACAGTGATTAGAGATTGGTCTGTAAGTGTTAGACGTTTTTACCATAGACGTGAAAGCTTTGAAGGCTTTGGTGACAAGGTTTGAACCAGGATAACACTTTATTATAGAGCTCAACCAATATGGATTTTTTGGGGTCAATGTTGATATTAGGGAACAAAAAATTACGATCACCCAATATATCGGGCGATTAAATTTTTACATTTTTCAAAAAAAGAAACAATAAATAAATGAAAACAAATAGCTGCTTGTCGCCCCTTTAATATTTAGCTTACAAAATAAGTAAAGCAGTAAAGCTAATTCCCTCTAGCCTAGAAATCTAGACGCACCCTAGCGGTAGCAAAAATATTTGCTCCGTAGGTGGGTCTAGAAACGAGCCGTAGGAACTTTTTGAGTCTCAAACACCGATTGTGTTCACCAATCACAGCGCTCTATCTGTTTAGAGAGTCGTTGGGCGGGCTTAACGCGATGGCGACGTCGATTTTAATTGGGTTGTCAGGCTAACGACATCCTGCTCTTTGCTCTGATTGGTCGTAGCGCTACCCTATTGCGTGCAGAGGCAGTTTGAAAGACAGCCTTCATCCCGCCTCCTGGATTGAGCCGAGGTCTACCGGTCGTTTCCAGACTAGACATTTTAGTGATATAGTCTGGCTTGTCAGGCTAAATTCCCTCCACTTTATTAGTGAAAATATAAGTGTTAACATCAGTGTGTCTATCACTCAACTTTTGACCGCTTAAAGCAGAAGTAAGCGATATTTTTGTGTTAATATAAGTCTTAAATAGTTATATCATCCGACAGCAATCACTTACATAGAGTGTTTGGACTGAAACACGGGTCTCTCAGTCACTCTGCTCTGCTCTGAGCCGAGGAGAAAACTTTTCTTGTATCCTACAATTTTTATCCAATGAGGAGAGAACGGCATGAAGGGCTGTGTGTGCAGCCAAGGGATGCGCGTGAATGTGGTGACGTAGGGACGAGGACCAATTCAATGACGAGGGCGGGGGCTGCTAACTCCGTCGGCTGACAAGACGTTATGGTGCGTTCAAGGCAACCCGTAACTCGTGTTTTTCCGACCTGTGAAGTCGTTCCACAAGTTCACGGGTCGGAAGTTACGAGTGGCCGTTATAGTGCACTTTCACAGGCAACAGGACGGAGAAACGCGGTTTACGGTTTACGGTTTCAAAAGCCTGCCTGGAACGCAGCATTAGCCAAAACGACCGGATCGCTTACTTCTGCTTTAACGATTATTCTCCAATAGCTATAATCGGCCGATTAAATTGGCCGGAAGATAAATTGGTTGGGCCCTACTTTATTATAACGCTTGTCTCCTGGGAAAGGCACTGGAGGCTGGCGTTAAACAGCTTGGCTGGAATAGGGTCAAGTGGATGACTTCATCCTGCTAATTGCAACACTGATTGCATCCTCTATCATCATATTATAGGATGACATTCTGGGTGGAGGTTCATGGACAGGGAGATCTCAGGGACTGGTACATCTAAATTAGCATTTCTTGCTCTCATGGTGACAACTTTTTCACTCAAGACATTTGAATTATTCTCCACATTTCACATTAGATGTTTGATTATCGTAAAAGAAACTGACAGATTTAGGGGACTCAGTTGTAGTAGGCTTTAGAAATGTTCTCAAATTATTTTAAACATCTTAAATAAACCATTGTTGTACTGACACCTTTGTTGTAATGTCATCTGACCTTATCAAATGTAACAGGATAAAATTATAGGTCTCCCAGATTTACTTGGTTTTGCAGCAATTTAGTCTCAACTGGTCCGTGTATACAGTAAATATATTTTTGTGGGGACATATTGTATCTGTATCCAAGCTGGTATATAAACACACATCCCTATAAAAAAAGGTTGTCATTTGAGTCGGTGTTGGTGTTTTAGCCTCATAGTTTGTGTCAACTGCTGTGCTGTTAAAACACACCACAGACATGCACACAAACATAATGCACACACTTGAATATTGCCAACAATTATTGTCTCAAAGGGTTTAAAAGTTACAAAAGAAAATTTAGAGCAAGTGAAAAAATGTTGCTTTGCATCTTTTCTACTGGAGTATGAAAAGACTACATGATGACGAAGCAGCTGAAAAAAAAATCACTGATGAAAAGCTCTTCACTAAAGACTGATCTGCTAACTTTATGAGTTCACAATGTAGTCATTGCTGTGTAGAGACCAAGTCACATAAGGACACTAAATGATATAACACCATTACGAGGCCACCATCTCTCCAAGACACTGAAACTGAAGCAGCTAAATGGAATTCACTCATCATTCATAAATAAATCAGTTAAATTATTCACAACTGTGGTTTTCCCGTTGTGAACCAACACATCTACTGTAGTTTGTATTTTGTGTGAAACTAAACATTGTACATCTCCTGGAACATTATCAGGGGTTCAGTTCGATTTGAGGAGACAGCCCGATCATTTGAGAAATGTGTATCATATTTATGACAATATTTTTTATAAAAGCTAAAGATGGCAATGATTCATTTATACTACTCCTGAGAGTTCAGTATGGACAACTTGATCACAAGTGACTGCTTTCATATCCCACCTTTACATTATGCTCCAGTATGCACTTCTTTATGCATGAGCTGACCATGAAAATCACACTGAGATTTCTATGACACACTCTTGAATAAATGAAAAGTAAATGAAATGTGCTGGCATATTGTATATTTTATATGTAATAAGGAAAACCATTACAACATGTGTGGGCGGCTATGCAGTTCCCTGGTAGGCCACTAGTTAGTCGATGACTCTTTCAGACATGTGACCACAGTTTGATTTCTGCTGGCGACCTATAAAAATGTTTAACTTGGATGGGGAGGTGTTTAAAAACAGACGTGTCATTTAATCATGTCCCTCGACCCTGTGCAACATGTGATTCACTTAAATCACTTTTCAATGCGAAGGGTGTGCTATTAGATATGTGATTTAAAGCCACATTACTGTTTACAGCACCCCAAAGAGCTTTAAAACCAACGCTCAAACATGCTATTGCCTATATCGTAATAATACATAATTAAACTCTTTGATGTCCCATCTCAGTTATTACATCATGGCTGTAACAGAGTCCCTGCACCTGTAGGATTCGAATCATGGTGCACAAGCCCTGTTAACTGATGATTTTTTGGTTTTCACAAGTGTATTAGTGAATATATTCAGTATAGTATATAGGTTTTATGGAAAGGGCCTTAGTTCACAATTAGAATTAGCCAATAGGTAATATGAAAGTAGACAAAGGGAGGAGAAAAAAAGGGCAAGAAACCAGTTGATTCTTTGCTCTCTGCTTAATGGGTCGATACTGTAGATGATACAAGCTCCAATCCTCTAAAAAAAAGTCCAAGCCTAAGGCTCTCTTAATGGCTCGTACAGCCACCCAGTTTAAAGTGGTTTAACCAGACAATACTGACATCTTATCACATCATTTTATTTTGGAAATTGCAAAGACAAATTTAGGTTGCTAGTACTCGAGTACTTTGTCCGTCTTGGTCAGTCCATCTGCTTGATAATCCAGTTTTGCAATGATTGAAGTGAGATGAACAGAGAGCTTTATCTTATTAGGTAAAAAAAAAAAAACACATGTTGACAAAGTTTAAGAACAAAATTTGCACTTGTTAAAAGGTAATAAATCACAACATGTCACAACATATTTTTGCAATACTAAGGATATCACAAAATGTTGAAAAATGCAATATTGAATTGTGACTTCAGTATCGTAATAAGACTGTATAGTGGGGCCCCACAGGTTTACTACCAAAGTTTAAACAGTAATTTTGTAAAAATCACACATGTACAGTAGGACGCCGCAGTGATGTGATGAAGTAGCCCACAGTGGAAGGACAACATCCAGCCCCAGACAAAGTGACAGCAATCGAGCTGAAAATTCACAGGGCAGTCCCCGAAGCATGGGGCTCAGGTAGATACGTGGACTTTGAAGGAAAATTTCCTACCAGGCTTTCAAGCTCTGCTCAGGAAGCTTATGCCTACAGTCCTGTACATCATCATACATCAAGGAGGTGAAGCACTTCTGGGACAAACCCTGCAGGCTGTGGAGATCCATCAAAGTGCTGAAGTCAATTATCTTTTATATCCTTCCCAATATCATTTAAACATACTGTAATTTAAGTTATGAGATACTTTAGTGTATAGAGACGGTTTCTACCTCCCTCAGTGTATAATGGTAACGCTGAGATGTGAAATAATCATTTATGATGCACCTTCATGTACAGCTCTGAGGTTTTGTTTTTTGATTACGACTGGTTCACCACATGCATTATTAATTAAAAGGGAACATTAAATAAAAAATTACTTCAACTATATCTGAGTAACAGAAATTACATTTTTTAGATACCGAAGAAGCTTATTTTTTAAGAGCATTGCCAGTGAAAAATCAGAGGGAGGCTACATAAGCCCATTTACAGTATGAACAAAGCACAATGTCTCTCATTCTCCTGTTGTGTCACATTGTCCTTATCCTGATGGTCTGAAAGAATTCCTGCTAACGCTCCACATAACGGACACAAAAGAGCAGCTCCTGTGTAGGTGATAACTGATGAGAATCCTGCAAAGATTGCATGTACCAAATTTGTCCAGCACACATCTAACTAGGCACTTCACCTAAATACGCTGTCTGAAGATATTAAATAAAATTGTTTCTGTTATTTCAAATAGAATACTTGGAAGCAAGCTCTTTATTTCGTGCAGTGAAACATGTCTGTGAAATCTGAATTTCAAATTGGCATCCTTTGAAGATGAAGAAAAAAAATCCTCTTGCATTTGAAAGAAGTAGGATAGGAAGAAGGATATGTCCCAGTGGAGACTGTGTGGCGTTGTGTAATACAGCGATTCTCTGTGGTCAGACGGCAACACTGGGTCAAACAGGTGCACACAGACTGTGCTCTGGAAGCGGATAATGATCACAGGGTCGAAAGAGTGTTACGATGTACGCCAATTGAACAGATGGACGTCGGTGATTGAAGATGTGGCTTCAGCGGCAGGCAGAGTTGTCGTCTGACAGGGAAGCTGAAGACTTCTGGATGTGATTGCGCACTAGCCTAATAGAGCTAGTTTCCAATGCAGTGGCCTCCAAATGAAAACATTATTAAAGTTACAATGGGAACATCTTTTACATCCAGCTTGCATGGAGCCATTTCCATTTTCCCTGACATCACCGGAGATGCTTCACGGTAAACAACACTCTGAAATATTGGGGTCATTTTATGTATAGACTTGTTGTCCTTTCGTCTCCGACACCTTTTCTTTAGTTGAGTGGCAGAAGAAATGAGAGTGAACAGGGAGTCACTATGGGTGTGTTACTGCTGGCAGTATCCGTTTTATTCTGCTGTAGGGTTGAGCACTGTCAGGTTAAAAGATAAAGAAAACTTCATTTCCGGGAGAAAATTGTCATATCTAAATTAAAAAGGTAACACTTTTAGACTAAAATAAAAAAGAGGAGTCTAAAGTGAAAATTAAAGATCCAAGTTTCCAAATTACATGTCTGGTGATACAATGGGCAGTTAATAACATGTTCAGGATTACTAGACTGCATTCTGATTCATAATAGACTCCAATTTTTTGTTACTCAGAGAAAGGGACTGCTCCTGACCCGAGATGTTCAAAGAGAGATTTAGAGCCAGTAGAGGAGCAGTGCATGAGAGAACATTATAATTAGCAGCTCAAATGTCACCGTCACCAAGGAGCAACCAATTTAGCATGCAGACATCATGTCTCAGCCTCACTCTATTGAGAGCAGTGGCAAGAGAGGAAGATTCGCTCCCCGAGTATCATCCTCTGTAAAGTAGAAACTATCACGGGGAACAACTATGTCTGTGGAGGATGTGGCCGCCACTGCCAGTGCACTCCTCCCCTGGGGGTTTTCCAGCCTGCCTGCCTCCTAGAGGGCTTCCAGTTTGTAGGCATGGCCAGAATCTGCCCACCCTCTGGGGGGTAAGAGGCCACACCTGCTGCTGTGCTCATCCTCTGGAAGATCTCCATGAGGCAACAGTCAGCCTGCAGCTCATTTACAGTCAGAGCCACGGGGGCCGTCATTCTATTACAAAAAGTTTGACAATGCGATGTTATCCTAGTGTGTCTGCAGCGGCACGTCACCCGTTTGAAGTGAGGACTTAATGTCAGTATGTGTGGCATGTGGCGTGTTGTAGAGAGCCATCTAGGAGTACAGCTAGGCAGAGTAAACTGCACTCAGGTTTCCACGCAGGGCTCTCATGATTAGATTCTCTAAAGGCTTCGGTAAAGATAACACTTGTGAGGATAAGCCTTTGCATGGCGTGTACAGGGTGTGTGTGTGTGTTTGTGGGGGTCACACTCCTCGCCTGGTGAGCGTGTAATATTGTTGTCAAGGCCACAGACACCTCCACAGAGCAAAGGGAGCACAGAGAAGATGAAGGCTGACGCTTCTCTCCCGCCATTTCTAAGCAGATTATTTCTCCTCTGTATTCAGCTCTTCCTGTGCGCTTGTTGAACCTCCACCAATAGACACACACAGACAGCAAGTAATGCTAATCTGGAAAATTCATCACAAAGGTTAAAATGTCACCGTCAATATTAAATGGAAGCCTATTCAGTGACTGCTGCTGAATCCTGCTGAGGCACTTTGTGACATCAAGCCTGGAGCGCGGGCAGGATATCACACTGCCACAGGTTCAGACTATTGAAGTAACTATTTTTATCACATTAATCAGCTGTGGCCATGAGGAGCTGCACCTGGTATTCACTTCATATATTAGGTAGCAGCAAGATGAGGCAGGCAGCGATGGAAGAAAATGAGATACAGGCACGAGTGCAACTGAGACAATGCTGTTGACGTAACAGTAATGAAGTGAACACCGTTTAGCTGGACCACAACAGCGAGAGCAGCATTATACGTAGATGCCGGTGCCATGTGCCTGAATAATAAGCTTACCATTGGTAATCATAATTTTTTTTTTTTTTTTTTTTTAACTCATTGAGTGCCAACCACGTAATTTCTCGTTTTTCGTTCCCATGCGTTGAGTGCCAAAAACGAAATTTTTCGTTTTTTGCTTTTTTTTTAAATTATGAAAATAGACACTTTAATACACATTATATGTAAATTTGGGGACTCTACGACGAGGAGAACTGAAATAGATGACGATCAAAGTCACATGACAGCTCATGATCTGGAAGTTTTTATCATAACTCAGCTTCTGCAAACGGAGTTCTGCATGTGGATGCAGCAGCTGCTCCGCTCTCACCCGCGCTGCTGCAGCAGCTGGGAGCTGAACCAGGAAGCTCTCAGCCCACTGTCCCGCCCGGTCTTCATCTGGAGCAACACCGTGTCCTCCCCAAAGTCCTCCCGCGGTAAAATCTGATGGTCTCTGGGTCAAAGCAGACCGGCATCACCGACCCGTACCACAGACGGACCGCGACCACCGGCGGGACCGGTGTTCGCGAGCCGCTGTGGCCGGCAGAGCCTCACGTTCCGCGGCGAGAGGCTGTGACACGGCACGGTGCGTCTGTGTTATTGTTGTTTAGTGGCGCCCCCCCCCGCCCCCGATGGTGGTTTTGTGAATAGAACAACAATTGTTGTGTATATTTATCTTATACGAGCCCTTTGATCCAGAAATGCGAGTGTCTGAAGAGCGACAGGCACAAACAGCGCACCTTTCATAAAAGACGCTCTATCTCCTTTTCTAGAAAAAAAGGAGGGATTTTGGTGAAACCCAGCCATGTTTAGCTTGACTTTTCTCAGGAACGGAGGCACGTAGAAACAAACGGTTTGTGGCCATTTGAAGGATAAAGTTAAACCTTTCAAATGAGCTACAGTATGTGTTGGTGGCAATAATATAGAATACACTATGGCTCTAAAATAAAAAGTCAAATATGGTCTAATTTGCCGGTACACTTGACTAAAACTTTGGAAAGGAGCGCGGCACTCAATGAGTTAATAAGCACAAACAACAAGCAGTATTTGCCAACTTCGCACCTTTTCGTCAATAGATTAACCAACTTGTGTGACCATTCAGAGCAAACCTTTTCTTCAACATTTGGTAATTGAGTCACCATCTCAGCAACTTGGAAATGGCTTGGAAATAATTGTGAGTGGTGATTAGCATAGTAGTCTTAATGGACTGTGTTTGAGTCATTATTTCAAAATGTTAATGGTCCCATATTATGCTGTTTTTCAACCATTTCACATGGGTCTAAGTTGTCCAACCACATTGTATTCATAGTGTATTGTCCCCAAATCAATCTGCAGGTCTGAATCTCAGCAATCTAAACGTGGCTCTCCAGAGCTCTCCTGAGAACGAGCCGTTTCTGTGTCTGCACTTTGAAATGCAAGTAAGATGTGTAAACCACGTCCAGTCCACAGCCGTCACAGGGAGAGGGTGTGGTTTTTGCTACAGGTGCATGTGTCAATGTTGACATTGGAAATAGGGATGGGGTCAGGCATTGATTTCCCAATGATCAAATAGATGATCAGTTAAAAAAAAAAAAAAAAGTTTCCGAGACTCACTTGTCTGAAAAAATGTAAATGTTCCTTTTTACTGTGGCAGAAGAAGGAGAAACATGGAGAGACTCAGAAAGTTCTGTGTGAAATTGTCAAATAAAACAAGTGAAACTGAGCAGCAGCACAGACTGTGCACGGTGCGACTGATGAGAAGCTACCGGAGAATACTGACGTGGTTTTACGCCGGGAGAGGAGACTTCCTCATTCAGATGCGCTCTCATTTCGTGATGAGGACCACTGCGTTGATGAGAAGCGATACCGTTTCAATATTCTCCGGTACCGATTCTCGTTATGGTCCGCGATTTCATTTTTAAATGACAGATGGCGGTTTTTCAGTCGGTGATTTAAAATGATCGTCTGGCGGACGCAATCCCGCTCCTCCCTTACCTACCGCTTCATGTCAAATGACGGACGGGAGAGAGAGTGAGAGAATGTGTGTCGCTGTTCAGGAAAAGTGTCAGCGGGCAGAGCTCACGTTTTTCCAGACTGGCCCAGGGGGAGTATAAGGAAGTACTGGGAGGTGGAGTCACTCCGAGTTCGGTGCCTCGTGACATCAAGTCTCACAGCACTTCCAATTAGCCCATTTGGAGACACAATCTCAAAAAAGTGTAGCAATCAATTAAGGAAGTGAACAGACTTTTTTCACCTCCAGGCATCATAGAAAGGCCACAGGAACACACAGGACCGCTACAAAACCAGTATAAAGTGGATTTTGCATAATATGGGCCCTTTAACAGGAGCACAAACAGCTGTATATGAGAACTGTGTTAAAATACCGTACATGAGAGAGGCAGATAATGAACAGAAACTCTCTGATAAAAAGCAAATAGCCTCTGACGTACAGTCCAGCCTCGTCTTGTTTGACTTCTATAGTCACTTTGTTACACCATCTACCATCATCTATCTATTGATCTGGTTCTATTCTATGGTGTTCATTACAACAGAAGTCATTTTCCTTTTCCATTCAGTTAAATTTTGCAGGTTCACAGGGCAATATGGAACAAAACAGAAACTAAAGTACATAGATTTTCCAGTGAGAGTCTCAAGTGAAAAACATTCCGATTCCAGGGCGACTCTGTCCAATTTAACTTAACAAGGTAAAAGCACAACACTTCTACAAAATGCAATCCATTCTCCTTTGTGAATAACATTTTGGGACAATGGTGTCCATCAGCTGCACACTCAAAGAGAAAATCAAATTTAGAACAAATACCGGCACCTTTAAGTGTACTGCATTTCATCTGTTCCAGTGCGGGTTAGGGTTTTGGCAGACATTTTCTCTGTCTCCAGCGTTTTCAACTGATGATGATAGAGAAAAGTTCTTCTGTTAAAACTAATTTTGATTGTCCAGCAATTATATTTCACCTAAGCTCATATAAATGCACGTTAATTTGTTTTCACATATTTCAGCTGTGGCTTGGTGCTCATTATTCTCTACTGGAAGGAAACAATTGGTGGATTTGCTGCTTAAAAATTACATTTTACCTGGTAAAATCTTCAGTATCAGCCGTGCTGTAGTAAAATGACTACATCCCAGAGTGAAGAGCCCACACCTACAGACAGCACTGATTCAGCACAGGGGAGCCAGGCAGGTGCTTAACACAGTATTCTCACCGTTGTCACACACCATCAGCTGTGGGTACCCGCGTGACCACCGTTAGAAGATGTGCAGGCACAGAAGCATCCCCAGTGGCAAAAAGAAAACCCTCTCTGTTTGGAGATCCAAGTTACTCAGCTTTTGTAAGCACACCAACAATACTCTCAGATATACAACGGAATTAATCAAAAGTATGTTCATCTTAAATTCACACTGATGTGCATCGTGTCTCAACACCATGCCTGAACTTCTGAACTAACTGTATATTCTAAGAGGCGTGAATTGGACTCGTGCATGCTCCAGCGGTTGAGGCAACCGGCGCTGGTACATCTACACACCACGTCACCATGCTGAGGCCCCAAGGCAGCAGTGTTAGCAGTAAATTGACAAAGCAACTAGATGTGACAGGAGGAGTCATAAAATTGCATTTTGTAGGATCAGTGTTTTCTCCTCCTCTCTTGTCCCTCAGCACTTCAAAAATTAGATCATTGCTCAATTTAAACTGATATGATTTATCTTAGGCTGGATCCACGTTACCCACTCGTTGAGCTAAGATGGAAGAGGATGAACTGCAGAGCCTCTGGGGACAGAGCATGTAGATTTGATGTGGTCGTAGTCACTGCACAACATTGCAATTTCTGTCTCCTCTTTGACGAGTACACATCATCTTTAGCACTGTGACTGTAAGATGTTTCATCACAGCTGATATTTTGAACAGTGCCATTTCAGGCCATTTGCAGCTCTCTGGTACAACAATGAGCTTTTTTCCCCCTTTCATATTATAAAGGTGAGGTAATGACTGCAGTAGAGCCGTACTGACAGCAGCGCACATCCATTTAGAGAGATTGAAAATGTTTGTCATTGGCATCAGATGCGTTCACAATATGGAAAATGGTCATGCGGTATACCACAGTTGTACATGCATTCATTACAATGGAATAATTGTTGCTTCGCAAGGAATAACCTATAAAACCCAAATGACCTTGCAAGGATACATATCTCTTTTTCGCTCACCACTCTGGCTGCTGGGCTCCAGCTTTGTGATTGCATGGGAGAGACAGCCCTCTGAGCAAAGATGAAATGTATCAATGCTACTGTAGCCCCCTCCCTTCCCTAATTTCATGGGTACTACAGTGGAGTAGTATTGCAGAGAGGCTCAGTGAAGCATGAAGCATTGTCTGAATACTGGGTCATCTAACAATCTCAGACCATACAGATATAATATAGTGGCCTGAGTGGCCCACACCTACTGTCCAGCAAGCTGAGATAGAGCTGAAAACACTAAGCTGAAGCTTCATGACTCAAAGCCCATCCTACAGTCGTCCTGTCACTGGTTTCCAATGTGCACTGATGTCTAATTTCCTGATGCAATTTTTTTTAATCATCTTTTTTTTAAAGGGAGCTGCGCCACCACTTAAAAAGGTTTTGACATGCATGTCTTTGAATTGCTTAAACAGCTCATGGTGTAAAAGGGCCAAGACCTCCTGCTGTCAACGATCAATTATGCTATAGTCTGATCATGTAAATTATCTGCTCTTTATGCAAATCCACATCCACTTAATAGCTGCTGATTGTTGTGCCATTACCGATTGATGATGTTTAACATGATCACAGTAAAATACTGCAGCATGCAGATGACATTGTCTTCCATAACCACCACCTCTGCACAATCACATACTAGGGCAAGGGCATTTTGAAACATTACCATCACAGGTACTAATAAAAAAAAATAACAATGTGATAAATATGATGTCCTCACATTTGCTGGGCTCCGAGACAAGAGGACAAAGCCATTTCCATTTGCAGTCAGATTCTCCGTAGCTGCAAGCATACATGAGACGGATGAAGTAACATTTGGCTGCTCAATTAATTTTAAAGGTTTTTACACTATTAAGCACAATTTATCCAGCGGCTATAACATCCTTCGCTCTCTCTTTCTTGTTTCTCTTTGATATTTTTGTTGCACTAGCAAAATTCCTGTATTTTAATCTTGTGTATTAATATTCTGGTGAGTGTAAGACTGTTTGTCAGCACAGTCCATTTGCAGGAGCAGAGCAAAACTACATTTTCTTTTAATTTCAGTGTTGTGCTGGAAGCATGGCCTCTGCTGCAACAAACACTTGCTCCTCATCTACATGATAATCATGAGTGTGATGATAAACATGTCAGAGATTAGACTGAACAACTTTACTGTTTGTTTCTGGGTAAAAACATTTTGATTGTTAAAAACAATAAAAAGGTTATTATCTAGGCTTTATCTCATTTTCTGCTATGAACCGTGATATTTTGAAGACATTTTAACAGGGTAGCCAAAGGGATGAAGCTGATTTTTTTCCAACACTGATCCTTTTATGAGGATCCTTTCAGTTTCTCTGTTACATTATCAAACACTGAGCATATGCTGCCGAGGCTGAAAAATGCATTCTATTCATTTTTCACTGCTATTAGCAACACAAATAAAATCTCAAATTCAATGTGTTGGGTCTTGCAAAAATAAATGAAATAAATAAAAAAGACAAACTTTAATCTTGTTTCAACAGAATTCAGAGAGTAAAGGAATATGGCCTTGCACCCTTTGTACCTGCCTACTGCCTCAGCATCTGGTTGTAACTACTTTCCTTTTTTCATCTAAAAACAGATTGCTGTCAAAGTAAATATCAAAAATCACCACCATTCTGTAGAGTAATATCCGGTAGTACTATTTATCTTGGGCCAAATAAACATATTGACAAGAATGCAAGAACTTTTGTATTCATGCTTTAGAAATGTGGAAAAATGTTTCTGAATTGTGCTTGCTGTCATTTTGAGATTTAGCGAAAATGCATGTGTACCGTAAATTCTCAAATAATAGCCAAGTCTCAAATAGAGTGTCCCCCTGTTCTGGCCAGGTCTGCCGACGGGTTAGAAGCTGGGTCTATTTTCTGTGGAAGTTCTTGTGAATTAACAAAACCTCTCAAAGCCCACTAAATGGGCGTTTGAGCAGTTTCTAAGCTGCTTAATTCGTGCATACAATAGTTAGACGGCACTGCTTAACTCACTCTTTTTCCCTCAATGCCACTCCTTTTGTCAATGTGGACTCGCTACACATCATTGTCTGCCAGTCTGTGGAGGAGTACCGAGGAGTACTGAGTGTGTTAGTTAGTTAGTTACAGATTTTTAAAAAAAAAACGTCTTTTTTTTTAACTGGTATATTATTTTGAGACGGGACTTCTTGTAGGCGGTGAAAATACGCTGATTAATTGTCCTTCATTGACAACAGTGTTTTTTGTTTTTTTTTAAGTATATTTTGGGGCGTTTTTGCCTTTATTCGACAGCACACAGTGAGATAGACAGGAAAGGGGGAGGCAGAGAGAGGGACAATGACATGCAGAAAAGGTCTGCCCGATGCGGGATTCAAACCGGGGACGCCTGCGTTGAGGACTGTAGCCTCTACATGGGGCGGCCGCCTTAACCACTGCGCCACGCACCGCCCCATTGAACAACACACAACAGTGTATTGCCTGTGTCTTGGTCCAGCACAATGCACCGGTGTTTCTCAGTTGGGGAGAGCAGAGACCTTTCTACTGCATCTAGTGTACTTAATGGGCATTTGTAGCTCATACAACCCCACTTCAAAAAAGCTGAACTATCCCTTTAAAGGTTGGAAAAATTATTTTGGAATTAACTGAACTTTCACATGCAAATACCTGGGACCACCTGGGGATAACTGACCCTTCAATGCAACCACTTTATAAATGCAATGCTGCCAATGAGCCTGTTTGAAGGGTTAGGTGCTGTGTGTCAACAGCTGCGAGTGTCGTCTATGAGGTTTAATGCTCAAACCTCAAAGCAGAGGCAAATGTTTAACAGGCACATCCTTGAAAGAAAATGTCATCTGCCGCCAGCGCACACAGGCATGTCAAAACAGAACATACATTATTTATCACATCTCATGCTCCCATTCCACGTGTCTCATGTATTTCAGCGAAGAAAATAAAATCCAACATAAAACATTTCAGACTTACATGTGGCTGTAACAGTGGGCGCCACATTTCATCCACAGATTGAGTTTATTATAAGGCTGCTGCTTCTTGCTAGGCTTCCTATTCAGCTCTGCAGGGAAGAAAATGGTACGCTCATTCACACCTGTACTCCAGAACTGTGATAGCAGCAGGATGATTGGGAGGGTGATTTGGTTCCATTGAATCTGGCTTATTGGCAGCCATTTAGCCAAGCATGTCTTCAAAACCTTGACAGAATAATTCATCAGTCGGTCGTATGCAGCGGTATTCTCACACAGATACAGTGCCGAACGAAGAAAACGTGGTAGTGGTGCTAGTAATGTCAGGAGATTCCAGATACATACGTATGTGGACATGTGGTTGTGACACTGGGGATTCAGCTTCATCCAGTTTTTGTGGGAAATTCTATTTTTTTTTCTGGTAATGACATGTAAGATAGAAGTGAGATGAATAGCAACTTAATCAATCCATACTTGCTGATACAAACACGTGACTCTAAGCCACTCTTTCCATTGCTTCCTTCATTCGTTTCTTTCTTTTTTTACATTCTTACTTGAGATATCACATTTCATTAGTGAGGACCCTACCCCTAATCCTAACAAAAAAGCCCCATAATGTGAAGTGGCCCATGTTAAGTGCTGCTGAAATGTGAAGGGAAAGATTAAAAGATGAATCCTGCTTCACACAGTCCTTTTGGCTTGTGAACAGTCCGAGAGCCAGATTAAACTGGAATCCAGGAATCAAATGAACTTTAGTAACACGGTGTTCATCTGTGCTGAGGCTCACCACAGGTTCAATGACAGGAAAGCTGGAACATCACTGAGCAGCCATGTCAGCTCTGCAACCCCTGCATCATTTGCATACTTTAATGTGAAGTGGTGCCAGCGTACAAATAAAAAAACAACAACATCAACAACTACACTTCACCATCATGTAACATCTCTTTGCTCGAGAAAACCTCACAACACCCTGCATGTGAACACATAGCATGAATGACAGTGTTTCTATTTACAGTTATTTACAATGTGCCATAAGACGACAAATCAAACACCCATCCTGCCCCGTGGCACATAAACAACAGAATGGATTTTATCTACTTGAAAAAAAATAAGTGAAGAAATCTGACTTTCCATCTTGGACTTAATCTGTTCATGCTGCCTGAGGGGGTTGGTGTCCAACCTCAGGGGAGCCCCGGCAATCCCCCGACTCTCTCTGGAGACCAGCAGAGAGAAATGTGCAGCAGAATGGAAATCTCAACACTCTCAGCCCTCCCAGATTGCTATTGAAAGCATTTACAGTACAGTGGGTAAGACACGCAACCAAGCATTGATAATGAGGGAGAGGGAGAGTGTTACTTGGGCAATATTTGCAGGCAAATACAAGGCATCAGAGTCGACTCTTGTTTTTATTTACCCCTTTAGTGGAGTTGGCCATCAGCTGTGGCCTTTGTGCTGCTGATGCAGTGTTAGCGATCTCATGACCATCACAAGGCAGGTGTGGAGGGATTTCAGATGCAGCAGCACTGAGAGAATAAGAACTATGTTTCAGTACGTCTACCTGAAACATGCAATCATCTACTGCAGAGAGGGGCTCAGAGTCAAACACAGAGAGAAAGGGAGAGTGCCATCCATGAAACAATTATCATAGACAGGAGTGACATGCATTATAGGGCTGATTGCCTCCCAGTGCTGATACCAGGGGGGTTTCAGAGGGAGTACACTCTGCAGATGACTACATTATTTATAGATGAAAGAGGATCCAAAACAGAACGATCAATGCACAGATGAGACCGGCTACCAAATGACTCCAACCTGGGCATTCGAGTGCACAGCAGAGTGAGATGTGAGCACTGCAGAAGAGGCAGGTGCAGGACTATTTTAATGGCTCCCTGCCCCCTTTCCCCTAAAACAACCAGCCATTAAACGACCACTTACATCATTCTGACTGTAGAGAGAAAAACTCCAGTCTTGTCCTCATTTGGGAGAACCAGCAAAAATCGGGTCGGCATGACCACTGAGGAGTTACAGCCATTGGGGCAGCTCCATCAGAGCAGTTTGTGGCCATGTTTCTGCATTTGAACACGTTCCTTCTCACATCACCAAAGTGGTTGCGGTGAAACCACTACGCCGTGTTTGATATGGACTGCTCATACTAGCCAGGGAGGTGCAAAGCGATCAGAGGTAGGACCTCAGAGAGAGTACATTAACCTGCACCGATCTGCCAAATACAGCAGCAATTTCACACCTGAGTGGATAAAAACATGACCAATCATTTTTGCTGGTGACAGGGAAAACCTCACGGCTTAAATTCTACCATCAGACATATGCTCTCCATCATTCAAGAGATGCAGCAGCTGGAGAAGACATGTTTACTTCATTACAGTTATCTATTAACTTATTTCATCAAATTAAGTGTCATCATACAGACCTCTAATGTGTTTAGATGTCATAATGCTGAGTGAATCTTTAAGGATGACTGGCTAATTGGCCATGTCTAATGTGTTGGACGGTAAAGCGCAAAACAACAGCTGATAGACAAATCACTCCTGAGTGTTCATGAATCCAACAAAAAAATCTCAGCTTTTCCCTGTTGATTGAATAAAATACGATTTTTTTTGGAAACCCTTATTTGATTTGAGGATTGCAGTTGTCGTGCCAACGCTGAACTACATAAACACTGTCTGCTGTACCATGAACCATTTGCCCTGAGTGGAGGGGAAAATCTTGTTTCTTCCAGGATTAAAGGGCATGTGTCAGGTCACATTGGAATAATAAGTGATCCACAGTTTTCTTACACAATCTGTGTTTACATAGAGGCTCTAAGCCACTCACCATGTCCAAGCTCAATTATAAACTTATTGCTTTCACAAACAGTTCACAATGATGCCATGGGACTATTGTTTTGCATGTTTGTTTGTTTGTTTGTTTTTACATTTTTATGTTATTTTAAATATTAAATATACATTTTCTTTTTTTGGGGGGGGGCGGGTGATATCAGAACATGATTTGACTAAAGGGTTGAGAAGAAACTATTATATTAACATAACATTGTGCTACATTATACAGCCCATGCAAAACCATCATAAAATACACTGCCTGTAGTAAGTAAGTCACACACTCTAATATTTCGTTGGACCGCCTTTAGCTTATTACCGCATGCATTCACCATGGCAACGTTTCGATAAGCTTCTGCAATGTCACAATTTATTTCCCTCCAGAGTTGCATTAATTTTTCAAAGATTCTCAGTGGGGTTAAGATATGAACTCTGTGGCTACATTGGACCACATTTCTTCCTTGAAGATGATGGTTCCTCACCATCTTTCCAGTTTTTAATAATTAGTTGGACAGTTTTTAACCAAATTTTAGATGTTTTATTTGCTTGATGCATGCCAATAGTTTGACCTTACTGACACATATTAACATATTTTCCACAACCACAGGATGTGTCTTCCGACATGGTTGTAATGAGACTACATCAGTTAGGGTTAAATAAGTTGTTGCCAGCTGAAATATAATCATTCATGCAGTAACTATCCAATGGGAGGCTCTTACCCAAAGTTTGACTTGATTTTTTTTCATGGATTTTTTAACAATATACAAACACAAAGTGTGTTTCAAGTCACAGGTTTTAACTCATTGAGTGCCAGCCCTTTTATAAAATGGTCAGTGCCCTGTGCCAGTGTTTTGGGGCATTTTGAGTAATATTTCAAGACCCAGAGAATATTTTGTACTATGACTCTGAAAACTGACAGACTCTCTATTTAACTAGGGAAAAAACCATTCGTTTGTACCTTGTTCCATTCTTGATATATCTTAAGTTGAATAGAGCCTGGTTGCACCAAAAAGACCACTTTTTTTCTAGAAAGCTGAGAAAAATACATTTTTGTGAAAGAGAGTCTCTCAAGAAAAACAGTGATTTATCTGTTTTAATTTTGGCTTCAAAAACATGTAAGACATCTGAAAATTTAATTTCACATGTTTTTTCATTTAACCCCCCCCCCCCCCCCCTCCCTCTCCTACTTCTCCTCCTGCTGCATCGTCTCTGAAGTAGGGAGGGAGACGTCATGGCGTCTTCATCCTCTCTGCTGGACGCGGCAGCGACTCACCGCGCTGATCTCTCGGTTCGTCGTCACGTCGGTTTCAGACAGCAACTGGTGAAACTGACTCCGCGATCCGCTTTCGCTTCGGCATTTTGGTGCTGATCATCTAGATGAGTTTACCTTTCCTGCCTCCTCCGATCACTTCATGCTGGAGCTATGCTAATAGCATCCGTGGCTAAGCTTTCCTCCAGCTCCATGTTACACTTGTTCCAGGCTCTGCCCGTCGTTTTTCTCTAGAAATAGAAACTTTTTCCACCTTTTTTATCTCCGTACCGATCGCGCTCGTCTTCTCCTTCTTCTTCACTTCTTGCTCTGATCTACAGTCTTCTTCGTTCTACGCATCCCAGAAGCCCCAAAATTACTCACAGTGTGCGCAAGAGCGTCCCCATTTACCAGCCGCAGAAAAGTGCATTTGACGTCTATGGACGTCATTGGCACTCAAGCGTTGGATTTTGATTGACGTCCATAGACATCAATGGCACTCAATGAGTTAAAGATGATCTTAAAGGGCCCATATTATGCAAAATCCACTTACTACAGGTTTTGCAGTGGTCCTATGTGTTCCCGTGGCCTTTCTATGACGCCTGGAGGTGAAAAAAGTCTGTTCACTCCCTTAATTGATTTCTACACTTTTTTGAGATTGTGTCTCCAAATGGGCGAATTGGAAGTGCTGGCAGACTTGACGTCAGGATGCGCTGAACTCAAGTGACTCCACCTCCCGGTACTTTCTTATACTCCCCCTGGGCCAGTCTGGAAAAACCTGTGCTCCGCCCGCTGACCCTTTTCCCGAACAGTGTCACTTGTTTTTTTTATTTGACAGTTTCACACAGAACTTTCTGATGGTAGTAGGAGTCTCTCCATGTTTCTCCTTCTGCCACAGTAAAAAAAAAGAAAGAAGGAACATTTACATTTTTTCAGACAAGATGCCAGTCTCAGAATTTTATTTTTTGGGGGGGAAATCAATGCCCGACCCCTGTCCCAATGTCAACACTGGCACATGTACCTGTAGTGAAAACTACACCCTCTCCCTGTGACAGGTGTGGAGTGGACGTGGTTTACGCATCTTATTTGTATTTCAAGGTGCAGACACAGAAATGGCTCGTCCGCAGGAGAGCTCTGGAGAGACACTTTTAGATTACTGAGATGTAGAGCTGCAGATTGATTTGGGGACAATACACTAGGAATACTATATGGTTGGACAACTTAGAACCATGTGAAATAGTTGAAAAACAGCATAATATGGGACCTTTAAAGAAATGATTTAAGTACTGTGTACAGTGTACTATGTACTGTGGATATAATGCTGGCTGGCTTCAATTAGCCATTTTCTCCTTCTTCCCTTTACGCAAATTTTTTGATGCCCAGCTCCTATCAGGTCCTCAGTGATATGAACTTTAAGCTAGCACTGCAGGAGATGAGATTTTAGATCATTTGATGTGTGATTTCTAGTGAACAAAGGCGAATGTGATGTACATGCGAGAAAAGACACCAATTAAGGAAGGCGCCACACTCCAAGGGAAGTCACACCATTATTTCTTTGAGACCCACTCAAACTCTGACAAAGGGCATGAATCAAACCAAACCCTCAGGCGAGGGCAGGAGTGGAAAAGTGTGTGTGTGTGTGTGTGTGTGTGTGTGTGTGTGTGTGTGTGTGTGTGTGTGTGTGTGTGTGTGTGTGTGTGTGTGTGTATAGAACATATCTGGCACAGTCGAGCTTTGAGACTGGACAGTAACAAACAAGATAAGACGGTCAGTGAAAGAAAAAGGGGAAAAGAGGGGAAATTTTCCAGGGCAACTTGAACCAGAAGAAGCTTGTGAGATGAGCCAGGTGACGCCCGATTCATGAGGCACAGGGGAGCATTTTCACACCAAACTCTTAGTGGCTCTTTACTTGAAATCTGGAGTTTGCTTCTTTTAATTGGCTATTAGGGTGGGTGTCAAGAATGCCATTATTTGGTGCCTATCAAATAATTGCACTATACTATTGTCTATGAATGTGTGTCTTGTGCCTGCACAAGATCAACCACCAAACATTTGTAACTGTATTAATAACATGATTGACTAATACCTCAATGTGATCTAATTTCTACATGACAATCATTCACCGAGTGCATTTTTATTGGAGTCATCAGGTGCTCAACAAAAGACAAAGCAACATTACATCATGTAATGCAGACCAGAAGATATTAACATAAAAATAATAATAATAATCTCAGTGATAAAAAAGGAGGTTTGAACCAAACATTTCAAAATTCAGACCAGGTGACAAAAGTAAAAAATAATACCAATCATAAGCAGAGCTTATTGTAATAGCAGTTGCAGGGTAGCAAAAATGTATATAACCACTGAAACCAACAACACTAGCTGTAAGATGAAAAAGGTCAAGAAAATGGCATCACAAAACCTATCGCATGCAATAAGGATCCTCATACACATGCATCCTCATGCACCACAGCCATCAGGTTCAAGGAGGTTACAGAGGCTGTGTAAGTCAAAGACGACACAGGTCTGAAGATCATTGTTTCTATGTCCAGTGGCACATTCATGAAGCTGTAGCACATAAGCTAAAACACTGTTGATGTGACAGTTTCATATAAGACACTGGCATGTTTATATGGGAGAAAAAGAGAATCATGATATAATGAATTGTGATTCTCATTTCATCAAGAATCATCCACACTCGATTTCTTAAACCGTATTTTAACCAGAATGAATCACAGGGGCAAACTCAATCAATTGCATCATGCTTTAGCTATGATAGTGGTTCAATAGCCTTGGGACGTCTACTGTGGTTGTTTATTTTACCCTTCACCTCAAAAATCTCCACATTTTGGTTTGACAGTTCACCAAGAGTCAGTCCATTAAAAGGAGTGAAAGTAGGTTACACTGACTTCCTTTTGATTCATCTTCGCCTTGTTTGGCTTGTATTTTTAGAGAACACATCTATGCTGCACTCTGTTCCAAGGAGAGCTGTTTTGTCCATGAACAGCATAAAATAGGGCTGCACAATGATCAAAAAAACAGGCTGCCATTCTATGGACAGATACTGTTCTCATAAAATACACACCTGTATCACTTGTTGCGCTAGGAAACATTTAAAAAAATTTTTTTAAATCAAACAGAGCTTGTTCTGACACTTTTTCATACGGCAACTTTCTCTCGTGAGAGTAAGCGCAAGGTTTTGACTGGTCCGGGTGTTCATTGTATCAATATGTAATGAGGCGCGCATTGATTGGCCGCAGGAAGGACAGAGCCGGAATGGTGGCTGGCCCAGTGGGCTACATGTAGGCATTGCTGTATTGGAAACCGCATACAATGCTGCTCTCTGTCGTGTACCGTAACCATGTTATAGGCTATAACTTAATAAAATAAACAAAATTTAATCGGTTCATTGTAAAACATGTATTTATTGATGCAAATGTGGTGATTTCTGTACGTAGGCTACAGAGCCCCAGGGCAGAGCTGCTGCTCTGTGTGAAGCAGCAGCTTCACTTTTCATTCAAACAAAACTAATACGACTGCCACCATGTTAGATTTCATCAATGAGACCAACATTTATCTCCTAAAAAAAATGTAACCCGTCGGCGGTAAACCTCTACAAACCTACGGGTAAGTTAATTAGCGATCGTTTCCTCCCGCGGCATGACGACGTAGTTTGGCCGGTTAACGAGCGCTGCAGGCGGGCTGCTGACAGTGACTCCTCTGCTCCTCTGGTGCTCGCTGCAGCTCGCTGGAGCTTCACTTCTCCCAACGTCGGAGCAAACTTCTAAACAGCCGTCATTTGGATAAACTAACCGCACATTGGGGATCTAAACCCTTACTTTCTCGCATGAAAAATTATGAAAACTTAATAAAGTGACGAAATAACAGCGCTACAGTGGGAAATAAAACAATAAGTAATGGCGGCGCGGCGGAAGTCGGAGTGGTGGAAGAGAGGTGTGTTTATGAAAGCTAGGGATGGGTACCGAAATTCGGTACTTTTTTGGTACCGACCGAATTCCCACCAAAGTACCGAGTATCGATTCACATAAAGTCAATCGGTACCACATTTCGGTACCTGAACGCACCTTCGTCGTGCGTCAGCAAGAGTGCAGTCTGCATGAGCACCGCACACTCACGCCCGCCCCCCTCCTCTCTCTCTCCCTCCCTCTCTCTCTCTCTCTGAAATGAGTAGGGCCCGACCGATTTATCGGCGAGCCGATTAAATCGGCCGATTATACCCCGTTTGAGAATAATCGGTAATCGGCCAAAACTCGCCGATTGTCGCCGATATTTTCAGAAATAAAATGCAGGGAATAAGACTTGGGGGAACAACCATTTGAAAAGCTCCCCCGACATTAGGTTATTTATCCTGTAGAGGGCGCATCCAACTGCATCCACTAACCACCTCACAGCACACAGCAGAGTGACTGATCTGCAGCAGGACACGCTCCGCCATAGCCTTGTCACTCACACACATCACACAGCTTATTAACAACTTGATTAACTGTTAACTGTCTCAAAACCAGTGTTGCTGCTGGCTTTCTTTTAACTTTTTTTTTTTTTTCTTTTTTTTACACCGCGGTCGGGTTGTGAATTAATTAATTAATGCTCGTGACTCCGGCCGTGTTGGGTCCGAGATTCAACAAGCCGGTCGGGTTTTACAGTTATTACCGGCAGTAGCTACGCCCGTTTATCAATAAACACAGTGGATGAGGAGGGTGAGTGACTGAGCTCAGGCTGTGTAGACTGGGGGGCGTGGGGGCGGCGGCGGTGCGGGTTTCTGACTGCAGCGGGACAATCATGTCTCTGCTCCGTGACACACTGAGCGCTGTGGGACCGGGGCTCGCGGCAGCACCCGCTAACAGCGGTGATACGTGCTTCCACTTCGAGATCAACAAACCAGAAACGTCTGGAACAACACTGGAAAAAGTCGCTTTTCAAAAAAAAAAAAAAAAGAGAGAGAGAGACCGCCGTGCCGTGTAAAAACAACAACAACAACAAAAAAGTGTCACGTGTCATGACTTCCTGTATCTGGCCCTTCAAATTAAAAGCCCTATAGCCTTTCACAGTTCAGTCATGATTTTGACTTAATTTTGACATGACAGTACTCCAAATGTTGTTGTTTTTTCCTGCAACCAATTGACCAATGAAAATTTGGCAGCCCTAATTTATATTTTATATAATATATGTAGATATATTACTTAAATTAATAAAATTGTAAAACTTTATATAAAAAAAAAAATAATCGGCCGATTAATCGGTTATCGGATTTTTTTCCCCCTAATAATCGGCATCGGCATCGGCCCCAAAAAATCCATATCGGTCGGGCCCTAGAAATGAGACGTGGAGAAGCGGTAGAGCCAGCCCGTCGTTTAAAACCACTACCTGAAAAACAGCTGTCCGTCATTTAACGTGAAGAACGGACTGTTGTGACAATCCGTACCGAAGCGGTCCGGTCCCGAGTCCCGCTTCTCATCACAGCGGCGCCATTCAAGTCCTCGTCACGTAATGAGAGCAGATCTAAACGAGGATGAAGTCTCCCCCTCTCCTCTCGTCAAAACGTGAAGTCCACATGTTGCAGAGTTTACACTGCAGTTTCAGTTGTTTTTTTTATTTGACAAAGTTTCACACAGAGCTTTCTGATGGCTGTAGGAGTCTCTCCATGTTTCTCCTTTTCCCACAGTAAAAACGGACATTTTTTCAGACAAGATGATAGTCTCATAAACTTTTTTTTTTTTTCCATTGAATGACTATTCCATTATGTGAAAATCATTGCCCATCCCTAAAACATGAAATACTCTTAAAGGTGGGGGGTTGTGATGTTGTTAAGAGGTAAATATTAAAATTTTAGATATTTTGATTTTTTTTTTTTTTTTTTTTTAATTACCACACACACAAAAAGTACCGAAAAAAGGTACCGATTGGTACCGATATCGGTTCCCAGGTACCGAGTATCGATACCGTATCGATTCAAATGCGAAAGGTACCCATCCCTAATGAAAGCAGAGTCAAAATCTAGTAATTTTGCGGTGCGCAGCCTCAACGAAAAAAACTCAGCCACTTTCAAACCCCAGATTTTCAGGCAAGTTTCCACTGAGGTCCAACACCAATATACATGTTTTAACAAGGAAAAATGTAATTTCCGGGTGATGACTCCTTTAATATCACATATTGCATTAAAAAATATATCGCAATCTTAGTTTTTTCCAATATCATGCAACCCTAATAGACACATATTAAAATGCTCAAAAAAGAGACAAAATAATGATGTATTGTCTCTTTTCTGTACAAGGGATTCATTTTTATTGCCAGCTTGCAAGTATGTGCAGTGACAGGTGGGTGAGCGTAGGCCTGCCACAAACCAGCATGCACCGAAGCCTTGGCTCCACACATACACTTGGCACACCTTGCTAGATTAGCCAGCAGTAAGATGGAGCCAGACACTGCCATGATGGCAACAATGGAGCAGCCCACTGTGAGCTGCAAAACTGTTCTTCAGAAACCTATGGGTTACATCACAGGGGCAACGGCCATCTTTAGAAGGTCTGCACACACCCAGCTAACATTTTTCACAAACCACAGGGTGATTGCAATACTATGTTAGTAGTATACTCTTAGGAGCTTTCAGCAGTAAAGTGTTTTAAAAAGTTGGCATCATGAGAACCAACTTCAAAAAAGAAAACAAGCGCGCTTTGTAAATGAGCTGTGTCATGGTTAGCAATGATTGGCTTGTGCAGTGGAAGCGACAGCCCATCAATAACCTCAGCTATGGCAGCTGGGCTGCTGTTATCCGTGTGAGTCCAATACATCAGTGCTACTAACCAGGTGTTTGTCTTGTGCTTATTCTGCATTAGTAAATAACTGCAATAAACCCTATACAGTACATTCAGAAAGTTTTCAGGCCTCTGTGAAGACAGGATTTAGCACATTCATTAAACCGGCTCGTCTGACTTTTCAATAATAAAAAGTCTGATACTGAGTTTTGGTGTGCAGGCTCTACGTCTTTCTGCACTATTAAAGGTTAAACCCAGCACACACGGCCGATGTGCGTAAAACCAAACCCAACTTTCAGGTTCAATTGACAGGACATGATTTGGAAAGCCACACACTTCTCTAATTTCTTCCACTGTGTGGTTGTTTTTGTTGCCATCCCCAGATCTGAGCTTTAACACACTCCTGTCTCTGAGCCCTGCAAGCAGTTCCCCCCACCTCATGGCTTGGTTTTTGCTGATATGCATTGTCAGCGGTGAGACCTCATATAGACAGGTGTGTGCCTTTCCAAATCATGTCCAGTCAGTTGAATTTATCCACTTCTGTCTGCCTCAGATGTCATGCTGTTCAGCTGTGAAGCTACTTCAACACAGACACGATGTAAGTCTGTCCACAAAGGGTTGAAAATCGGACTGAAAAAAAGAAACGTTATCAAAATACACCAGACCGTCCCAACTGTCCACCATGTTGAAGTCTGAGGACTGATTGCTGAAACCAATCTTTTTTTTAACCTTTAAACTTAAAAAAAATACACAACCCAGTGTATGATATTGATGTAGCATAGAAATAGAATATACGAACAGAGAGAGACCAGGAGCTTGTATGAAATTCAACTCCTAAGTACCATTTCCCATATTAATTACCATGCTTTTTGTATGAATGGTCACACTGGATGAATGTCTAATACGCTGTGCGATTCACAGTTTTGTGTGTCGAAGTGGTATAAGACACATCTGCTGAGAGAGTGTCACTAGTTGTCAGAGAGCCCAGAATTCATAGTGGCTCTCCTCCAGACAGTGCTGCATGGCTGTGCAGAAAAGACATCAGATATAAGTCACTTCTACATTTTAATAGCCTAAACCTTAATGAAACAATGTACTCTCTGTCTCTTACATGAAGTTACAAGTCATTTACAAGTCAGTCAAGTCAATCATAATGACTTCACTTCATTTCTAACAACCTTAAATCAGCATATCACAAAAAGGATTTTATGAGTCAGGGTTCAGGGAGAGATGGGGAGATAGAAATTCACAACAATGAAGCCACTGCTGGGTTTCCTTCACACTTTCCGGAGTTTGATTGGATAAATAGAGAAAAATAATGACATTTTTCTAAACCTTTCAAGTGGAAGAGGTTTAGCAATTGCTAAGTTACGGTTGCTATGGTAAAGAATAATGAGAGTGTGAACATGAGGGTGTGACTCAGCACTATCAGTGTACGAATGGGAGTCAGTGAATAAACATTAAGAGGATGTGAAATAAAGCATTGTTTATGCAGCTGCTGCCTCCGTCGAGTAAGTAGCCAATGGCAGCATCTCAATTCTATTCCTGTTCGAGACTGTCCAAAGAAGAAGGAAGCAAAAAGAGCAGAAACCAGCTTTTATGGTTGCTTATATAAATGCAGATGAGGGGTCCAGAGTCCTTAAATCTGTGGAAAAGTGAGCACACCCTCCAGATAAGATGCAGGGGTTTGTGCTTTGAGCTCTGAGAATGCAGCGATCTGTTCACAGCGTTGGTATATTTAGCAGAGATTAAAGAACCATGTGATGCAACAGCAACACAAATGGTTGAAAGATGCACTTTCTGTTTTTGTGATTCTGTAAGGTTCAGTGCGTAATTCAGTTAAAAAGAGGACGAGTCGATTCCACACAGTTGCAGGTAACATCAAAAGATGAGTCATTCAGCACTTGTCTGCGACAAGGTTCTCTCTTCCCCGTTTCTTTTTATTAGACAATAATACCAATAGGTAGCCTATATGACGCTAGACCTTTATTTCCTAACTTACATCGTCTGTATTTTTCCGGCTTTCATTTTCGTATAAGAATATCCTCTCTCACATTACATTTCACTTAATGGTATATGTGAGGATGTATGTCCCTGAGGATTTTTCACACTGGAGCCATGTCATAACCACACAGTGAAAAAGCTGCTGCAAAATCCATCTTTCCCTGCTGTGCTCTGATCCAGTTTAAACACTACTGGTCTTTGGCAGAAAAGCAGCACTGAAATGAACCTGACATTGCACACTGTCACATGATTCCCTGCTTAGTGAATGTGAGAGTTCAGGACAATGGGGATGAATCTGAATAAGCATGGCAAACTCTGTGCATAAAAACTTCTGTGTTAATGAAATTTCATGAGGCCATATTTTAAAATCAAAGTTTTGTTTCATCTTTGCCCCACGTTCCTGTCATGTAGACTGTATAAGATCTGAAATGTCAGGTACTTTAGTTCATATCTGTAAATCCTCAGGGTCATCCTCAAGAAAAAAGGCAGCATGTACTTTAGTGGAAGCAAATGGAGATCTACCGGTGCGTGACCCAATCAATAAGTGAGACAGACTCCGAGGGTGGGGCGTTACAGATTTCTTTGTATTTATCCATTTAATTCTGCCAGCAGCAAAAAATGCATCACTGTCAGTCTGTAACTGTAAGCCTGCGATAAATAGTGAGACTCGGCCAGTTCCAGGTCACATGCAGCGATGCGCTGGACTTCACAAAACTCTCTGAGCAGGACGAGCACAAACTGCCATGGTGGCGTTAAGCAAAGCCTGGAATCACACCCTGCTGGAGAAGCTAATTGGCTAGTAGTGGGTTTTAAGTCTAGTCTGCTCATGATTTAACTCTCTCATTAATTGGTGCTTGCCTGTGTGTCTTCTCCGCAGTCGCAGGAAACTAAAATTAAAGTGTCTATGGAAATGATGCATTTACTCACCCAAGAACCTTGTTTATGAAACACCCAGTTGAGTAAGCACATTGTGTGCTGTGGCAGGACACAAACTTAAACTGCTGTCCTCTGAGCAAACACTTCATGCTCATGTTGGTACAAAAACACAAGCATAGATTCAATTTAGAGAGAAAAGTCTAGTGGGAAATTTGAATTAGCAGATTCCTCAGATGTGCAGGTTTGGTTGCAGAGATGCATAGTGAGACATTTTAACAAGGAGCGCAGGTCCAGATATCGACCAAACAGACATTGTGTATTTATTTCAGAGCATGGTTGTCATGTCAACCAACAGATCTCAAAAGGAAACTCATCCATTGCTCTTTGAAGGCCAACACTTATTAAGGGACAAACTAACAAGCTTTGGGGATGTAGTGCTTTACTGTTCCCCATTTCAAAGTTTTTGCCCTGAACAGATCAAAGGAAAAAAAAAACAGGACAATGCCTACGTCTATTTATAAACATGGCAGCTTTTCAGGGCATATTTGGATTTGTCTGACCATGCAGGGAGGCAAAGATGGGCCGCTGACCGGAGTTACTGCAGGTCAATTAACCAATAATTTTTGCAGTCATGGACACTGAGTTCAGCACAACATCAGTTATGATGTGCAGTGACGGCTGCCAGTGCAGCTGTCACACTGAACACCAGTGCACTTCAGGTGGCCACTGGCCGGCCATGGCTGACTGCTACACAACATTTCATTTTACAAACAACACTATCACACCTCACTAAAAAGGTAATTTGGATAGATAAAACCAGATGGCACAACAGTGAATGCATTCAAAGATTAAGCAGACCGTTTGCTGTTATTCACGTCCCGTCATAAGGGCGCAACTTTGTGTCTAAAGTAAAGTACACACTTATGCAAATGGTTGCTTCGTGTAACGTTTAATTCCAACTGGTGACTGTATCCTTATCACATATTCATGGGGCCACTCAGCACGCTATGAAGTATTTACATTGAGGCCCTTTGTAAAGGATTCTACATACTGAAGCACTTCAAGTTAGTTGCACCGCCTGGGGCAAGAGCAGAAGCAGCAGGCCTCTGCCACCGTCTCACTGATTACCAAAGTCCAAAAATCACTGCTGCCACAGGAAAACAGTGAGTGCTCTTCATTTTGCTGCACACCTATTACTTTGCACTCTGTCTGTCTGGGCAGAATCTATAGGGCAACAAAAATTACCCACACGCAGATGTTGGAGTGTTTCTCCGAAGCGTTTAAGGCTTGATGTATGCCATTATAAAAGCAGTGTGACGGCGGCTGCATCGTCAGCACTTTGCTGTTCTACTGGCTGATGGGGGCTGGGGGCTGTTTGAGAACAGGCTGACTGAGGATATGACAAGATAAAGAATATTAAATTACACACTTCCAACAATAATTACATTTTTAAATTAAGCATGTACGTATTAACGGATACTAGTTAATTTTTGATGAGTCTCTTTAGACAACTTATATTTCTATTTTTTATTTGACATGGTAATTTTAACTTCTTTTTTTTTTTTTTTACAAGTTGATGGCTAAAAAAACAATCCATATCCAACAGGTTTAATTTGCTACCAGAGAAGCCCTGAACATATTCATCAGGGGCCGTATTCACAAAGCCTTTTATCTTACCGCTAGGAGTGCTCCTAACTCACGCTAAAAGTTTTTACGTAGGAGTTTTTTCTTAAAAGCTATTCACAAAGCCGCTGAGACCTACTCTTACTAAGGATAAATCACTAAGAGCAAACTAAGGCCTTGGAATCCGCTACCAAGTGACGCAATGCACGTGTGGAAGGCTGTTTTAACCAATCAAAATACAGTGGAAACCGCTTATGGATCAAAAGGCTTGGGATGGAATCATTTCTATACAAATGCTGTTTAAATAATTCGTTATCAAGAAATCCACTTATAGTGTTCATTTTTGGTCATTTTATGGATGAAAACATGCGCAAAAACAATTTCAAAACTACGTGTGTAGCCTATTTATTTTATTTTCGGCGGTGTCCCTTTGACGTGCACTGCTGCAGCAGCCTGCACATGTTGCTGCGCTGTGTCTTGACTCTTGTGCTGTGTGCGTCACCTGGCTGGCTGAGCTGTCGGTGCGGCGCAACTCATTATCACTGGCTGTTGTGTTGTCTGTCAAAACATGGATGAATGAAACATATCCACGGACGTCACGAATAAATATTCGGCTTTTGGCTGGTTCCGTTCATCTCCGCATAGGCTCTTTTTATCACTGCATGGCAGTGCGACCCCCCTCCCGTCGTACCCGGTCTGACAGTGACATAGGCTATTGCCTGTTCATTCATGAAAATCATCCCGAAAAGCTCTCAATCAAACAAGGTGGGGAATAAGAAACTGCGGCGCTACTGTAGTAGTTCTGTCATTTTAAAAACACACCGGCAGCAGCCCCGCTGATCTGTAGCGTCCCTTCTTACTGTAAATGATGCTGTGTGGAAAACCAGCTGTGGTCTGTGATTGAGGGTGAGTTTGGAGCTGACAAGAGGATCGCCCTGACGACCGTTTCGTCTCATCGAAAAACTATACAAATAGCAAAGATGATGTAAAAAAAAAAAAATTTTTTAAAGTGAAATAATAAAAACCCACTTTGTCACCTCCATTTTTGCGAGCTCACGTCAACTTCTGCAAACCGCTGCAAACAACCTCTGCGAGCTGGCATTGTTTACATCAGCACATGTGCAGCTACTGTGACGTAAACGAGAAAAACAATCACGGTTGCAGTGTCCACACGCACCCGGTGAAACCACCCCCGGCCGAAAACCCCACCCTGGACTCCGGTTTCAAAAAACCACGGTTTCAGGGTTCCAAAAGCGCGGTTGCGTGTGGACAGGACATACAACCGGGAACATATGTTCACGGTTTCAAAAATACCCGGGATGGATTACATCAATTCTTGTGCACGAATTAGAGGCGCTCAACACGGTGATTGGTTGTTGAGTGCCAGCTCACCCAGACTTAGGAGCTACTTTTAGGCCTAAAATACTTTGTGAATTACTCTTATTTTAAAAAACTAGGAGTCCTAAATTTAAGACTGACACGCCCACTTTTTTTAGGAGTTTCTCCTAAATTCGGCCCTTAGGAGCTACTTTTAACCCTAAGATTCTTTGTGAATACGGCCCCAGGTCTCCTGCAAGAAAACACAGAAAAATGTCTGTCCCATTAGCTCTGAAAAAAAAAAAATCCTATTTGTTGCTTTTAAATTGAAGATGTCTGCAGCATCATCCTCCACGAACCACTGTGAAGTGCCTCTAATGAGGCAGAATCATGCTGTAATATATGACTCCATCCTAAGCCTATTTCTGTGCAACGGAATCAATCTTCAGGAAAAACAGGAAAGGACTGCCAGTGCATGCGTGTGTGCATGTGTGTTGCCATGACAAGTTCACTCAACCCTTCGACAAATTTAATAGTACTGCCCCCCTCTACTTCCATATTGAACTGCCGTCCATATTACAGAGCCTTCGAGGAACACAGAGCAATCAAGGCAAGAAAGCAGAGACTCCCGGGGCAGTGCTCCAAAGCAGAGCCTCATTTCGTGGTGTCCTGTGTTCTGCTTCAGACAGACAGACGTGCAATCACCCTGATTCACTCATCCTGCAAGGGGTTGCTGTTAACAGGAGGGGTGGGGGGGTGGGGTCACCAATCCAAATTGAATGTTAGGGGTGGTTTTCTTAGGTGAGATAAACACTTCCCGTCTGATAAATAGAGCTTCTCATGTGTGCATGATGATTGAAATCAGGCGTGGAGAAGAGTACCAGGTCGCACAGCGAGGCTGAGCCGAGTTCACGGCGTGATCACCACAGAGAAATTATTTAACATCACTTCTAATTAAGTCAGCCTACACAGCAGCTCATTACAATAGAAGGTTGATTTACTCATGTATTTCGAGCTCGGTGCAGTTCAGTGGCATTTACGCCTGTGTCTCTGTCCACTCGGACTCGCCCCCACGCTCGCTGGTGCTTCTGCAGGCCTACAAACATTACAGCTTACTTGACAGCAGTAGTATGAGAACTGACAGCAGAATAAGAACAGCACTGGTCTTTGCAGTGCATTAGTCTATATGACCTCCAAAGAGATGCTGAGTAAAGGCAGAGCCATTGTTTTTCTGAAGGTTAAACCTGCCCTTCATGGCATTAATCCATTCTTAATGCACCAGCCGGGATCTCCAAAATATTCTTGAATGATGATGTATGTTCCACGCGCAATAAGTGAGAAATTTTACTCAGCGTTAAAAGGAACAGTGCTGCAGACACTGGACGACAAGTGTAAAACAAGGGCGTAGTGGTTGGAGGCATGAATCAGTCTGCTTTCATCTTCAGCTCCAACTCCCAGCGTGTACCATAAGTATTTCATTATGCCCGAGGCTGAGCTTTTTTAAATTTATTTATTTAACACTGTCCAAAACCAAAACCCATCTTGGTCCAAATGTTATAATAATATAGCACAATGAGGATCATTGTACAATAACTTGGGCTTATCACTGGCAAGATCTTCATGCAAGTATTGTGATAGCCGGTATTTCTAATTATCAAAACAATAACAATAAACGAATAAAGTAAAAGAAAGAAAAAGAAAGTAAATTGCCTGTGCAGCCATGAAGCTCAAACACACCAATAAGCCACACTGGTGCACTGGGTGACACACTCTTTCATTGTGGGGAACGCGGGCACCGTTTCTTATTTTGAGTCGATCCCACACACCCAGTTCAGCTGCCATAAATGCTCACCAGCTTACTAAATCTTGAAAACAGTCCCCAGCAGATGCAGTATTTACTTCCGTTTGTGTAACATTTGCTAAAAACTACAGCACACAGCTGTTTAGGAAATTATTTGTGACTTGTTTTTTAAAAGATTTACATCTTCAGTAGGAAAAAATGGGCTTGGAGCTGAGAGCCAGAGATATGCACAGCAGTTCATAAAGTATAAAGACTCAGATTAAGGCAGTGTTGGTTTGGGGCTTTTCATGGGATTTGTTTAAAATTACAAATAAATAAAAATAAAGCAATCTATCATTTAATAAAATGAAGGAAAAGAAAAAAAAAGTTCATAATAAAAGTTAATTATTCTTTGATCAAAGTTTAGAGGCTCAAATTAAAACAGCCACTGAAACCACAACTGTTTTCCGGTTGCCTACACTTGACCACTAGCTAACACTTCCACATGTCGCACAGATGGAAATAGCTTGTCCAATCTGTGTTGTTACCAGCATCCAATTTGTGGTGGAGGAACATTATCTTCATATAATTTCTGTCCACGAGAACTAATTTGCATCACAGGGCTTGTGCTCATTTCACAGACTTTTATGAGACTCTTTTGGAAGCATTGGCATTTAGCTCATTAAATATTGAAATACACATAACGTGTTAACTCCTCACCTGAGGGCTGTATTAGGCCAACACAGCAAAATAGCTGCTTATATCGCTGGCAGAGAAAGCACTCTTAGTGGGGAAAAATACATAAACAACGCCAGTGCAGAGGGACAGGTTTCACAGCAGATAAAACTGAGAACTGGGGAGGGATTAATAACTGAAAAATAAGCTTTGCTGCTGGAGTTGCTGTTGCAACCAGGTCTCACCAACAATAATTAACATTTGACACACGCAGCAGACAGCATCACAGGAAAAGAAACGGACCAATTAGTGATGTATATCTTCACTATCCCCCATCCATCACTTATAATTCCAGCTCTATCAAGAATAAATCTGAACTAATAAAGTGGTTATCATGCATGTTCCTGGCCGAATGGCACAACTTTCAGAGGTAACCATGGCGACAGAGGAGACTGGCTGATCGGTAAATCATTTTTTTTTTTCTGAGATGCCACAATGCTGCTCTCCCCTTTGGTATAGTTACCACACAACATGCTGGTCTTTTCATCTGCAGTCTGCACTACATTAGACAGCCTTCGCTCCCCGTCTACAAAGGAGATGTTGTCCCGCTGTGCATCGTGGCCTTTGTTTCACCACCAGCCAACTCGCTGCCCCCGAGCAAACACAAATTTTTGTGGTCTAACTAACTCTCGCCCTAATTAGCCACAAATCACTGAGTGCATTTGAAAATCATCACTAGCCTTACCTATAAAGAACACCAATAAAAATGAGCAGGTCTTCGATTAAAGCATTTAAAGCCCATATGTAGAGTGGGGCAGTAGAGTACATTAAGTGATTGTAGTGGATTTCTATTGACATTGTGCTATGAAGAGAGAGGAACGCACCCACACCCACACAATAATGCATCCATGACCCATCGGGTCCATGGTTTCCCTGCTAAATTACTCCATTATGGAGGGCAAGACTCCAACTCTCAGAGTATTCCTCGGTCTTCCTCTTTACTTTTCAAGGTCCAAACACATATTTCTTAACTGAGGACCAGGTATAATTCAAACCCCTGACTATTTACTCTACAAACAAAAGAATTGAAGAGTAATGTGCTTTCAGATGGAGTCTTGACATAATTTTTATGCTTTTCAGTATTGTGTGAACACACTGCAATAATACAAAACCAAGACAAATGAGTGTGATATTAATATAATTGATAGGTCACAATCATGTCTCCCAGCGCTATAAATAACCTTCACGCTGGCTCACAGTCAGAGCAGCTCACTGAAATCCTCTTGCCCCATCAAATCTGTGTACAGTATTTGTGAGTCGCTTACTAAACAAATAACTGCTGCTTCACAGCCTGTTACCACAGAGGAAGACATGTAGGACACATTCCCTCAATCTCCAAATGTGGAGAATATGTCTGGCTATTTGATTAATGCTGCAGCTGGGAGCGAGATCTAATTGTAAAAGCAGGATAAACACTTACTCGGAGAAGGAGGAGAAGGAAACGGTGCAAATCAGACCACTCCCCTGAGTATTGGGGAAGGAAATTGGTTTAAGGATGAGACACAAGCTTGCGTACCAATGAGGAGCCCTGTCACCCCTCTCTTAGTCTCTCCATCTACCCCTCTGCACCCCTACTAAGGCACCTTTGATTCAAATTTTCACTTAAAAAATGGTGGTGGATGTGACACACTTCTTTTTCCTCCCCTCTGTATTAGCTATGCTTGTCCAGAAAGCACCAAGTCAGATCCTTGGATCTGATTGTAACTGATGACTTGAGAAGATATAAATCACAGTTGAATTGCAGCCCTGAGATGTCAGCCATTAAAATACAGTGCTGGCTAAAGTGGGTACCCAGAATACATATGAGATGATTGGTAGTCAGCAACGATGTATGACACTGCTGGATTACCTTATGTGGAGGTGTTCGACTGAATATTTATTATCAGATCTGTTTAAATAGCTGTCAGAATCTATTTCAAGTAAAGCACCTGATCGTATCATTGTGGAGATCTTAACACACGTGTGATCTAAGAAATACACAGTATATTCAAAGCAGGTGCTCCTCGGGGTTATAGAAATCACTTCCACACAAGCGAGAGCTCAAGAGCTGATCGAACGAGTCCAGCTCAAGAAACTGGATTTAGGTGTTTGCAAATAATCCACTGGCCTTGACTGAAGACAACACCGTGCCATGAGGGAAAACCTGATGGCAACAAATCACTCTAGCCAAAAGTCAATTAAAGAGCCAGCTAAAAAGCATTTTACATCCAATTACATCACACAAATCGTCCCAGACAGCACACACACATGTTCACCACAGCCATTTATTTGCAATACAATGACAGCGGCCCACACTGCGAGGCTCATACTATTAAGCTTTCTCTTCCTTGCTTGCGTTGTGAAAGGAGTTTTTAACATAATTACCTATGTCTGTGCCACTGCTGATTCTATTACTTTTTACTGCCTTTTTTGTGATTCCTTGGGAGCTGATTATAAAAGTGACTTGAAATGAAAAGATAGTGCTCTTTTTAATGCTGGCACCATTTCACTGGATTACATAGCATGCAGCTCGGGTTCTGTTTTCAGACTTACAACCCCAGGGGTAAGTACTCTGGGCCTGCACTCACATTAGAAAGAGGTGATTTTAGGATATAGATTTTATGTAACTGGTCTCAGAAGCCATGCCATGAAAAGGTGAAGGTATGAAATTGTGTTTAGTGAGACAGTTACATGTGGGGGTGGGCGGGGGAGCGTCTTAATGCGGGGGAAGGTAATGGATTTTATAGCTAGATGAGGCATTTCCACCAGTATTTACTACCTGCAATCTACTGTGGAACTAAGATTTTCAGCCTGAAGTCAATATTTCATTTTCAGAATCATCACAAATATCAAAAGCACCATCACAATTCTCATTTCATACTGTAGAGTTCAGTCACTGTAACTAATGCTGACAGGCCGTGTAACAGTGCTGCACATAATGCTGAACTCCTCTCTGGCTTTAGCTAACATGGCTCACCATGGGCAGAGTCATGCCTATAAACAGACTGACCATAAGACTCAGCAGTCACAATAAAAAATCTCTGACCAGCTTACAGGGGAGGAATTTTAAACTTTATGAGATGAACGCCAAGGAGATTGAAAGCCCCGTACCACATCACTAATTACACTTCCACAAAGAAGAGCAAAATGAAATCCCCCAAAGGACAATACTTCCATCAAACATGATAAGTGGGTTACTGTGCTACTATAAACCTGACACAGACAGGCCAATATACAATTCAGTGCCTTACAATACTTAGCATTTCTCCTGCTGGCCCTCAGCTAATTAATGTTCTCCCAAACTCCCAGCCCTCAGCCTGTAGCTGTGGCTCCAGGGGACTTGCAGGAACCTTTTCCTCCAGACAGCTCCTGGCCAAAAATGGTTATTAATGTGAACGTGTCGTTATTAATGATAATCTGGTCAGGGAAACTGTCGGGAGACCGACACTCTGGATTAAAAGCATCCTACTTAAGGTTTCGACTGTGTTCAGTTACCTCTATTGTTTGTTAAACAGAGGAGAGATTTCGCTGCCCGCGCTATGACTGTTAAGTAACTAATCTGAATAAGCAGACTGTGATCCAATATCTCATTTGGTTTGATATTGCACATCTGAAGCCTTTTCCAGTCAAATGACTACACAACAAAGCAGCTCAAACAACAAACAAGAGCCGCCCTTGTCTCTTGTCTGAAGAAGCTGAGGAATAGAACAACTTCACCACAAAGGACAGTCTCCCTGGGTCCTGCTGGACTCACTGGACTCTTGGACCCTGTGGAAAGCTATTGACATTTTAGAAAGGACTACCTTACATGCACTCTGGCATCTGTGTGTGTATCCATGTGGTTGACTGTTCCATTCAACCAGTCATATTTAACATTTATACTCCAACAGAGCCAAGTCTATCTATCTAGGATGTCAACCTCGCCACTGACAGCCCAGCAGCTCGTGTTTATAGCCATTTCTCAGGGCTAATACTTCAGAAGCTGCTCTATGCCTGTGTTTATGTACAGCAGAGCCTGACAGCTACAAGACAAACCCACCCCTTTCCCGACAACCCACTCTCTCCATCCACTCCCTCCCGCCCCCGTCCAGCTCCTTTAATTTTAAAATAATGGAAATCTCTGGCAAAACTTACTCTGTTGATTAAACTGTCACACTTGGCCACTGTGATTGATAAAACTTTGTTCAAACATGTCATGTTATGACATCAGTTTGAGTGACACAGCAAAAAGCACAAACAGGAGGACGCTACAGCGAGGGTTTTGACACGAGGGGCCGTTTGATACCGTGACCTTTGCATTGTATCTGCATTAAAGGTCTCGTGCAACTACACTGTACAGTATCATTTTACTCTGCAAGGTCACAGTTGATTTAGGTCTCCAGTTTCACATCTGAGGAAAACCCGTCCTCTTATGGATGACGGACTTAAGTACCCCTGAGTGACCAGCCATATTTACAGAGATGTCTGCGTCAACAACTGTGGTGGGCTCCATCTTAAATATGAGGTGGGGTTACCCATAAACCTCATACTGAACCCGGATTAAACCTAGCCACATAAACATTCATTACGTGCACACTCTTATCATACCTGACATTCTAGTTATGCTTGTATAACATGAAATGCAGTTGCTTAATGGTCATGAGTAAAAAGCATTCAAAGTGCAGTAACACTGTTTTGATGAACCCAGATATAGTAAAACTGTATGAATGCAATTTGAATATAATTTATACTAGTTACAAAAAGGTATAAGTACCACAACATAGTTAAGAGCTCCGACTCAGATTAACTACCAATTCTATTGAAATTAAACAGTGTTTAACATGTAAGTGTAGCACAGACTTTTATTGATCTGGGATTGAAGGCAGCGTTTGTGTCAACAGAATGTAATCTCAAATAACCCTATATAGTAACTGTGACAGTTTAGCTGTCATATTAATATTACTATAATACAGCCTCATATCAGATCATAACTGAGTTGTAATTGGACCACGGGGATTTGTGTTTGTACTGATAAGGACCTGCACAATGATAGTAACATCAGTCAACTCCGGGGAAAACGTCTTGCAAAAGAATGCAAAGCTTTTTGGAGGGAAGGCACAAACTATTAGATGGGAATGCAATAGTTATTTTCACAGTTCTCTACTATGCCCACGAGGGAATCCATAAAACATGAAGGTGTATGTTGTGGGTGTATGCAGACATTTAAGGTTGTTTCCAAGTGAGACAAATCAATAATATTTCTCAGAAGGTTTGCTTTTCAAACAGTGGTTGTTTGAACAATGTGCACAATTCAGTCACTGATACTACCTAATATACTGGATTGGGCAGAGGAAATTTTGGAAGTTTATGCACAGATTAGATACTTCATTATTTAGTCAAAAACGTTATAGTTTCAGCATAGTAAATTGGATGTGTTTTTCTAGAAATCAATTCTCCCTCACCTTAAATAAGTTTTTGAGTGTTGCTGAATATGCAGCTCCCTGTGTCGGGTAGGGCTGCCACGATTAGTCGACTAGTCACGACTACGTCGACTATTAAAATCGTCGACGACTAATTTAATAGTCGATGCGTCGTTGTTTTGTTTTTTTTACTTTGTTTTTCTCTCAAAACTGCTGCAGCACCGTCCACACACGCACCCGCCGCCACAGCCGCGCATCACACACACGTGCACTCACTCATTCAAGGCGAGTACACATAGGTGTTCTCTCTCTTTTCTCTCTCTACCTGTCTTGTCCCTCATCAAGCGGCACCGGTGTAGCCCCCCTCCCTCCCCCGCCGCCGCCGCCGCCACTGCCGCCACCGCTCCTCTCCCTCTCTCCCTCTCCCTCTGCCTCTCTCTCCCTCTCCCTCTGCCTCTCTCTCTCTCTCTCTCTCTCTCCTGTCATTTTAAATGAGAAGCGATACTAGCGGTACCGCCGCTCCATCGTTTTAAGTCACGGACTGAAAAACAGCCGTTCGTCATTTAAAAATAAAATCGCGGACTTTGAGACTCGGTGTTGGAGAATATTGGAACGTTACCGCGTCTGGTCACAGCGTCCTCGTCACGTAATGAGCGCTCTAATCTTAACTCATTGAGTGCCAACCACGTAATTTCTCGTTTTTCGTTCCCATGCGTTGAGTGCCAAAAACGAAATTTTTCGTTTTTTGCTTTTTTTTAAAATTATGAAAATAGACACTTTAATACACATTATATGTAAATTTGGGGACTCTACGACGAGGAGAACTAAAATAGATGACGATCAAAGTCACATGACAGCTCATGATCTGGAAGTTTTTTTATCATAACTCAGCTTCTGCAAACGGAGTTCTGCATGTGGATGCAGCAGCTGCTCCGCAGCTGCTCTGCTCTCACCCGCGAGGCTGCAGCAGCTGGGAGCTGAACCAGGAAGCTCTCAGCCGACTGTCCCGCCCGGTCTTCATCTGGAGCAACACCGTGTCCTCCCCAAAGTCCTCCCGCGGTAAAATCTGATGGTCTCTGGACCAAAGCAGACCGGCACCACCGACCCGTACCACAGACGGACCGCGACCACCGGCGGGACCGGTGTTCGCGAGCCGCTGTGGCCGGCAGAGCCTCACGTTCCGCGGCGAGAGGCTGTGACACGGCACGGTGCGTCTGTGTTATTGCTGTTTAGTGGCGCCCCCCCCCCGCCCCCGATGGTGGTTTTGTGAATAGAACAACAATTGTTGTGTATATTTATCTTATACGAGCCCTCTGATCCAGAAATGCGAGTGTCAGAAGAGCGACAGGCACAAACAGCGCACCTTTCATAAAAGACGCTCTATCTCCTTTTCTAGAAAAAAAGGAGGGATTTTGGTGAAACCCAGCCATGTTTAGCTTGACTTTTCTCAGGAACGGAGGCACGTAGAAACAAACGGTTTGTGGCCATTTGAAGGATAAAGTTAAACCTTTCAAATGAGCTACAGTATGTGTTGGTGGCAATAATATAGAATACACTATGGCTCTAAAATAAAAAGTCAAATATGGTCTAATTTGCCGGTACACTTGACTAAAACTTTGGAAAGGAGCGCGGCACTCAATGAGTTAACGAGCAAGTCTTCTCTACCGGTATAAATCTACGTCAATATTTTCCGGTAGCTTCTCATCACAGTCCACACCTTGCAGAGTTTGAGCTGCACCTCAGTTTCACTTGTTTTCATTTGACAGTTTCACACAGAACTTTCTGTTGAGTCTTTCCATGTTTCTCCTTCTGTGACAGTAAAAAGGCACATTTACATTTTTTCAGACAAGACGATTGTCTTATAAACTATTCAATTTTTTTTTTAACAGAACGACTAGCCTATTATTTACACTGAGCACAAGTTATATTTGAATAGGCCTACCAAAACTTTATTATTGTGAATAATTCCTTAGTTTCAGGTGTCTACCTTATTTTATTTAAATGTAGCTATGTTTAATGCCAGAGACAAATGAAGGAAAGAAAAACCTATAAAACCTTTAAGTATTTATTTTGGTGTTGTTTAGGCCAGTGCCTTATCTTTATTTTACTGAGCTGTTTGCACTTTATGCTACAGTTAAAGCTGCATATTTCATTAAAAGTTTAATGAACTATCATCTTAATTGTCTTTATTTTTAGTTAGCATACCTTAAACACTTCAAGCTGAAAGCTAATGATGGTATATAAGAGCAGCTGCATGCTGGTGCGATAAGCTGTATGTTTTACATTCAATTTATGTATGATCCGATTAGTCGACTAATCGAAAAAAATAGTCGGTGACTAGTCGACTATCAAAATAATCGTTTGTGGCAGCCCTAGTGTCGGGTGTCATTCATGAATTTGTTCATGTTTTTAAAGGGACAACAAGGAGTTTGAATTTGGTTTTAAAAAAGTCTCATATTAATGTGGATGAATCTACGTTACCCACACTTGTTAATGGGTCCATTTTCGATAAATATATTGTTTTGTCTTTATCGATTTAGTTTTTATTATTAGTGGTCGGCTCGCCCAGCATTTCCTACATTCGGTTTCATGGACGCTGTCCGGTGGGTCATGGGAATAACGCCACCGAATCGCCGTTTATGGTCGGAACTACGAAGGTATCTGATCGTCTTCGAACCTCCGACTTTCATTCTTGATTTGAAAATATTCTTGTCAAATGTTTTCGCTTTCATCCGTCTTGCGCCGGTCCAATAATTTCACCGTGCGCATGGAGGCTCATGAGAAATGTGTGAAAACACTGCACTTTCCAAAATTCCTCGTTGTCCTTAACCTGTTTATGAAAATCATATCACATCCATACAGGGTTAGAAGTTTACAGCTGTTTTTTTTTTTTTCAAAGCAATGTTATCAGATCAGTATCAGCAGGTATGATAAACAATGTCAGCTATCAGAAAAGAAAGAAACACATTATCTATTTTCCCTTTTCCTTCCACTGTGACTGTCACAATGTTTTCGCCCACCCTGGAGGTACAAATATTAGCAAGGTTTCCCTTGTAGTTTTGCGTAAAAACTATTTTTTTGTTGTTATTTTTCTTTTAGAGAAGTTGTTAAAATGCAAATGCAAATTATCTGCACTGTCTTCTAGTGATGTTTTACAAATAACGCTGGGTTTCCTCCTCTCTTGATGTTATTCCAATTAAATGTGCAATGGATTTCCTGCAGGCTGCCTCTCAGTTGGAACTGGCTCCCTGGGGCACAATACGGCAGACGCAAGGACTTAAATGCGAAAAGTGCCAAGAACTGCTTCATTGACAATTCTTAAAATCCTCCTTATGCAAGCGGATAATTTTTCGTGACATTTGAGTTCTTTTTTTTTTTCCAAAAAAATTCCCGTTTCCATTACTCATTCTTGGGGTCACAATTTCAAATTGCACATTAAGCAAGTTAATAAAACCGCACCTATTGTAGGGAGAAGACTTACTCTTAACATGACCACTCATGAGAGTGAGGGAGTGCCCTCTTTACACAAGGATGAATTGAAAGATTTACATTTTCTCTATTCATAATAATGAATAAGGATCATATTAAATTGGCCATTATGGAACTCCAGTCGTACAAAGCTTTAAGGACACAGGCCTAACTACCACTGAGAAATATGCAGCTCATGTGGACTAAGTCTACCCAGGCAGTTCTTCCCCCTCCTCTTTTTCCATTTTTCAGGTGGTGAAAGTGCTTTGTAAATCATTTAGGCTACTTGAGTTGCAGTAGCAAAATAAAAATTAAAAAGTCGTGACTTAAAAATCTTGTATTCAAATGTTAACTTTTTGTTGGAAAAAGCTGAATTTACATGCTTTACCACGAAAAAGCAGACAGATACTCAGACTTCTCAGGTACACAGTCCTCATTCAGATGCCAAAAACTGTATGCCAACACATGCACCAGACTGTGCAACAAGAGCACCCCATTGTTTTACATTGAGTGCATGATTTATGGTCAGGCTGCCTGCAAGGCTCCTGAACACAGAACAAAAACCACACTAGACAAGGTAATCAAGGGCATTCAAACCAAATCAAAACTAAATTTGCAGCACTGTGCAAAAGTATTTTAGATGTTTCAACTATTATTCATCACAAAAGATGACTGATTGGCCCCCAAATTATTCCTGAAGCATGACAACACCACAAGCCCAAACACACAGCCAGAGTCACATCTTCTGACACAACAGGAACAAGGGGTCCCACAACCGATGGTATGGCCCCCACAGGAGCCCTGATCTCAACATCATGGAGTCAGTGTGGGATTACATGAAGAGACAGACAGCCAGAGACAGCAATAAACCCACAGGAGGGCTGTGGCAAATTCTTCAAGATGCTTTGAACAACCTACCTGTCAAGTAGCTCCAAAACTGTGCTAAGGTGCATCAGTGTTGCTTTAAAGGCAAAAGCATAGTCAGAACAAAAGAAACAAAGAAAAGACTATAGGCCCCATTTCTGACAATATTCTTGAAAGCATCCTCCTTTTGCTTTCAGTCCCTCCAACTATTTAAGTGTGTGTGTGTGCGTTCAATGCCATGCTGTGTTTACATCCAACAATGACAGATATAGCAACATCAGCGTTGACAGCAGAGCAGACAGTAGCTAACACGTGTGCGCGGTGTGGAAAGTAATCAGGAGAGCGCAACAGAAGCACAACAATAACAGCAGTGACGGGAGAAGAATAAGTTTCACTTGCCGTTAAGAAGTGCTGAGGGTAGCAAGTGTAGGCGTTGAACTCATCTCCAGATAACAGCCATCCACTCATTAGTGCAGATAATGTTTCTCTGTCAGGTCAGCTGCACTGGTCCTTCAGACTGCAAAGCACGGCCTGCTGCTGCTGCTGCTGCTGATGTTATCTGTGGCTTTACAAGTTGAAAAGGAGAGTTGGAGCCATGGACGGCATGATGAGTCCAGCCTGGGTCCAGCACTGAGCACTGAGCACTGAGCTCCCGCCAATACACAAAGTTATTCCCGCCCGGTGTGGTGTCCGCTTTCTGGCATTAACTTTAAATTAATTAATTACTTGGAACTGAGCGTCCTTTACCTTTTGTGAACACACAACGGATAAACTCACTGGGCTTGGTTTGTCAGTCGGTCCCATACAGTAGGTCGCTCCTTTAGGTGGCTCTCCTCCGTCACTACTAGCTAGCACAGGTGTACGAGGGGGAGGGGGAAAAAGGCGGGGGATAAATAAAAATGGCGGAGGATAAATAAGGAGACATGTGGCCCCACAATCCCTTGCCGCTGCAGCCTCGAGCATCAATCATGTTACAGACATAAAAACAGTAGCTGTGTTGTTCCAACATTTACGTGACAGGCATCGTTGTCGTGTCACGTAAATGTAGGAACAACACAGCTGCTGTTTTATGTTTTATGTAACATGGTTGAACTGATGAGTCCTTAAAGAAAATAACTCTTGCTTTGGCCAAACAAATGTATCAGTGCTCTCAGCACAGGACAAAAAGACTGAACCCTATGAAAGGAAGCTAGAGCACTTGATAAATTCTGAGTCTTCATCAACTAAAGCCCAAATCCATGGATTTATTCTCTAGATACCTGATTAAAAACCACATCTAAACACATAGCCTAATAGTTAATGACAACAGTAATAACCTGTGTTGTTGTGTGTTGTTCAGTAGGGTCTCAGTCCATCAGTGCAGTGAGATGAGACTTTGGCTGCAGCTGTAAATCGCTCCTTTACACAATGTGTAGCCATATTAATTATAGCGACCATTATAGACACATAGTCCCTCCATTACTTTACTCTTTGTCATATCATTCAAAGAGCTGAATTGAGCAATGCTGTTTTATGGCACCTACTGCATCCTTCCAATTCACTACTCACTTATACTGTATGTTTTTCTGCAGCTGTGCACCCAGTCCTTATTGTTTGCTCGAGTCTAATTATAGTTAAAGTATAACACTAGGTCACAGGGGATGTTATGTCATATAATATAACCCAGGGATTTTTGTAACAATCTCCCAGAGCACATTTATTATTATGCAATTGCAAACCATGTGGAAAAAAACAACCACAATATGAGATGAGTGATGTATACTCCGGTTATAAATTCATAAACCTTTCAATTATGGATGTAGTTTTAATTTTTACTTGAGTTTATGATCAGGGTTTCCATATATTTCCTAGCGATCCCAAATTACACTTAGGCACCCTGAGTGATTACCGAGCACCTCTGGTTTAGTAATTCATCTCATCCTTATTTATCAGCATCAATGTGTTTACCTCTGATCTCACAAAGCAATCTGTACTATATCCTAAAGTAATTCAGTGTTCAAGAGGAGTTCTCTCCAGTTTCACATCAGTTGTCTGTGGGTTGTCTATTTGTTCTGGGAAACTTGATAAATAGAGATCTTAAGTGGATGTAGATAATGTGGGGTACACGGTCTACGTAATCAATGCAATAAATAAAAACCATCACAAAACATAGGGATACTTAAACTGCGTTGTGTTAGAATATGAAAAGGTGGATTTGTCTTCTCAGTGTCCTCTCAGTGATTTACGACAGACTCTGATGTGCGATTAACACAGCACTTTGTGGGTAAAATAGACAATTCATCCCAAAGACTTTGTTGCTTTAGATATATTTATCTTCTCCCAGAACACTTAGATCTACTGCTGCATTTTCTTCACAGGGTATTGTTATAAAACACCACCAGAGGACTGAACTGTGTGTTTGATGTTAAAGGCTGCACTTACTTTTCTAAAGGGAAAATAACCCACAATAGTACAGCAACCCAATTACAGGAATTACAAGAGCATATACTGTATATAGTCCTCGATTCAATAAAACAGGCTATATGATAGTCAGGTATACAAAATATAATGCCTTAATAATGCACATCTGCACATTTGGGGTGTGTATTAAAACTTATTTTACATTTTAGAGTGAAAATGACTCCTTAGGGCTTTATCTAAGCTTTTTACTACAACACAAATCTGGTGTAATGGCAAAACAAAGCTTGTAAGGGAACCATTGGTTCAAGTGAGAGCAGGAAACATGACTGCAGTTCACATGAAGACACGAAAACCATTTTGATTCATTTCAACAGTTTATTAAGATATAAAGCAGGCACATGAATATAAGAAACGTGTGCACTAATAAGTCAGCTCTCAATAACAAAAATCCACAGCAAAGTAGTTTGATATCACTTCAGATTCAAATCCAAACTCTAATACAGCAAAAGATGAACTGTGAGGAGAAACGTACTGAAAACACTCCAACTGCTCAGTTCTACAGTAAAAAAAAAAAAGTCCACCTGTCAAATATCCATACTTTGCCCATCCTGCTGTAGTTCACAGATGTCAAACGAGCAAAACAAAGATTCAGCCCTGAGGCCAAAGCAGCAGAATTTCAAAGCCTCGCTGTACACCAATGCACCACTATGCAGCACAATGCTACGTATGACTGGAGAACAGGCTGCAGAGTGTGCACCCCGCAGTTGTTACCTGAAGTGAAAAGTAAAAAACAGTCTCCCACTTCATTTTAAAGCTCCAACACCCGGCAACATGTTTGTAGGATTCGTATAAAGATTGTGCATGACATAACAAAATCTTGATTAGTGTTTAAGCCTAAAGACAAGGTATAGAAACACAGACAGTTTAAAGTCAATGGAGTCTCACCCATTCCTCGCCTGCCTCCAAGTTGAGAAGAGAAAACATATTGATCCCTCAGTTTGGACACATTCTTAAGATTGTGGAGGCGTTTGGTCTCAGTGACAGTTAAAGAAGCCTGTCAGCTTTGGAGAACACAGACACATGGTCTACTCATCGTTTAGCTTGCTGGGCTCTCCCAGACCCAGAGGCATCAAGGCTTCTTTACAAAGTTGGACTAGGTTATCTGTGTGCCTTGAGTGTAGGATCGAGCAGTCAATTAGCAAAACAGAAGGCTGAGAAGAATACTCTGTCTCCTTTGGTTTGCTGCATCATGTGAACATGAAAAAACATATATCAAGAAAAAAAATAATGTGAGATGCTTAAATTATTAAGGAATGACATTTACCAGACCAAATGTTACAGAGGGTACAAATCATTAATTATACAGCACTGAAAATAGCATTTAACGTCAGTTTAACCATGACTGTTTATAGTGGCATCATAACAATGTATACAGTTAGAAAAGAGCAGGCACACATGGAAATATAATGACTTTGTATTTTTTAAGGCTGAGCCAAAACATGCCTAAATGTTAGCAGTTGAACCAGCACAACCAAATCAACTACTATTATTGCTTGAGTTAAAATAAGGCAGTTGAGATTTTGCATAGTTGATATTAGCAGTACAGACAGTATTTTGCTATAATCAAACATTATTGTGTAAAACACCAGAGTCCCCACAGTATTACTATAAAACTGGTTAGAATACAAAATAATCAAAAGCCTCTTGGAATTAATTCTCATAATATCTATGAAATCCACTCCCTTTCCTCCCATAATGATGAAAGAAAAAGGAAAATATATATTTTTTAAAATGCCTTTGTCCAGTTGATTTCCCTCTAACTGTATTTTCCAGATAAGAGACAGTTAATGGTGCAGACTAGAACACATCTAAACGCATGGAATAGAAATGAGGCAGTGTAGAAATATAATGGGTCAAACAAACAAGCTGTCTATGCAAAGATACAACAAATATGTTAAAACCTTTTCTTTTTGATAGAATGATGAGCTCAACCTACATGGAAATTCATTGGTCAATTTTTTTGTGTTCTCTTGAATCAAAAGTCTAGATGCTATCCATGGCTTTAAACTCACTCAGAGCCTGCACAGGGTTGATATGTTTCTTGTGTGAGGATCTCTTGACTCTGTTGGTTTGGCCGTCATCCTGCTTCTCTCTCTTCACCAGAGGTTTCTTCTCAGGAGCTTTCATCCTCCAGGAGACAGCTGGCATATTGAGGGACTCCATGCCTTTGTTCTTCTGGTATTTAGTAGATGCAACATAGGAGGCCTTGACAGTGGACACCACTGTGTTCATCAGGTTCTTTGCAGCCTGAATGAGGGACATTGCGCTGTCCAACTGAGAGAGAGACATGAGAAAAGAGCAGGGAAACAATTAGCCTTGTAAAAATGGTGAAAGCAGAGCCTTAACATCCTTAAAGAATTTGTTGAGTTAAATTAAACTGCTCTCGCACTGTTTCATACTGCAAGTTTTCCAGGGGAAACCAAAATCAAAGTATTTGTACTGAGGAATTAACGACCTTTCCAAGTTTGTCTGGCATACAAACAGATGTGAGAAATTGGAGAGTATGGAAAAAGGTCACACCAATTTAATCTCCACAGTATAATAGCCTCAGAGACACTGGTGACACTTGACTGGAACTTTTTGAAGAATACTTGGCCCAAGAGAAAGGACAGATGAATTAATTATTTCCTGCACGTTGAGGCACTGTGTTTTAATGTGACTGGCGAGGAAGTAGTTAATTAATGCTGAGGAGGTCTTTCAAACGTTACCTTCAGTACTGAAAAATGTTGGAAACATTAATGCAACATCAATCCCTGCTATCTCTAATATATATATGAAGCTAGTGCCATCAAGTCCTGGTATTTTTCATCATTTGGCCAACACTGGATAATAAAAGTATCGGGTGCATTTTATTGATTTATTAATCTTTCTAGTCAGGAATTACAGGTATCCCGTTGAGATTCTGCTAAAAACAAACAGTTCTGTTTACATTCATTGTTTCTCACCAAAACAGCAATGTCTCTCTATCCTTGAGGCTTCAGACAAACACTGCTTTTTTTTTTTTTAACTCTTTTGTATTATTGTTTGAAACCTACACTGTCCTCTTGCCCTCCCCTCTAATGCTGCTAACTTTATACCTCTATTACTGGCACCAATGAAATAGAGAAAAATCTTTATTTTTTAAAAGCTCAACTGCTCTTTAGTTACCGTGGGGCCTTTGCATAATGAAGACTGCAAATCGTAGACAATGTCCACGGTTAAAGTGAGGTTGAACTTACCCCCGAGACAACCAGCTCTCCTCCCAGGTTCTGAACCTCAGCCTTGACTTTGCTGCAGATGTTGAGCTGGTGACAATAAAGAGCAATACGCTGCAGGTAGGCAAGCAGGTCCTGCTTACAGGTGGAGTCAGGGCACTGTGAGAGAGAAAGACAACATGTGTCAACTAATGTGCACATCGATTAGTATCTAAGCATAAACAGGTTTGTGTATTATAATACTAGGTGCTTGCAGGTGGTACAATGAATTATTTTTTGTCACTTATTCATTTGCTGCTACTACTCAATCTGAATATTTATGCGATTCTACAGACAGAATGATCTTGCACTTTATCAAGATGAGTTAGTACCAGTGTGACAGGTAAGGTAGACACCCACATTAGGGACGTGCTCAGAGCCAAAATGACAAACGCACGCCCACAACCTGGTAGACTGATAACTCATCCTCACAGGGTTAAGCACAGTCAAGTCACACAGAATGCAAATTCTATTACGAGCCAAATATTGCTGTCAATCAATTACTTTTGGGTGGTGGTAATCATTTTGTGTGAAATCTTTTATACATAAGTACTTGCTTTTCAATATGAACAGCAGCCCTGAGCATTGTTGAAAATAAAACATGTGTGTCAACATCCTAACTGTTGTGACACATATCTGAGAAAGACTCCGCCCTAACAACGTAAATATAACTTTAGGTATGAAGGTGCAAATAAACTGCTCAGGGCTGGAATGGCACTCCAACAGGTTTCACTAAGTCCAATTAAATATCTGGGGAAATAAATGGATATGAGGTAGCATACAAAAAACAAAACATTTTTTTGGACTACACGTTCAGTGTCATGTTGAAACGCATCTTGTTGTTTCCAGCGACGCATAACAATATTGTCAAAAGTCAGCTAGGAACACAAAAACAAAATACATTGGAGCCATAAAAAATCCATCAACCTCAAGAAATCAAATAAATTCTCATAAAGCCCACTTGAAAGTGGCAGGATGTGAAGAGCCCCACAAGTGCATCTCATTTAGAATTGGCAATCTTTTTGAATTATTTCATCCCATTATAATCAGACGTGGACTCTACCTTGGAACACCATTTCCAATCCCTTTCCTAGTTTGCTAAACAGGTCCCTTGCCAGCATAGTAATTAGGCCACAGTACTCTTAGTTACTGTTCAAGTGAGGGGCGTGAACACCTTGGTAGGGCCCTGACACAGTACTTCAGAGCATCACAGTGACCTGACACAATCGAGGTATGTCGCCAATGATCACTGCACAGCTCGACTGACTCTGTTGGGCTGGCAGCTTTTCACATCACTAAACTAACTATACCCGTGAAAAGCACTAGCGTGACCATGAGAGTGAGCGACGCCAAGAGAAAACACTGGCTGAAACTCCAGCATTTGCAGGTGCCTCGCTGTCTGAAGAAGGAGACCATTGGCAGCTGTTAATTCTGAGTGCAGGGAAAAGGTGAAAGGGAGAGAATCACAGCCAATATTTTAATTGATGGATTCTCTACAGGAAGGAGCTGGCGAGGTCAGCACTGTAGAACTTAAGTGTTCAGTGTGTTTGCATGCATCTAGATGAAATGGAGAGGCATTTTATCTGTCTATAAGAGGGTAAATGACACAGGGGTTGGTTATCAGAGTTTTACCCCCTCCCCATTTTTCAATCATGGCCACTACCACCATTAAAGTGAACTAATTCACAGACAGTGAGGAAATCCCCTGTTTACCTTTTCTCTTTGCAAACAGAGGAAGAGGAAACATATTTGGGATCGTAATTTTTGGACACATCAAACAGTCTAGGACTTATGATGTGTCTAATCCTGCTGAGCGTGCCAGTATCCCTGGGAGTGTAGAGCGCTCTGCTGAATATAGTGCACTCACTCACAGACATACAGCCATGCACGCATGCGTTTACACACCGCCCCAGCTAGAAGAGCTATGCTTATTCATACAGTGTAAATCAGAGTGTGGGAGACTAGAGCCGAATAAGGACACCAAGAAATTCAGCAACACATCTTTTTATCATACCTACAAAAAAATCCACTCCTCTTATACACTTGAACACCAATTAAAATGTGACACAAAGAAACAAACCAAACCCATAGCAATCATGCTTTTCCTTACTGAGAGCTCTATAGATGCACTCTACTGCCAATATTAATAAAATGATCGAAGCTATTACTACCATCCACTCCTGATTAATAGAAGGATGAGCTAAGTAGAGAGGAGGGAAATGTAAGAGTTGGCATTCTATTAAAGAAAGGTATGCAAGAGGTGATTAGGGGAAAGGGAGCTGGAGGGGATGATCATCATACAGGAGAGGACTAATACATGACTGAGACTGGAGAAAATGGGAGAGGGAGGGGGGTGAAAAAGAGGAAAGAACCAGAGAGAAATAAGTAGTTGGAGAAAAGACGAGGATGAAGAGTGAGCCAGAGGGGAAACAGTATGGAGGAGTAAATAAGGGGGAGAAATCCAACTGGGGAAAAGGGACGCAGACAGGAGGATTCAGCTGTAGTGGGGAGGGGGGTATAAGTAAGTAACAGTGTGTGTGCGTGTGCTTGTGTGTGTGTGAGAGAGAGGGAGAGAGGAGAGTGTGTGTGGATGCACACATGCAATAGCAAAGACCTGGGATGAGGCTGAATGCAGCAGCCATGCTAATGAGGGCTTGGGGAAGTATTCAGACGGCTGAGAGCAGGGCACTGTGAAAGCATCACTTGTGCTCATACTCAGCTCAGCTGCTGGCTTCACTCAGCACTCAGGAAACTCTGTAAGGCGGCTCTGACTGTGACATGTGAATACATAAGTTGCACAGAGAAGAGATAAGAACACCTTAGATTGTTTTGGAAATCCAAACAAAAACCCTGTGTCAGTGGCTAAAAAACCCTCACTGACCTTCTTCCCTGTGGTGCAATAATGTTTGCAGAAGCCACATACGAGTAAATAACTCACTCACAACTCATCAAGAAACCTTTTAGATTACTGCTTTTTCACTTAAAAAGGTATGAATAATTAATAGAGCAAATAACAATTAATAAATGGGGCATGTAATGTAGGTGTATGCACAACCTGCGCATTAACGTTTAAGTTGAGCAAACACCATAACGCAGCAGTTATGCTGAAAATCATGTATTAACAATTTATTTCCATTTCACAGAACAAGATTTCCTGGTGTGAAAAACAAAGGGCCCCATCATTCTTGTTCGCACTGAGCAATTCTCTCCTCTAATAGTGACTCCAACCATTAGAGTCCATCATTGTAATTTTTTTTCGTCTGGTCTGAGTGCTGCATTGAAATGTCCCTCAAGCCTGATGAAATAGCCTTTTTCCACATGCTGTGTGGCCAGTTATGGAGTGGGACAGTTAACCTTGCTTGGTCAGCTATTACTGAGAGATGGCAAAGCAGGAAGAGGGGCACTGGAGACTTTATCACAGGGGTGTGAATACCTTTTCAGGGCAAACTAATACGAAAAGGTAAGTCGCCATATTTCAAGAGGAGCCTGGGGACAGGAGGAAATGTCAGTGATTCTTGTGTAGTTGTTGTCCCTTCACTCATAGCTACATCAAAGCCGTGTGAAAAGGTAGATCATTATTCTAATTAGCCAATTCTTTTAATTTTTCAAGTAACAAACCCAAACATGATTTAGTATATTCCATATTCATAAGGGTCTCAGTCTCCAAGTGTGTGGGTAGCTCTTCCTTTATTTTTCATTCCTTAGCATTTCAGCTGTTGCTCTAGTGAAGGTTCAGAGCACAGCACAAACAAAAGCATTAAGATTCCCACATAAGAAAAGCGAATGAGGCAGCAAGAATGACAGAGCAGGATGTTGAACAAAAGGATCTCACTGTGCTACGTGTTGGGTAATGTCCATGATATAAATGATGATCAGGAAGGTCAGGTCCCATCATTGGAAATGTCATGCAGTTCCACTGAATTCCATTATACAGACCAGAGACAGTGGTAGAGCCACTGTGCTGTGCCGCCCAGCACTGACCTTTCAGGACGCATCACCCACAGGAAATGCCAATTTACAATATTTACTGACACGGCAGCATTCTAATGTGGGGCTGCCAGCAACCTGTTGGGGGGTGTCGCAGGACAGTGTACAGAGAGGGTGCGTTCTGATATGGTTTTGATTAAATTGATACTTACACTGTTCTCAGATCGAAACAAGGTGATTTAGAGTGTTTCTCTGGGGTGTCGGTTTGTGTTTGTGTGTATGTAGAGCCGGAGAATATAAAGCTACATTTTCTCACTTATGACTCCTGTTCCATCAAGGCTATATTTAATTAAGCTGGGAAACTAAATGGAAAAAGAAAAACAGACAATGTCATTTCTAAAAAAGGTATACTGATAACTAAGTCTTAAATCCATAAATCACCCTATATCATAACATACTTAACTCAGGCAAGCTACAGGGTGTGGTGTCCTGGCTAAATCAAGGGGAGTTCAAGGGGAAGACAGATCCAAAACCTTACAGCCAGCACAATTCAACGTGATGCTTTACTGCTCTACCATAAAAATCCTCGACCAGGGGAGAAAACAAATATCAGATATTTGTGTTCCTGTGTGTGCTAAAGGGTTGTGGACAATTAACTGTACCTAACCTGTGATAGGACCTTCAGTGCAAACAAGTCACAGGGCGCTTTTATCCACCATTACACCTAAAACTGCCATAGGGGTTACAGGGAAGGACATGCGCATATGTGTGTGTTTTACAGTGTTCTGTGTGTGCCGCTACAAAAATACTGATGCACATCAGACTTGAGGCTTAACAGTTTAGGCAGACATGAAGGGCCTCTGCAGGTATAGGAAGTGATCATTTCCTGACTGTAGTCCATAGACACCACAAGATGAATGTTCTGTTGCATACAAAAAGTAAATGTAAATGTAAATGGAATCCAAAAATTTCAAAAACAGCGGCGCCTGATGAAAAAGTGAAAATGTCTTTAAAGTATGAGTAAAAATAGAATTGAGGGCTTCAAAAGCACTGGAGGAAATTAATTACAAAAAATCCAGCAGTGAGATTTTTTATTTCTGGATAAAACCTAGAGTATACTTCCTATTCACAGGACATGTCCTGAAATCTAGAGTTTAAAGTGTTTTCTGTGTACAACCTTGTTATAGGGCTTCACAGTTAATGTGCTGTACATTAGATTTCTACTGTCTGTAGCAGATTATATTACTGTTAATGGCTAAATATAAATCTCCCATGGGCTACCAATATCAATCAAGATCTATTTCGAACAAAATGATGATAGCCAGATCTCTTCTGCTCACTACATGTGCTAAAAAGATGCGCCATATTTGTGTGGGGCCAATTCAATCACACTGGCACTTAGGACTGTTAATGTGACATTGAAGCAGACAGTCTGGGTATGACAGGAGAAAATCAAGCTGGGGGCAAGCCAAAAAGACCAACTTTAGAGGTAACCACAGGGACCAATTAAATGGCCCTCATCAATTTTTAATGTTCACGCTGCACCTGTCACTCAGGCATTTCAATGTAGCACTTGTAAGCAAAACTGATAACAACTTTAACACGGCTTCTACAGAATAGCTAAGTGCAACTTTTGACATTGAGACATTAACTTTAACTTGGTCTGACCTATAACGATTTTTGTCTCACTTAATACCCAGCTGCTCCAAAACCTACGATTTGCAGCTGGAGGTTGAAAGACAGAGACCTTTTTAACTTTCAAATCTATCAAGTAGCTATACACCATTTAATCTTACCAATACTGATCCACTTCTCTTTCCGAAATGCCAAATGTCCTGCACACAGGTAAGGAGCCGATGACTTAATGGAGCTATTTCAATATGGTGTTTGGCTATTGTGAATTCTCCACCTCTAAGAGCTCTGTGGTTACACAAAAGTGGTTGTTACACAGTCAAACTTCAGAACACGCACACGCAGATATTACTGAACTACCCAGGGTAAATGCCTTTCAAAACAATCCACCAGGAGTTTATACATTTTCTCAACCAGCAAAAAGGTGGGCTTGGTTGGACTGAACTGCAGTTGGCTGAGGGCTGACCCTTGAACTGCTGAGCTGAGAATTTGTGGGTTCTCTGGGTGATTTTGCCTCTCCACTGCAGTAGGTAATTTACTACCCTGTCTGCTGTAAAGCGTCTAGGGCCAGAGCTGGGACTGTGACCAGCTACAGAGCCCATGGATCACCATAAATCTCCACTGATTGAATGCAAATTGGAGAAGTACACTATGTATGTCAGTATACATCATGAGAATAAAGCTTGCACAACAAACACACACACAGCAAACACATGCCCATTCTCTAAATATGCAAGCCTTAGTTTATGTGCATGTGTTTGTACGTGTACATGCAAGTGTTTATGTGGCGAGCAGGAAAGCAGAAGAAATTTATGGGCTACATAGTGGCTAACACATTTGCATTATAAATCTCAATTACATAGCATTATTTGTTTACCAGCCTGCTCAGATGGAATTCTCATAAGGTGCCCTGCAGAGGAGGGTCATAAATTCTTAATAAACTGCAGTGCAGACCTTTGTATGGCACTGACCTAAATCCTGCAGCTCATCTCTGCACTACACTCATTTTTTTAAACTTTAATAAGGCTCTATTACACATATTTAACTGTTTTTCTCAGATACCCCAAAGTAGACCGACCATGTCCACCTGCTAATTTCTCTTTAACACAATATGCACGTACCAAAACATGTCTTGACACAGTCTTGCAAAGGAAAAGCGCAGGGTGAGATACTGTGCTATCAGTCTGGGACCATCTGCCAATGTGTTTTATATAAGGAATAAACCCTCATGGGCCCCACAGGCCAGAGGCACGGAGCACAAGTGATTAATATGCCTAGGTTAATGAGCAGTCCTAGCATTGCCTTTTCTCCTCTGACTCTGTCAGTATGTGTGCATCTTAGTGGTGACTCACTTAACGACTGCTGCTCAAGTATGTGGACTATCCCAACATGCCATGCCTTGACTGAAAGTAAGCCTGTGGCATCTCCTGCTTTGTTAGAAATATGGCCCTAAATAAACTGCCGTGTGAATAATTAAATAAATAAATAAAATCTGCCACCTGGCAATTATACTGCTAATTAAAAGGCGAAGCACTCTTAATGGATTCATCTCTCAGGAGGGATGTTCCTCTCTCCACACAAATGCACTGCCCTCTCTTTTTACCTCTCCCATCTCTCCATCATTCTCCTCCCCTCTACCCCATGTCCATCCCTGGGAGCTCTGGCTGATGTGTTAGGGGTGAGTGTCGCCTGGTCTGCTAGTGTTTTGGTCTCTGCTGTGAGAGAAAGGCTAAAAGGGACAGCTGGATGGGTTCAGAGGCTGGAGGGGTCTTCACTCCTGGCAACGACTTGTGTTCCAACAGCCAAAGCTCTTCATTTATTCATACTTTGAGTGCTTCAAACCCCCAAATCCCCTAATAGTGTACACACACACACAAACATACACATTGGCATAAAAAAAAAGATAAAGAAACGAGTACCTACAAATAGTTTAGGATGGAAGAATGAAACAGTCAACTACATCCAAAACGTCTATACACATGTGCCTGCAGAGAGGCAAGCTAATCAACGGACATGTTTGTATGTTGGAATACATATACACAAACACATGCACGCTCACACACCTACACAGTTTCCCATCTGTTTTCTTTGGGGGATTACACTGTTTTCATTAAAGTGAATAAGCATCTTCAAAAGCGGCAGTGAGGCATAAAAAAAGTCACTTTCCAGAACAGCTTATTCCCTGTTCAAATGATTCGGATGCAATTAGGTCAGTACAGGTAAGACTTTTACTTTGTGATAGACATAGGCCTGTAATATTAAGGATCTGAGGGCACCTTAAATAAAATATCAGACGTGAAGGGTTGTGGAGGCCAGCAGCTCATTATGTCTCACTAAGAGGGAGTCATCTCTGCTGAAAGCTAAATGCAGATGTTTCAAGCATGTGTTGGCATAATTGAAACCCCCGGTTGTGCAGAAAATCGGACAAAGGTAACTGACATACCTTTTACAACCCCCTTAAATCTGAGTAAAAATTTATGGAGAAGTGTTTTATAAGCATGAGCGGTACATGTGGAATATACTTCACATGTGGCCCAGCAGCCCTAACACATCTCCTTTCATTACACAAATAACTGGTAAGAAAAAAAGCTATGACATTAAAGTACATGATCCTTATATCAATTATTCACTACTGCCTTGTGCAGGAAACACTTGACTATTTTAATGTGGTGCAAAATAGACTTAACTGAACTGATTTAAATGTGACTGATGCAATGCATTTAAGTCTACAGTATGTGTTGTAATCACCACTGAAAGTTTATATCTGAATGAACATATCAGCTGACTTACAGAGTACATGCTGTTATGTTTTGTCAATATCATATCAGTAGAGATGTCAACAAAACTGAGTAAAACAGAGATTGACAATGTAATCTAAATTCAAATCTTACAGCAAATATCTTAAGTCAGTGTGTGTCTTCTTGGCTGTGTTCTTGGGCAGAACTGTGAGAAAGCCACAGATGGTACATCTCAGCTACAAAAGCAATGTCTTTACTAGGGGCGGCCATATCTTGTTGCAAACATCGCAAACTAAACTCTTTCATGATTTAACAAAACATATACATATTACAGTCACAGAGGCAATGGGCCACTGCTTATGAGATGGCACATGAATAAGTTGGGGGATAAATCATGTACAGTGTCTCCCTGAGGAGTAGTACAGTGCTAGTATTTAAGTGAAATATGAGGCCATGGATAATTGAATGTGTGTTTCCCTATGTCAAGGACCATAGTCTCTAGGGTAAGGGATAGATGTGGAGGGATGATGGAACTGGGAATTGGGGAGTGGGAGATGGAAGGATGGGTGAGGGGGGTGGAGTGTTTGATCCCGAAAGAAATTGGTAAAGACTGGCAAGGGTGTCTCATGAATAACACAAATCATAGCAGTTGTTCACATTTGAGGGACTTTGCTGTGCAAGCCTTTCACTTGGATTCAATCCAAATGTGAAAGAAAAAAATGAAATAATAAAATTTAAAAAACGTGCACAAAAAAGAAAAGAGAATGTGTACCAAATGCCCTTTTGTTTGTTTAGCTTATCTTTTTACAGGACATGGCTTTAAGTAACAAGTGCCACTAGAATATTTCAAAATAAAATCTTTAAATCCAGCTCTGTTAAGGACATCATTTAAAAACAAAAGCAAGGCTGTCAAAATTCAAGGCTTTGTTTCAAACCCAGTGTGAGCGCTAGAGTTGTAGCAATATCAGTTCCTTTGGCAACAGGAGCTAGGAATAAGTTGTGCATGTTTGCTGGGGGCACTGAAGCATCACATTGACACACGTTTTCAGTGTCATGTCTTCCTGAGGATCAGGCCACAAAGCTTGGCCCATCGTGGTTGCCTCTCCTGTGTTGTCTTGGCTGTATGCAGAGGCTCATTGTACCGCTGAGAAGTGAATCTTCAGTCCAGTCTAATTTCTTGACTGCTTTGAACCAGGTTTTCTTAAAGGATATCTCTGTTCTTTGCTTAGTTCAAGTTGCACCAGTACTGACCAGTCACCTTGTCCGCCCAGCTGCTAAAATCCCAACAGTGCCATGCGGCCATCAGCATGCCTCCCCTAGGGGATAGTCTTGGGCAGAGTCTCGTTTCCTCAGGGCCATTTCTTTTTTTTCTTTAGAAATGAGGCGAAAGAGTTCAATCTTGGTTTCATTAGACCAGAGAATCTTGTTTCCCAGTTTAAGAGTCCTTAAGGTGCTTTTTTTTTGCAAGCAGCTTTCATGTGTTTTTCACTAAGAGGCTTCCGTCTTGCAAATCTTCCATAAGGCCCAGATTAATGGAGTATTGCGGTGATGGTGGTTCTTGTGGAAGTTTCTTCCATCTTCACATTCAGCCCCTGGAGTTCAGTTAGTTATCATCAGGTTCTTGGTTGGGCACCAATCTTGCAGAGATCCTTTTCAGTTTGGCCGTGCAGCCAGCTCTAGGTAAAATCCTGGTTGTTTTATTTAACAATTATGAAGGCCACCATCCTCTAGGGAACAAACCTTTTTTGTATCCTTCCCCCAATCTTTGCCTTAACACAGTCCTGTCTCAGAGCTCTATGCACGCAGTTCCTCTCATGGCTTCATTTTTGCTGACAGGAATTGTCAGCTGTGTGACTTTATATAGAGAGGTGCATGCCTTTCCAAAACGTGTCCAGTCAACTCATTTACCACAGGTGGACTTCAATCAAGTTATGGAAACATTTCATTAACTCATGTCAATGTGATATCTTGGTTTTACCTCGTAATACTACATCTGCAAAAATGTCTAAAATTCTGTTTTGCATTTGGTAAAGAAAGAAATGTGAAGGAAAAAAAGCGTAGCGGTCGGAATACTTTTTGAATGCATCTATGTAAAAAGGTTGGCGTTGTGAAAGCAAATAACTTTACTGGGTCCTGACGGTGTCTATTTGGCAGGTTGCTCCAATTCGAATTATACATTGAGGTCGCAGGCACAAAGGTGTAGTCTACATCAAACCCTTGGGGACAGTGGTTCATTAATGACTTACATTGTCAGCGATGGTGCGGCCCAGCTTGTCCATTCTTGATCCTGCCTCTGCAATTTTCTTGGCAGCGCTGATGACATCAGATGTATTCTTCAGTGGCCCTTTCCCCCTGGGGAGACAAAGTCAAGGGATCAGTGACTGTTTCTGATCTGATCTGCAGCCTCATTCAATATACAGAAGCTGCATCTCATTCATGGTGCTGTTTGTTTTGGAATGGGTGTTTTTCGGTTAGAGGCAAGCATGGATACTGGATAGAGTAGCATGTCTTATGGGAATGGTTCATGGCAGCTCCACAGAAATACATGTGTGCGCTGATCGGCTGATGGACAGATGATTCCACACGCACAAAATATGAGGACACTGACACCATATTGTTCAGCCAGAGTTAAGGGTGTTTTATAATCCATTAAATGCACAGGGGCAGCTTTCAATCTCTGCTGTGACCAGAATGGGATCATGGAGCTGGACTATGACTATCCTTTGTAACACCAGCATACCTCTTACAAACTAGGGTAATAAACCCATTTTTCCCAGTAGTTTAGCATATGATGGACAAAATATATTGATAATGGGCTTTTAAGAAACTGGCAGCACAATCATACTCAGGAATCAAGAGGCCATTGTATTATTCACCACTGACACATACCTTCTCTTAAAACAGAAAGTCTTAGTTTAATCTATTTGGCACCTTTTATTCAAGCAGCTTTGAGTCAGACTGGTTTCCTGACGGTTGGTTGAGAAATATTTGTTGCCTCAAAAGACTCACACCAGGGGGTCTAACACAAAAGTGCAGAAATGAAGATAGACATCACAATACAGTTCAATTTGCAGCACTGGTTATTGTCTTAACATAGCACACCCATACCACACCCTTCTTGAAACAAACAAAGCCAGTCCTAACATGGGTCAGTCCAGCCCTGACCTGACCCACTGTAAAGCTCGTCAGTTTTTCCATTTTTTTTCTGCCCCCACAAGGGACTCTGGGACACAGTTGGCAAGAGGCATAAATTGGATTCAAAGCTGCTCTCTTCAGGCTAAAAAGTGAGCCATCCAACACAGAACAGATGGAATTTTGTGTTCTGTTCTCTCGCTTCCTCTTCCCTCCCCTCCCATCTCCAACCCTTCCCCTGCCTCTACTGCTCTGCTGTAAAGCAAGTCAGGGGCCTTGTGGAAGAGGCCACGCGTCAGAGCACATACTGGAAGCTCTCTGGGGACAAGTAAACCCCTGGAGACAGAGTTGGAGGCGCTGCGATGAGTTCTGGGAGAAAAAGCCAGCAGAGTGGTTTTAATAGTGTTTCTAGTATAATGCTACAGTTTGTCCCAGTAAAAGAAACCATCACATCACAATGTTTAAATATAGCAACCACTGATTTCCCCCATACCGATGACTTCTAGCAGGAAGACAAGAGGAGCTAGATGCTTATTTTCTTACATTTTCCAGCTCTGTTTGGGTGGCCAAGTGCCGTCTGAGAAAAGCACAAAGACGCCATGAACATAGGCAGAAGACCTCCTGACAAGGAGACGCTCTTTCATAGAGGATTTATACATGGAGATGGGTCTTAGGACTTCAGGTCTGGTGACAGCTGCAGGCCTCCAGATGGGTGTAAGCCACATTGAACTGAGCACTCCACAGCACAGAATGCTCTAAGACAGGTGGCTCCCAAATATGTTGCATGTTTCCAAGCCACACATGCCTTATTCATGAGAGCCGCCATACAGCCATAAGCGATGAAGGAGTCAACACGAATCTCTCTCATCTCCACAGATTTGTCAGGAGTGAGGTTCAGATCAATTACCTCATACAGCATTAACCTTGGCAGGGCTTTGTGCCAGCTCAAGGTTGCAGGGGCAATAATTTGGGCGTGGGCTGAATTAGCCAGCTACTGACCTTCTATGTGCTGCTGCTGCATACAAGAGTGAGGGCATAATATGAAGATATATATTCAGCCCAACAAACATCCATATGTGTTCTCTCAGACACACACCAGGATACAGAGTACAAACCAAGGTCTGAGTTTTGAAAGTAACCGGACAAAGTTTTGGTATTAACCTCTCAATTTCGCAGTGATGTCACTGTTAACACAGACAGGCAACTCTTTATTTTACAAATGGCAATATCCAAGCATAGATAATATAATGGACCAAATTAAGACAAAGGTTTGACCATGATGACATTTCTTAGTGCTATCTTTAGTGCACTTAGGGTAAATATTGTTGTTCTTTTGAAAGGCATTAAAAAACTGTGCTTAAAAAAATCTGTGTACATACAGTACAAATTTAATGAATCCTGCATTATTTATTATTTAACAAACAACTAACTCAAGGAATGTCATCTTAGTTAGGTTTCTAAAATGTAAATCGAGATCTGATCACATGTGCTGGGTGAATCTCTAAAAACCCTGTGAATAATGCACATGTGATGAGGTTGTGAGATGTAGCCCCAGTTGCTAGATGACAGTGGTCAGCCATGGTGAATAATTTCTGATACACATTTAATTTGGAAAACCTTTGCCGTTGGTGAGATTCAACAATGGAACTGCAATTTCAAATTTAAAACATCTTGTTCCTCAAGCCGATTTAGGCTGGCGGTTTGTTATTAAATCCTTGATGAAATATGCAGGGGATAAGAAGCTTGGGAGTTGTTTTTTTTTAGTTCAAAATCCAGCCACTGCCTATAAAAATGTCCCATCAGGCATCAAATGCAACATAGATTCTATTGTATCTCATCAAGGTTAAACTAATGTGGAGGGGTCCACAAATTATCATTCTCTTTCTAATGAGTAAAACTCAAATCATGGTTGTTGGTTGTAAGCACCTAAATTGGGACATTGACACCAGATGTTCAGCCGCAACTAAATTTTTTGATGCTGTAGTATAAACAGCTAAAAGCTGCCTAAATATTCACATCTTTCTACCTGTCTAGCTGAATTGTTTTTGACTGGAAACATCCATGTTGATAGTAAGCCTGTAATTGATTATTATATATTATAAATTATAAATGGAGAAAATCTCTGTAAATTCTGTAGCTGAAAGGGATTCAGTGGTCTGTTGACATTTTGGACACCTTATTATTTATTTATTTATATATTTATTAGAATTCTTTGGGGCAGTTTTATAAGAAAGAAACTGGTGTGATGTTCTATGTTAAGATGTCACTGCAAAAAAACAAGCACAAAAAGGCCTACAACATGTGTGCTACTTGTCTCTAACTACTATCTAATGTACTGTAGTAGTACATATGTAATTTTTACAGTTACCATTTCATTTACATATGTGTCTAGTTAGTATGCCAAGTATTTTTCTTTGTGCTTGGGGTGAATAGGGAGTAAATAAAAATGATAAGGTTCTGTGCAACCTCTGTCAAATCCTGGATGTGTTAATATTTTCAACTCTGCTACAGCTTTCCAGTATTGTACCTCTTTGGCCAAGGAGACGGGATCTTTGAACCATTTCGAAGATGAAGGCAGAGTGGCAGCATTTCATCATCATTACGGACGTGACTCAGAGTTAGGCACAAAATGTCCTCTGAGTAATTCATTCGAAAATTTAAAAAGATAGTCATACAAATATAGTCAGGCAGTTCAAATGTCCCCTCACATCCTCCTCACACTAACACTCAGTGGTTGAGCTTGATGGTCACAGAGAAATAGAAATGCTATCCATCTCTAATCAGAAAGTGCACCCACCCAAATTCCAATATCAGGTTCTATGCATTCATACTATGATACACACAAAGCTGAATGTTTAGACCATCTGTAAATGAGGTTATAAGCAGCTTCTGTCTGATTAAAACAAAAACGTTTTCTGGATTCCTTCGGGATTTTGTGTCAGATTGGATGGAGGAAGTACAAACCATGGACAATAATACTATGACAAATGTAGTGCTATTCAAACATACAGTATACACTCACATGGATTAAGTTCATACTTGTGCAGCCAGTTTTTGTTTTTTGTTTTTTAATTTAGGTGGTGGTCATACTATTTTGTTTACATTTGGATCACAGACTTTGCTTGAACCATTATAAACCCGTGGGCCGTTGATTAAATAAATACATTTTTCCTCTCTTTTAAGTAGTCATTTAAAATTGACAAGATTCGCCAAACAACAACAGCTTTTCTGGAGTAATTAATGCTTGTAAAGTCTGAACCAAGTTCAAAATCCACAGCCACAGAGAATCTTTCACATGTGCACCAATTTTAGTGAAGTCATATTTTCTGCAAAGATGTTTTGAACTCTTCCAGGGCACATCAATACTTAACTTTGTTTTTTGTTTTTTTTCAGCCACTTATCCACCATCTTTGTCTCAGCAAACCACTGACAAGGGTGAATATGGCCACCCTGTAGCAGCTCTGCATTTTAAGATTTACAGTACACATCCAGCTTTATTCATGAACCACAGAGAGGGAGATTTGACGCACTGCTTATGCTTGTGCATATTAAGATTAAGGAAGGATGGAAAAATAATCAAGAAGAAAATCCTACCTACAGTGCTGCTTAAGGAAAATGAAGAGCATTGATGCATGAATAGTGGTGTTAAACTGGGTGCATAGCATTGTGCAGACACGGGCAAATGCTGGGAAACAAATGTAGGCTTATTGGGTGATGTTCGGTGTATTTGACACAGGCTTAACTTAAACACGCATTCTGTCTTGGAGGCATTTTGCTTGAACTGCACAACTACTGGAATATTAATGCGAGGAGAGGTTAAGATGCCATATGCATATCTGCCCTGTGAATGAAGAAAGTGCTACAAAGACTCAAGGACAAAAACATAGACTACAAACTTTGACTCACATTGATTTTCAGTCAAAGTGATCATCTCACATCTACAGCCATACAACAAATCATTCATTCATATCCATTCTGAAGCCCGAAAAACATCTATACAGGGGTGCAAACTCATCAGGGGTAAAAAAGGTGACAAGATACCGACCCCCTAGGGGGGTCCGGGGGCATGCTCCCCCGGGGATTTTTTTTTAAAAACCAACTTTAAAGGTGAATTTACAGTCAATTTTAGCATGAGACTAGGGTCCAGATTTACTCAGGTTTGCACAGCTTTTGCTCCTGTTAAACCTGCACAATCTGTCTCACTGTGTTTGGTTTTGAAACATGTGAAGGGGGTCTTCAGCCTTTGCAGGTTTAGCATGAGCAAAAGCTGTGCAAAACTTGGAGAATCTGTCCCTTGATGTCCATCAGATGAACCTTGCAAACCTTGCCTTCAAACTAAATAAAATTTAATACAGACTGATTGGTTCATTGTGAAACATTTATTTATTGATGTAAATGTGTTTTCTGTATGTAGGCTATGCTCCAAGGCAGCGCTGCTCTTTCTGTCCAATAACACACATGAAGCTTAAAAATGCCATAGGTTACATAAAACATATTAAGCGGCAATATGTATTTAAAAGATGTTCAAGCAAACGGTTCGGTTCACGGTTTTGTGGTCATGGTTTTCGGTTCGGTTTCGTTTACTTTGATCGTTGGGAAAATCAATCATGTCTCGTATATTCAGGTTAAAACTGAAAGAATGAGGCAGTCTGACATCTGATACATCATTGTGACAGTCTGAGGTTAAAAGTAGGTGAGATTCTGGCTGCAAGAGAGGAGACATTGATAGTTCCAACATGTTTTAATTTATTGGGCAAAGAAAGTTATCTAACAAATGCTAAGAACAATTAGATATTCACTGAAATATATAACCTATATTTATTAATTGTGGTTCTTACAAAAAATATATCTTATAAAATATAAAAGCTAAATGTCTCTTGCTCTGCCCCTTTAATTAGTGCATACAAAATAATTTAACTTTAGCCTACTACTTTTACAACCACATTATTTACCAGCAACATAAAGTGAAACAGAGGCAGAGGTGTCCTGCCACAGTCAGTCAACCTCCTCCTGCTCCTCCTCCTCCTCCTCCTGCTGCTGCTGAACAGGTCGCTCTGGAGCTAGTCTCGCTCGCCAGACCCTCCTCCAGAGGAGGAGACACTGGAGTTAATAAATGCTAAACGCGCTAATCGCTAATTGGCCGCGATCGCGATCATCACACACACGCGGTTCCATACAGCACCTATACAACGCTGCTGGCGCATCTTCTTGCTCCGACTCTTTCACTCGCCAGGCTCAAAAAGTCGCGTTAGTTAGTCTGTATTAAAAGTGAAGCTTCAGGTGTGTATTGCTGGACAGAAGAGCAGCGCTGCCACCACTCGTTGTCATCCAGATAAGGTGCACACGCCTTAAAGAGACAGGTGCATTGCTTCGCCTCGCCGGACCCCCCCCCCCTCTCAATTTTTTTTTTATTGCGGATTTACACGAATCACACAAATGACCAATTTGGGATCCAAAACGGCGAATTTCGCCGAAAGGTGACAAGTTTGCACCCCTGTCTATAATTACAAAAGATGCCATATTTTGCTACAGAAGAAAAAAAGCTCTGGTTGTGAGCCAAGCTGTTAGTCCAAACTCACCTGGTGAAGTCTGTCATCTCCATCATGATCATGCACATCTGCTTAGCCAACACAATGATGTCGTTGCCGCTGTCATCCCACTTGGATACCTCAGCATCCAGCTTGCTCTTCTCCTCCTGGAAGCTAGCCACCTGCTCTGCAATCTTCGCCTTCTGTTCCTGGGGCAACTGGGCCATGATAGCCTGAAGGAGGGTTATGGAAAGAATAGACTTAGCACGCTAGACTTCGACATACTGTTAGTGAGGCCATTTCTCTATCTCCAGGGCATTGTGTTTTACATCATCCCCTATGGTTTCCATGGATGCACAATAGTTTTCTTGCCAGGGAGGAGCATGAACCACTGTGCTAATGCAGTGCACTATACTACAGTGTTCCTATTTTGACTTTTTCCATGCATTCTTACATTTGTACACATGCTTGAAAGAAAGCTAGACATTACTATTCCTTTTGTCCAGTCTTATGCAATCCAGTGGTGAACAGCTTTGCCATATTCTTCCCTTATGATCCTCCCCATGTTCAGTTTAATTTAATACATCGCAGGAGGTGTTAATAAAACTATGATGATTATTATTCCTGAGGTTTTAGTTGTTGGTAGCACATAATGAATGTGTCTCTAAGGCTGGAAATATATATATATATTTTAAGCTTTATGAATTGCAATCTCTCCTCCTCCTCCTGATAAATAAAAGTTAACGCTGTAAGATTGTATATCTATGACTGGCCCAGGTTATTTTAATACAATAGTTGGGTTCAAAAACAGGTTCTCTGCCACTAAGTAATATTGTGTGTCCTCGCCTGAAAAAAAATCTTAATTTATTGAAGTCAGTGCTAATGGTCACTGCTTTTGATCTACTGAAAAAGATCAATGTAAGCGCATTTGTTTAGCCGTAGTTAATATCATGTGCAAATGTGTTTAGCACCATTTCTATCCATCCTCTTAGACTTAGACTGGTTAAAGGGCCGCTTCCAATCAGGCAATCAGACATTCAACGAATGAGCTTGTGAGGCCGAAGTCGGCAGACACTTAAGAGCAGGAAATCGAATATCATCGCAAGGGCGTCCATTCCATTACTGGTAAATAGGACTCTCCCTCTAGAGTCTCCTAAGCTTTAGCAAAGCTGCCCAGGGAAGAGCAAAGATGAAAAGCTCTTACCTATCAAAGCAGTCAGGTAATCTTCGTAGAACAAAACAAACATCACAGGAATGTACTGGGGGATCACTTCATCAATTATTAAGATTTTGAGATCAAATCATTACTTTGTATCTTTAAAGTCATAAATACAGTTAGCATCTTAAGTTCTGGTTGTTTTTTAAAGCTAAAATGGACAAAAGCTGTTGGTAAAAGGAGTAGAAACAACCACAGATTGCAGTTGCTTTCACACATGTACTGCAACCCTAAGCTCGTCCATAGAAAGCTTTAGCTAGCCCTATGTGAAAACGCAAATGCCTGAATCAGCTGGGCCAGACATAAAACAGACTTTACCCTGCCAGCTCCCTTGTATTGATGATTTGATCGAGGTGTGTGACTAGAGAAGTTCATTGTCCGGAGAATTCACTGGGAGCACAAGGACAATGTTGATGTCATTTCTATTGTGCCAGTAGCACAAAACCGGCAGAAAAAAACATCTGAAAGGATCTGAGAGGATGGATGATTCGTTTTTTCTGGAAACACAAAATTGCCTAAAGAGAGAGACAATGAGATTCTGAAACCCGTCAGTAAGGACAGATGCCAAAATCGTCTGACAATTCTGGGAAGGGCAATACACGTTTTTTGAACATTGTCTAGAATTCAGAGGAACCAGCTAATGACAATGCTGGTCTATCAAGTCCATTACTGTGCAGAATAAGCACTCAAGACAAAAAAACAGATTAACAATCCAAGCACACCAGAGCTTAGAGTCCCTTCTTTTATAAAGAGAACAAACAACAGCAGACTTATTATCTGCTGGGAGTCTTTTCAGGTAGTGTCTGAAAAGTGAGCAATCAACATGATCAACATCAATCGCCACCATGAATTCGCTGGTTCAGAGAGCTACGTCATATCTGAAAAAACAGTGTACATAATCGAAATAATTCTAAAATATTGAAAGGTGTGATAGGCAAAATATTTAGTCACTGCATTTATTCTCTTATGGCTACTTAAAGCAGAAGTAAGTGATATATTTGTGTTAATATAAGTCTTAAATAGTTATATCTTCCGACAGCAATCACTTACATAGAGTGTTTGGACCGAAACACGGGTCTCTCAGTCCCTCCGCTCTGCTCTGAGCCGAGGAGAAAACATTTATTGTATCCTACAGTTTTTATCCAATGAGGAGAGAGAATGGCATGCAGGGCTGTGTGTGTAGCCAAGGGACGCCGTGAATGTGGTGACGTAGGGACGAGGACTGTTATGGTGCGTTCAAGGAAACTCGTAACTCGTGATTTTCCGACCTGTGAAGTCATACCAGTTCGATCTGGTACGAGTTCACGGGTCGGAAGTTACGAGTGGCAGTTATAGTGACTTTCAGGGGTAAAACAGGTCGGAAAAACACGAGTGGGTTGCCTGGAACGCTACAAAATCGTAAGTTGTGACTTGAAGCTGTAATTTACGGTTTCAAAAGCCTGCCTGGAACGCAGCATTAGCGAAAACGACCGGGTCGCTTACTTCTGCTTTAAGAGCCACAAGCAAGGAGTAGACAGAAGAGATGACATAATGTAAATAAGGATACTTCTATCTTCTCTCTCTTTTGTCTTTAACTCACTTCACATGCAGGTCTTTGAACTGTGGCACTTTTTCTTTTTTTTTTTCCACAACAGACATGTAGGAGTTGTAAAAGGAATAACTTCATACAAATACTTGGGTCACATCTTCTGAGGTTGCGTCATGCCGACTGTGCATAACCCTTCACCATCATCGAGTATGAATGGGATGTATTGAAAAGAACAGAGGCTGGCACACTAACATCTTAGTCAGTTCTGCAATACATCTACAATGTACTGAGGGACAATAAAAGAAAAAAGGATGGATATTACTATGTACTGTAATGAAACAAATACATCTGTACCGTTATTCTCTAAAACCACTGTGCTGGGCATGAGGTATCAAACTGATGCAGACTGAAATGTATTTCTTTGTACGAAGAGATGACATTTTTCTTCTAATAAATTGTCTAACATGCCATATTAATTAAGTTGGATGGCAATATTCAACTCAACAACTGAAGCATATGAGACAAGCTTGTAGGTCAATTTTTAACCACCTTCACGTATGTGTCTGACTCTCTCGGGCAGTAGTGAATGCAGATTTCTATATTGACATCATTCATCAAAAATCATCTTATGTGTTTTTAATCTGTTTGTGTCCTTTGCAAAAATTACCCTTTTCTCACAGGGTGCTGTGGATGCCATTTGACAACTTAACATTTTCGGTGTGTGATATCAGACTCAGAAATGTCAAAATACTACAAAAGACAATGTATAACTTACACGTGCACTCTGGCCAGCAATTAGTTGGTCATCCTCTGTCTGCACACTGGTCCTGCTGCGAACATCAAAGTCCTCAGTCTCAAAGTCAGAGTCATCCAACTCCTCTGGAGTCTGTAGGGGTACAACAGAGAAAAAGTGAGGGAGAGAGTGGACAAAGATCATAAGGGTGGGGAATAAGAACAAGAGAGGGGTAAAGTAGGAAGAATGGGTTACGAAATAAGTTTTGTACAGCGCACATGAAATAATATTGGCATACTACAGCTATTGAGCACGATTAAATAACCAACCTGCTTACTGTCAATGAGAAATGCCTTGGCGCTGCCAGCCAGGGCAGTGTCAGATAAATGTCTTCCTCCTCATAGCTTGGTACAAGAAATTGTAAACTCTAGATGAATTTGTAAATCAAGTGTAATGTGCTGCCTGTGCATTTTGAGAGGGAAAATGAAGGTACGAGCTGGTATGAAACATATTGGGAGCAAAACGCTTCAGAGTTCCATCTGTCGCTGTTGCTGTAATATGGTGGGTGACGCATGAGTTGTGTTCTCCTCAAGTGTTGCTACTTCATTTCTCTTTCTCCACCTCTTCCCTAGCACTGAATGCAGAACAAGCCACAAGCAACAATTTTTTCCATAAATATTAATATTCAAAAGAATTTCTATCGCAACAGGTCATGCCTACTGCAAAATACAATACTGACTGACAGGAAAATGTATTTGTTGGCAATACGGGCAGAGGGAAGATGATGTGGACAGATAAAGGTGCATTATCACGCCCGTGCCGCTACTTGTGCTTATCCAGCTGTCTCAATACCTCCCTTCTGTAATGGATTTGGAGCCCTCACATCTAAAAATAGCTGAAGGTCTCTGAACAACCTTACACTGCTTTATGGAATGTAGAGATGCTCTTGTTCTCAAGGGAATAGGGGTATGGTTTCAGATACAAAGCTGTAGTGACTCATAGGCATCTCTTTCAACCCAGACAATTCTGTTCAGTGGGGCAGAGATATCACCTGCTGTGGTCTATGCAACAGATAACCTGTGAATGTGGGAGGCTCAGAAGTGATAGCTCATTGTGCACACCCAATGGGAAATAAATATGAAGATGCAACAATAGCCCGCAGTTTAATAAAACAAAGGTTTTGACAAGGTAGTGGTGCTTTCATCGTTACTTAATTGCCAATAAAGTTTTTCATGTCGTGGCCAAATAGATTAGTAGATATTTACTCTGGTATTGTTCGGCATCTCAGGGCGTCCGAAAACTGTAATGTACAGTTTTACCTCTCTGGGGCACATATGACCAGATGGTAAATGATGTGTGATAGTTAATAGAAGACAGAGGCAAAGTTGAAATTCCCTTATATTCATCATGACAATGCTAGGAAGTAGACCATAGCCTTATCTAATATTTCTGTCTGCTGCTGCAGATATGAACAGGACAGTCCAACACTAAAATCCCCCATTGTTATTCTTTTGTGACATTCTGCTCATTCTGCCTCTATGAGTACAGCATTTTTTTTCTTCTTTTTTTCCTTTTTGAGGACAGAGCCGGTAAAATCACCTTGGGCTGTGACGCACTGCACAAATCATAAGGTAACGACAGCTGCCCCCTGTATCTTGCTTTCAGCGACTCCCTGACTTTGACACGGTTTGATGTCTGGCATATTCTATGATGTGGCTGTAGGTGGGGAGAGGATTTTACCCACCTGTCAAATATCCGAGGAATGTCCAACACAGACTGCATGTGCACCACTTACAGAGGTTAAAGACTTGTCTATCTTAAGTAGCCCCAACCACACACTTGTCTGTTCTGATTTAAGAGGAGGCGACTGCGCAGCGCATGCATGTGAGGGTTTATAGAAAGATGCCTAGAGAGTGTGTGCTTGTGCGGGTAAGTGTGTGTGGACATGCCCGCTAGAAAAGTTGTGTCATAGTCCTATCATGCTGATTTGCAATATTTCCTATTGCTTTGGACTTTAGGGTTGAACATGCCTAGTTTCACGTATAAACTGTGCCACTGTGGGACAGTTTAGCCAAGCAACTGGCTGTTCTGGATTGAAATTAATGGACCTGATGCATTTATCTGACCTCAATACAGACATGAGAAATTAAAGGTAGAGTCTGGAGGGTTTTGCTCAAAAATAAACGCTAGACTTGTACAAATGAAATCCAGCTTAATCATCACCTATGGGCTTCTAGTCCTGTGTGGTGGCCCCCTCCCCCCACCTGTATTTTGGTCTTTTGCTTTGTTTTGTTGTGCACGGGTCGGAGAGTCGTGTTTTCTCTCCAGCCAATGACAGATCTCAGGTGAAGTAGGAGTGCTGCTAGCCCCACTAGCTGTCCCAGATGCTAGCACTCATCCAGGAGTGAGAAAACAGGTCAACAGAGGATGCTGTCATGATGGCGCTCCACACAGCCCTCACTCACCTGGACCAGAGTAACACCTATGTGAGGATGCTATTTGTAAATTTTAGCTCAGCATTCAACACAGTCATCCCCCAAAAACTGGTCATGAAGTTGGGCAACCTGGGTTCAGGCAGTTCACTGTGTGCATGGATATGGGACTTCCTCAGGAACAGACCCCAGCACGTCAGGATGGGAGACGGCACTTCCTCTACACTCATCCTGAACGCTGGAACACCGCAGGGGTGTGTCCTCAGCCCACTCCTCTTCTCCCTCTTTACCCATGACCGTTTCCCCATCCATCCCACAAATACCTTTGTTAAGTTTGCTGTTTACCTTGTGCTTAAATGCCAATCTCCATATTTATGGAGACTTGTTTTTATACTGTTTATACTGTATTTTTATATATTGTATACTGTCCTGCAGCCATGTGGAGCTACTAAAACAAATTTTCACAGTAAATGTTGGTGAAAATGTTGATAGTGACAATAAAGGATTCTAATTCTAATTCTAGCGGCGGATGCCATCTGCCACCTCTAACACCAGCTAACTCGCTGCTAACTTCTGCTAGCAGTGGCAGCTAGCATCCCCTTCCCAGCTCACCACAGCGGCCGGCCATCCTACTCATTGCAGCGTAACACTTGAGGCTCCCATTGTTGTGGATTCCAGCGCTTCACTCAGACTGCATTTCCTCTTCTTTGCAGTCCTGACAACTGCTGCTGCTGTCAGGGGCAGGAGGCTGCACAGTTGAGCCCGGGAGGAGGGGCTCAGTTTGAATGCTTTGTTTACAAACTGCAACGAACAAACCTCCAGACTCTAACTTTAAGAGTGAGCTAAAGGAAACTGCTGTGTAGATGCTGCTAAAGATTCAGTATATATACATACACACACACACACACACACACACAGTATATCCTCAGCTGAATAATAATAACTACAAAACTTTTTTTTAAAAAGTGAATACTTCTCAAAACTGATCAAAAAATCCTGGCAGACCCCGGGGGAGATGAAAAGAAGAAAATTGATAACTGTTTTTTAAGTCATTGCTGTTTCCTGCTCTCAGTTAATGTCAGTATGGAGCTGACAAATGATAAATAAGCAAGATTTTCCATAAATCCTTTTTACCACACATGCATACCTACAACACAACCACCCACCAGGTTGTGTTCAGTCCACCCCAAAGGCCCAGCGTTTAAAGCTTAATCAATCTGAATAACAAGAGTGTAGCTGGGGTAGATGGAAATTGAATGTAGCTCTCAGGTTTGTAGTCTGACTTAAGAATGCTAATTAAAACCTCCATCTTAAATCAATTTCTTATTATAATGCAAATACTGTACAATGGTCTCTCTCTCATTTGGTTTTTGTCCATGTCTGTGCAGCATTATTAATGAGAGCCCAGGCACAGTTTGGGAGCCACCACGGTGAACACAAAATGTGCTGTCAAGACTAATGATTCCAATTCTAAAGATTAAAGTGTTGGAAAACAATGACATAATACAACCAGCTAGCACATTGTAACTCAATGTAGTAAATAAACTATTAGGTATGTTACACATAAGAGGCTGTTTAAAGAAATCATGACACTTAATATATGAGAAATTAGATTTGGCCATTTGAAATAGTTAAGTAGTTAGACTATAAAACCTTAAGTCCTATCAATTTCTCTTTACAACTGGAGTGGGTTTTGTTTTCAGCTCATTGTCAGTCAATTAGGTAACGCTTGAATGGTACCCAACTACCATCTGTCTCAGTTATAGTTCTACTCAAGCAAAGGCCATTAACCCACAGACAACTAAGGATGTTGTTACACTAGATTGCGAGTCTGGTCAATTAGGTCAGCTCTTGCCTGAGACAAGTTAATCATTGGCTTCTAGGACTGCACGCACATACCGTTTCTCACATACTATTAAAAATAGCATCTGGTGTACAGACTAATAGCCATATATTTAATTACATTACACTACAATAACCACAATGTGGAAAAAATGATTCTGTTGAAATGTTTCAAATTAATCCACATCAAATGAGTGCTGCCCATGGTTAAGGATTTGTATTCTTTTTGCAGGGTTTGTGTTGTGTTTGGGGTATGCACTGCAGCTCCTTAATGTGAACTTAAACCTTTCTATAAACTCAGAAACATCTAGAAATGAGAGGGTATTGTTAATGTGTGACATCCAAAAAAGGCATACAATACAACTCACAATGTCAAGACTTAATAAAGATGAAGGAAGAGTGAAAGGTGTTATTTAAGCTCAATAGTGATTTTAAAAAAACAAAAAACAGTGCAACTTACTCTGATCATGAGGACAGCCTTGCGAATGTCACGAATGCCATCATATACCAGCCGAGATGCGTCAATGAACTCATTCTCATCCACAGGTAGTGTGGGGTTTGCACTCAAGGCCTCTACTGCAGACTCCACTTGTTCTGTGAACCGTGGCATGACTGAAGGAAGGAGTGATGAAGGGTGGCGGGTAGAATAAAAAAAAGAAAAGAAGGAAACATCAGTAAAACTTAAAACAAAAAAACAACTGAGCAATCACACATTAGTAAAGACAGAATGGCATAAATAACAAACAATAATCACACACCTTAAGTGAGACATTGCTTATGTAACATGAATATTTAAATGGAAAATAAAAAGAGTGATTTGATTCATAAACCAACTGTCAGCAACTACCAACACAAAACCTAGTGAATGGATTTACGCATTAGAAATGTGATTAGCATTTATATCTCTTCCGGTTCAATACTATTCTCCTAACACTACAGGTCACCAAACGTAATTGATATAAACCATCAAAAACAGTCAGTCTATTCAGGAAACTGCATTTGTGATAATTATCATTATCACTGATCCCCTCAAAGATACTAGTAAGATGTCATTCTGTTTTGTTGGGGAAAAAAACATATTTCTCTGCCAATGAAAACAGTTGCCAGAAAACAGAATAATTAATTAAAAGTTTTGGACCAGAAACCGAACAGCTCACATCATTGCACCATCTTACAGAAACATAAGCTTCTGAGTTGGGAGGATATCATAAAATATAGGAACATCTGTCTGGTCTTTAAAATCCTGCATGGTTTAGCTCCTCCACCATTGAACTCATTCATAAACCAACGCAATAACACTGGTCAGATCACTAGAAGCGCCACTCGTGGTGACTTAACAGTCCCATTCAGGAAAAGTACATTTGGCCAGCTATCATTTTCTGTTAAAGCATTACAAAATTGGAACTCACTTCCCACCCATATTAAAGAAATACATACATACTGTACTTTTACATCCAAACTAAAAACATGGCTCGCTCATAATTACACCTGTACACACTAAGATATTGTGCTATTTGCGTTATGATCATGCTGCCTGTCTGTGTTCTATCTGTCTACGTGATGTCTGCATGCACCCCTGTCTGTCTGCATCCCAGAATGTGTAGTACAGTATGTGCTGATGTAGCCTATTGTGTGTGATTACTGGTATATTGCATGTGCTGCTCTTGTATGTTTCTATGTGCTGTCTTTGCATGATTGTACTGATGCCTACCTGTTCTATCCTATCCCTAGTGATTATTTTTAATCATTGTGTTGTAATATATTGTTGTTGTTGATTTTTAGGTTGCCCATTGTCATCTGGCCGGGGACTACAGCAGGATATTAGCCATGCTGGTTAAAGCTGCCCTTTTTACTGTATTTAATGCAGTTGATTAACTGGGACTGTCCATGTACAATAAAACCCTAATAATAAATAAAATAAAATAAAATAAAAAGTGCAGAGATTACATTACAACTTTGACAGATGTAATGTTGGACCATTGATCTACGTACTTACTCACTGCCGTATGTGGTTGCAGGAAAAATATGTAACAAAATGCTTGAGGGAAAAGATCCCAGATTTGGTATAACAGAATTTTCCAATAGAAAGTCCCAGCAGACATGTATTTTGCTCCACTGATGATATAATAACAGCCCCAGAGGGCTCTCCAGCACATCTCCATTAATAGTATTTCAAATTCACTACTTAGGATTCAGCTGGGCCTTCATGGGAGAGGCATGGATGTCAGGATGCAGATGTGGTAGCAGAGAGCAGCAAGAGTTAGAAAAAAACAAACAACCAACCAAAAAAACCAAAAAGCTTCTGTGTAAAAAATTATGTTAAAAAGAAATGTTAAAATGTGGTCATAGTGGGATTGTCACGGTCACAGTGATCATTCCCCTCAGCATGTTACTGATGGCATATTTAAATTCACGCATGGTTCACCATGTCAAATGTGCAGCTAATCAACTTCAGGGGCTGCAACCAAATTTCAGTCACATCATTTTTTCTGTCCTACAATCAAACTCAATATATTATACTGAGTTCATGCATATGTATTTTTCACCACTTTATTGGCAGGACAAGAAGGAGTCTGACAAAAGGTCTCAGAGCAGTTGATGTCTCTAGAGCTTCTCACCCCTGTAAACCAGAGCAGAAATCCTGCTTTCACTACAACTACAACTGAGCAGTGCCTGCTGTGCAGATTAGTAGTGTCGTGTGAGTTGGTTGGATTTCACAATGTAGCATCCATAATAAATAAGGGAATGGCTGAAAGCAGTCTTTTCCACACCAGTTATGGGTATACCTGAAAAACGTTTGCCCTTCATATTCGTACTTGAAATAACAAAGTTGAAGGTTCAAATAATTTGATTAATTTTGGGTGTTGGATGTGTTAACTTGTAAATGAATTCTGCTCTGGATCCGACTCTTTTCTACAATTCTTACTCTTTTAAACAGTGACAATAAAACGATTTGAGAGGATTTTCCTTTTTTCATTTAGCGACTTTTAGTACAGCCATTAGCGACTTTCCTTACTGAGGAGACAGCAACACTGTATGAGAGATGAAAATTTGCGCACTACTTTGAATTTTCAGGAAGAAAAGAATGTGACGGTGAAATGTAAGCTGTGCCCAGGGCAGAAACAGTTACCCACCGCTGCGGACATGATGATGTCATGGAGTAATCCAAAAGTATTGTAACTAATTAATGTAAACTGTGAGTAACAGAGTAAAGTAAGGCATTAGGCAGTTTTTAATAAGGCAGATTGCTGTTTTTTATTTACATTATTATGTTTCTGTAGTACCTGTGTCAGTCAGTAGCTTGGTAGCCTCCAAGACCTTCTCTGTGTAAACTCCAGGTTCATAGTTGTCCATTTCCGAAGTGACCACATGGACAACTCTGGCAGCTCGGCCTCGAATAGCCCCAGCTGTGCGGTCCAAACCATCAACATCTTTCTCTTGCAGAGCGATGACGCACTTATTCACATCCTCCAGGATGTGGTTCTCTGGGGACACAGAATCCTGATGCAGTTAGTGGTGTATACTTTTTATTAGATCAACACAAACATGCCATCAGCCTGCCTACACAAGGTTTATATTCAAGTTTAAGTGATATTTTCATTCCCTTCATCTATGACCACAGATTTCTTCCATGTTTGTATGTGTTAAAATGAGAAAATACATATAGTCAGGAAACCGTCAGCCCTAATTCTGTGTTTGTACAGTGCTGAAATTAAGAGGGCCGCTGGGAGGCTTAAGTGTAGGATGGGGAGGGCTGAAGACAAATTCTCAGATTGCTTATTAATGGGGAGCCTGTAAAATGCAAATGTCCACTGTGTAAATTACAGTCTGTCCTTGGCTGGAGGTGAGAGAAGTCACTCTGCTTAATGCTTAATGAGAACTCTTTAAGGGTATGCCTGACAAACCATTTGTGTGCTTTAACACACGTGACAGGATGTCAATTTCAGACGTGGTTGTGCTGATGCTTCAGTGCTTTCCTCTGTGGAACCCACTCAACCTTGGTATGTATGGCTCTCATCAGAAAAGACTAATACTACCGACCCTTTACAGCTGTTTTAACTCCTCTTAAATTATTTGTGCAAATCTCTGTTAATTCTTACCAAAAGTGATCCCCACCAATAAACTGTTGCACTTGTTCACATTGTAAAACATCACAAAACCTGATCATCCCAGCAGTACAACACATTCTTTTGTCCCTTGACATGTAAATGGACACCACTTACCAGACACACAAAGGAAGTCGTCAATGGATGTTATGTCATCAACGGCGTCAGTGAGGACACGGACCTGCTTCTCCCACTGCTCCTTGAACAAATCCATATTGTCCTGGGCCACTTTACTGTTGGGCTTGGCAGCAAGGGCTAACGCTGCATTAATCACCTGTAATCACCCAATTATAACCATTAAAGCTCCATTACAGCATAGCCCTCAGCCACAACATTTGCATAGGTTGATTGCATGAAGCCCCCCACTCTTCCACCTCGGTGTTGGGGCTGCAGCATGAAGCCAATTCATTTCTGGCAGTGATTATAGACACAGGGTGTTTTGAAGGATTGAATGAAATAAAACTAATAGCTGCTTGTTTTTGGGGAAGAAACATCTGTGGGTATCAAAGCTCAGGATGAATGGGAGTCATTAGATGAGATTAAAAAGAGCAGTGGCAGCTAAGTGGAGAGAGCTGGTGCAGCTCAGAGCTATAGATGAGAAGCTGGTAGCAAGCATGGTAAAGATATATGATAAATGGGCTCAATGGTGGACACATGGTCAACAACACTTCAGGTATTCATGTTTTGATTAATTCGCCTTGCTTTACCTGGCTTTTTCTACTCTAGTATTAATGAAATCCACAATGTAAAAGGTAAGTGTGTATTTTTGTATTGACAGTGTTACAACTGCAACTGCAGTTTTACGTATATTGTTTTTGAACTTTTATTTGTTTAGTGTGAACCCTAGCAATGGTTTGAGAAGACAATGTGGCATACTCTCAAAGAGGCACACAATCAATGAAGTGGGTAGAAGTTGAAAGTAAAACTGCATAGGTACCTGGGGGCACAGAGTTTCCAGTTGAGATGCTGCCATGCGGACCAGTTTCACCCCTTCCTCATTGTTGGAGATGGAACATGCCAGGTTGGCCACCTAAGCAGAAACAAACAAACACACAAATCTACTTTTTAGCCACATTTCAAGAAAAACAAAGAGCAATACATAGATACATAATTAAACTTAGCTAAGTTCATTATGGGAGCCTGGTTTAGAGATTCTTCTCTATCAGAAATGGAGCAGCTCTACAACATAACTAATCCCTGTGGAATACAAACCCACTGCTGAGGATTAATTTTTAAAGCTGCTAAAATGATACAATATGATGCACAGAGGGGAAGAGGCAGAAGTAGGAGGGAAAACAAAAGCTATGCTGCTGAATGAATAGATAAAATAAAAGTTTTGCATTTTTATCCCAAAGAATAATAATTTTTTTTTTTTTTAAATCCAAATGTAAATTGTATCTAGTGACTCAAGGACTCTCGGTTATTCTCGGTGACTAAATAACAAGGCTGCCAGATTGCCATTACACCCCTGGAATCAGAGAGGGAAATATTCCTGACACTTTCAAAAACCATGCAGTGGAGCGAGAGCTGGAGTGCTGAGGTAGGCAAGCCTTGCTTTGTGGCTGCCAACATTTATGGTTTGTGAGTATATTTTCATGTACTGACCAACAAATCAAGCTCTCGAACAATCATTTCTAAATATTCTTTCATCCTCCAGAATAACATTATGCATCTACTTGTATTGAGAAAAATTTAGGTCAGATACTCATGAAGATTCCCATTGGGTGGTTGGGATGTGCTGGCAACAATACTGAAACAGAATGCCTGGGATGTGAGGAACTGTGCCAAAGTAGGATTATGCAATACACAGAAAATGTGCTGAAACATAATCAATTACAAAGGCAAAAAACAACTGCTGATTCCACTATAGCAGGAATAAGGACTCAAGGGTTAAAAAAAATAGGGTCATTTTGGAAGTTGAAAACATTTAACTGTTACAATCATCTTCACAAATTCAAATCCTGGATCTGGGTCACACTGCAACATAAACAGTGATCAATATCTTATGTGTTATAGACAAATCCCTAGTTTGACCATAGCATCAAAAACTGTCAGTTATGATCATATGCTGCATTCAAGTTCTACATAGCTTGTCAGTCAGATTGGGCAACGCCAAAGCAAAACTTTCCCAAATCAAATGAAGGTTTAGTGCTGACAGCTTCATTGTTAATCTTAATAATTATAATTATTTTCATTTCAAAACAAGGTTAAATACTACTTTTTATTCAACTTGTGTGCTGCACTGATTACTCATGTTTGCCCTTCTGAACTCTGCCGAGTTCTAGGGTCTTAAGATTTAAGCTGGTACATGCTACTATAAAGGCATAGAAATGTGGGGCAAATCTATGTAAATAAGACTCTGGATCACAGAAAAAAAAGAGTTGGTTGTGGAATGCCTCACTGGCTCCAAGAGTGGCAGAGTGGATGAGTATGCCAAGGATCCTCTCCTCCTCAATTGCACAAGATTTGCTTGTAGAATTCTACAATTGTGCTGATGAGGAGCACTTACTCCAGTGTGCTGGTGATGCACTGAAACATTGATATAAACACATCCCACATCAGTATGCAAACACGTGCAGAGACCAGAGGGAGAACCTCCAGTGGCTTTGGAGGACGGGTGAGAGAGCAGGTACATCATGGCAAACTGGCACTTTGCTTTTACTCCATGGCCTTTCATATAGGGTTTTCTCTTACTCTCCCATGAAACCACTGTGACAGCAGCCATTTTACAATAAAGGGACTGGAGGAAGCCAAACAAAAAAATTCGATCCAAGAGTCAACTGACACCATCACACTTTTTTTTTTTTTTTTCAAGTATTTTGGGGGGGGCTTTTTTGCCTTTAATGTGTAAGAGAGTCAAGAGAGAGACAGCAAATGGGAGGCAGAGAGGGGGGAATGACACGCAGGATAAGACCGCTCGGCACGGGATTCGAACTGGGGTCGCCTGCAGTGAGGACTATAGCCTCAACACATGCTAAAGCTAAACACCACCCCACACCATCCCACTTTTAATTCTGCATTATATGATTTAAAGTGTCAGGGGGAGTCAGAATTTTTGAAAACAATTATCTCAAGTCTTAATACCTAGTTAAATTCCAGGGTAAAAAATATGAATAACATGCATTTCATTCAGTGACAACAAAAATGAGCAAGGACCAGCACTTACATTCATGCTACCTAGGCAGACACACAAACTTATGGCTGCCTGACATTGTACCATTTTTGTTCTAGCATCTCTTTCACTACAATTCAGTGCACACTGGCTTGGTAGAAGTGCTGTGTGCAACTATGTATAATGTATTGTATTTTATACAGATTAAAATAGATGAGATGACAGAGCTTGTTGTGATCAGAAACATGTACCACCACTGTCTCATTATTCCAAAATTATGCACCGACAGCACGTTCAATGAATCACACTGTGTTTCACATATCATGCAATATAATTTGTTTTCTTCCTCACAAGAAGACTTTAATGCTCAGAAAATGCAGGCAGAAAGCTAAGGAAGTACAGCCAGACGGGGTAGGTACCACGTCGTAAATACTTCCCCTTGCTTGCCAGAAGAGGAAGGAGGACAGGAGGAGAGGAGGGGAAAGGAGGAGACTGTGTTTTGGAGGCTAAATACTTTATGCAATGTCATGATTGTGCTAAAGAAAATTAGCGTTAAAAATGTGTTGCTGCCTTTCTTTTACCTCTCTTAGTAAAAAGGTTAGATAAAAGGTCAGTTATGCTTAAAAATATCATCATGTCATTTCTGTTTTGCCTTATTTTTAACCTTGTGCGTCTTTCATAGATGTACAGTACATATCTGCATGTATGGAAAAAAATTTTTTTATCCAGTTTAACATACAAAAAAGTACACTTCCAGATTGAAAGAAATATCTGGCACAAAAAAAATTACTTCAAATGTATTTTTGGTATATGATACGTACTATGGATTGCTGTTTACTCAGCTGCCTTTCCAGTTTACTTTCTCGCTCTGCTAACTAAGTGCTGAAATCTCCACAGCATCCTGAGCACACTGGGACCTTTAAGAAGATGGCCTTGAGGTAAAAACACTAGGCTTGGTCTATTTTTTTCTCCTGCTCTTAAGATGATGAATTTCACTGCTTAAACAGCCTACAAACATGGGAAAACCATTAACCCACAAAATTTGGCAACAAATGTCATTATCAACATTTAGTGTCATAGTTTTTTTCCCCAACGTGACTACATTTGATGAAATCTTGCAATATGGAGTCTCTCAGCCCAACTCCAAAAGAGAAACGGCCCCAGTGTCTGTCATGTAAATAATCTTGATCTAAATTGATCAGACATGAGTAGAATTGTATCACTATACAATTTCAAGCCGTTGTTTGATAGCTTTCACAAAGGCCATCAGTAAAATTGTTACGCTTCCAGTACATGAAACCTCTAATTCGGCTTCATTTAATGATATAGACACTAGGTTTCAAAGAATGATGCTCTGACAAATAAGTGTAGAGAAGGGGCCTACAAATGTGGGTCATTCATTATGTTGCTTTACAAGTGTGTGGATGTGTGTGAACTAATGGACCATTTGCCTTTGGGCAGTCTACACTTGCACAACTCATGTCATACAGAGCCTGAGATTGGTGGCACTTTTATGTTCTTACCTTGAATAGACTAATAATACATATTCAGTGTCTTATCTGATAAGTAAAAAAACATTTTGTTACTTTCTATTGTGGGCCTTGGAATACCAATCATTTACATTTGTTGTGTTTGGCCATGGCTCTTTTCTTGAGCAACTTACAATCCATTCAATACTCTCTTTGCACAATGCATTTGATGGGAAATGTCAAACATTTTCAGTCAGAGGTGAAAGCCGAGAGTCCTACTGTGACTTACCTCTTTGCTTAGCTGACTGCATTCATGTTGAATTGCTCTACATGAATATTTTCCATTAGAAATGCACCCAATTGATCTGCTGGCGATTACACAAGGCCGGTTTCCAGCATGATAGTCTATGATATGTGACTGGCCAATCAATCTCATGTCAAATTTACAATACTGGTCAAATTTACCCTCCTGTGCCACACAGTGGTTCACACCACAAACCACACACAATGGTTACAGGTACATGTGTACACACACACACACTTTTCTACAATATGTCATATGCCACAATGACTGCATTCCAGCGTCAAACCTTTGCAATTTTATCACAAACAAAAACATAATTTGGAAGTAATAAGCACTAAATCGGCTCACCTGTAACTGACAGTAGTGCATGATTGAAACTGTATTTTTTAAAACACAATGTGTTTGTCGATTTACTCATAACGTTCTCACTACACTCAACTCACACAGTCACATCCCTGCCTCAGTTTGCAACAGCAAGAATGAATCAGTGCCTGGCTGCATCTGCTCTGCCTCTACATCGCCTTTGGATGCAATCACGCCTCCTCAGGAATTCATTTAGCATCCGAGCATACCTTAACATTAATTCAGTTGTCTACATTCATGTCCTTCCTCGTGTGTGTGTGTGTTATTATTATCTTGAAATGTTATTTAAATGTGATTATGAATTCTACATACAGTCTAGTGGGGCCATAATGTGATTTGACTGTTGCCACTGAGAAAAACAAACATTTAATAAAAACATTTCAGATTCCTGGAGGGTTTTTAACCATCAGCAGTGAAAGATTTTAGTACAGTGTTTTGAGTTTTATTAATTACAACATTGTGGTAACAACTACACTAAGCCACCAAGCAGTTTTGAATGTAACCAACTATCAGAGATATGCAGGGATATTTTTTATCTATAATTATAAGGTAATATTCTAGAATCTAAAATTGTGTTAACTACTTTGCCATTTGATATTGTGTTTTGTTATCTTAACTTGATTGTTTTCATCAGTGACTTTTTTAAAATCCTTGTTTCAGTTCACTGAACATACGTATCCTCAGTACGGCCATGGGTTAGGGTTAGGCCATAAACGATCTGAAGTACTGTATATATTTTTCCTTCGATTTCAATGTTTATATTTAACTGCCATATTGAGGTTAGTAGTCCGACACTGACTAAGACTGTCCTTTCAATGCACATGTCTTCCTTGTGAGAGGAACTCATCATATCCAACCTCATCCGAGGAAGCATTTTCTTTTAATGGCATTTATGTGTCACATGAGTAATTTTTTTACCATAGCTGTGCAGTTTCATATGATCCATCCAAGTGTTCTAAGCAAAAGTACTATGTGAGCATTAGGGAAGTCCATCAATGTCATGCTCTAGTGCCACTACTGACACTCTGGCCTTCAGGAACTACTTAAGGGTCTTCTCCCCAGTGTGGCCCCCTTTTCCCTCTGATGCTTCAACGGTTTCACCAGTAAATGCTTATGCTGCCCTGCTCTTTCTAAACTAATAGATCCAGCCACACTCATGGTCATCTGCCCATGGGGAGAAGTCACATTCAAATGTCAGCACATTAGGCTCTAACACAGGCATTCTAGAAATTGAAGGAAAGATCACTAATGAGGACAGTGTTTTGTTTTGCGTTTTTTTGTTCGTTTGTTAGCTTGTTGCTCGTCACTTTGCCGTGTGGTTGCATCTGCATCCCTGTTGCTATGTTCACAGCATGGGTGGCATAAAGAACCCTGTCATTAAAAAAAGCGCTGTTTAGATGTGAGAGCAGCTGCAGTAAGGGATAAAAAGCAGGATGCAGTAAGATTTTAAGTATCATTACAGCACACATGGAGTTGGTCAATAAGAAGTCACTCATTTATCAATCTATCTGTTGTGACAAGGATGACACTTTTTCAGAGCCAGCATTTATCCTCGAGTTGTGGGTCTTTCACAGTTTTAGTTCTGCTTAAAAAATGTGATTTGTTGCTTGCTATAACCACAAATGTGGCCTGTTGTCTGTTCACAATAGCTTCACAGCATCAGATTATAGTCAGCATTGCCTTCAATTTACAAAATGCTGCTAGACAGTGTTGTGTGTGTGCCTGTGTGTGAAAGACACACACGCACAAAGTGAAAGACAAAGACAGAAACCGCAAAAAATAATTTCACTGTTTACAGCTTTGTTTTCATTAGGGAAAAAAGATTCCAGATTGCTGTTAATCCTAAAGTTGTATCACAAGGGATTCTGTCAGAACAGAGCCACAGAGAGAAAACAGACGCTGGATGAAGACTGACGTTTACTATAATCTAAAAGTTAAAATGTCCATGACCAATGGGATCAAGGGGAAACATATGAGGTGTGTTATATTTAGGTCATATCAGATTTTGACTGTGACGTTCTCAAAATCCTACATTACCTCGATCAGCTTGTTGGCATGCTCACGGAACACCTGTGCATACTCCTTGACTTCTTTCTCGTTGCCATTCTTGGCAGCTTCAATCAGAACCAAGAGGGGAACATTGGTCTCCAGGAATGAGTCAGAGACATGGTCCATTACAGCTTTACGCAGCTGTGAAGTACAAAAAAAAACAAAAAACAAAAAAACAGCACTGTTACAATAATCCACCCCCTAGGGTATAAGTATTGACATCTTACAGTTTGCTGACCTGACTACATAGCATAACTTCCATTCATTTATCAGATAAACACACAAACTTCAACAGACAATAGCTGGTAAACTATATTAAAGAAGTTGAAGATATAATGGACAAATAATTCAGGTAGAAAAAAAAACAACCAAAAAACCAAACCAAAACAAACATAGCACAAACCTGTCTGCGAAGGTCTCTGGTCTTCTTTGTCATCCTGTCGATGGCTGTGTTCAGAGCATCACTTCTGTCCTTTCTTCCTGCCTGAAACATAAACATGAAAGAGGAGTTAGCATAGTGGCAGCAGCTTCAAACATATCCACTGTGGATACTTACGGACATTCTGCTGAGAGAAAATGGCAATGTATTGAATCAATATTCAGCTTTGTTTTTTAAATAAAACAAATGTTATGCAGATAAACGACCTGATCCATTTCTGATCCTTTTATTTATTGTAAACCATTGTGCTCTTGGTGGACCAGCTGTCAAAAGTGCCCCAGTGCTCTCTGTTAAAACACTGGAATCATTTCGCAACTCGTGGCATTGCGAGAGGACCATGGAGCACACAAACAAACAAAAGGCCAACAGTTTCAATTAATAATATACACACACTGAAAGCATGTATCAGTAAAAGGAACAGCTGCTTTGGGTTATAAAAAACAACAATAACAACAACAACTGATTTGCATCTGTATCAGTGCAATATTCCATGGGCAAATGTTAAAAGTGCTGCTGTTGTTTGCAAACTGCATTTACATCTGGAATGTAATGCCATAATTAATTCATGGACAGATAAAGAAAGGGTATCTAAATCCTGTCCAAGCCGTTTCATTACTGCAGCTCTGTTCATCAGTCAGTGTTTCCCATACATAGACCAATGTGTGGCGCAGCGCCACAGAAACAAGACCATGCGCCACAAACTGATTCCATTTTTTTCCTCTGAACACAATATCGTCGGACGGTACCTATTTGCCTTATTATTCTTAATTAATTTGCCTATCCACTTGCGTAACTAATTTTGTAGTAAGAAGTAAGTTATTTGTGTACGTCAGTAACATCCACATTTTTATGGGCCCTAGAGACAAAGAGCTGAAAAAGAGAAAGAAAAGACAGAAAGAAGAAAAGACCTGACTTCCTAACATTATTACCAAGCAAAAATACTCCAACCGTGTTTGCAGAAAGGTTGACATGCTGACAATCATGTCCGAATTTTCAAATACCTCTGTTCTCTCCTTCAACTCTTCAATCTGAGACCACTGTTTTACCACATCTCCCTTTATGGCTGTGAAACACACTCACTTGTAGACCATTTGTGGATGGACACTCTTAATAAAATGTAGCTGTACAAACATTAATTGCTGTTGACACCAATGACAGTTTATGGTAAAGCTGAAAGTATTCAAATATCTTCTCCACATTTACATTTTTCTTATCTTCAATGTGGTTAAATGTGTAATCTGTGTACAGTAACACTTTAACACCACTGGCAGTTGTCATAGTTAAGCACTAGGCAGGAGTTAAAGCTCTAACCACTGCTCCCCACTGAGAGCAGAGCGATGTTCAGTCACATTCTGCAAACTGCTCAAGCAAAAATTGAACATCTAAAACTTTCAGGAGGGGTGGAGTGAACAAGAGGACGAGAGGGTGAGAGAGAGACAGATAGATGGACGGACGGACAGATACTAGAGAATTTTAAAATTAGATGAACTGGCAAGAGAAACAAAAAAAAGGCAAAGATCCAGCTGGACTCTGGGCTGTTCATCTCCCTTATAATGCTTAAATCAACTGCGACATAACGCCATGGACGGTGGTGGCACTGACCTACCCCATCCCCCACTGCCCTTTGCCCATTGGGGGGTTGTGTACATAGTTATGGGCTGGGGAGCTCCAACGGCACTAATCCCCTGTGATTTTGTGCCGACTAGATGCGGTGGCGTGGTAGGGCTTTAGTGTGCTCTGCCCCTACTTTCTCAATCCTATTTCATTCATGCCTAGCCCATATTTCATTTCCATGCCAGAGGGTTCTAAAGCACTTCTTCAGGTGCTTATTATGGAAGCAGTTTCTCTGCGGCATCTTTTATGATACTCAAGTGAGTCTCTATCCATCTCCTTCAGGACAGATTTAGGAACATCCCTTCTCTACAAAACCACTAGTCCACTGGATTATAGAAAAATTCAAATGGAAATAAAGTATGCTCCAAAACTCAAATGATCAGTGAGCTCAGTGATATTGCTTTTTGATATTTCTGCAAGTTTAGTTAATTGGATGTCCATTTCTAATTTTAGATTTTTTTTTCTTCTTATTAAATGCTTTTTAAAACAGCTTGAATCCAGCCAGCTAACACCCATCAAAAGGAAAGAATATCCATCATGCCCCCGGAGAGTTAAGCATTTTTTCGCCATGTTTTCCACTCTCACATTGTACAGAGGAGTCCCAGTGAGACATGTAGTCTGCCACAATAAATGTGGAGAATGACAGCAGCATGCTGGTCAGCTGACCTGGAAAATCACAGCCAGACGTATGTTATGTTACACCATCTTACAGCCTGAGAATTATGTTAGAAAATTAATTAGGGGGACATATTTGGTAATAAGAATTTTCAGGTTCTTTTCATAGTTCAGTGATTTGTGATGCTAGTTTGCACTTGAGTATAAATATTTCAATTATAATGAATAATAAATAAAAAAAGTTGCAGTCACAGGGAGAATTTAATTATTTGCTTTTGTTAAGCACAACTGTAAAGGTGCAACAACAGTTATAATCCAAATCAAATAACATCACCATGAGTTAATCAAAGCAGGGGGGGGGGGTTCTGCTGAGGTCATATTCAAGTAAAAGGTGCTTAACAAAGTCGAGATATGGGGTGGATCAAATTTACAGTACAGATCCTAGAGAACGGATTAGATATGTACGGCTTTAAATTTAGTGCATTGCAATTACCTTCACATCGTCTCCTCCCACGTTAAATAATTAAGAAAAAGTCTGCATTTTCATGCAGTGCAGCACAGACATCACATTCTGTTAAGCACTCTAAAGGGTTCTCAAAAGCAACCTCCATTTAACAAAACCACAAATCATATCCATTTGCTCAATGTCAAAAAAAATATATTGTTAGCACCATTTTAGTTACTTTGATCTCACCTCATGGACCACACCATCAAGCAAGTATTCAGCCCTGTCTATTAGATTTTAAAAGCTAGCCTAATTTAACTTCTGAGCAGCTGGCCATACATCATATGGCAGTGCTCAAAAATTAAAGCACTGCACTCAGGATATGTAAATTATGAATATAAGCCAGACACCCTATGTTAGCACGGCAACAGCATACTCCTATGGCAATGCAACACACCTTTGTTCATCACTCCATGTCATCTTGAGCCACATGTTACAAACTAAATTTTGTTTTGTTGTGGTGTTTTGTTTATTTCTCAAATATATTTTCTCATATATATATATATAGCACGTAGTGTAGAACAACGGCAAGGCGAGGCTAAGATTTACAGCTGTGGTTAATTTCAACAGCAAGCTGCCGCAACACGTTCAAGATATCAATATTCCGATGGTGACGAGTCAGTGGGAGGGAAGGGGGGGGGGTGCCAGAGGGAGGTGGAGGAAGACTGAGGTGCACAAGCAGTGTGTATGAGGCAGAGAGCAAGTGACTGAGGGTGTTTGTGTGAGTGGGAGGGAAAAAGAGAGAGAGAAACAGTAGTGATGATCGACGCCAGGCTGCCACCACTCTGTAGCAGTGAGTGGCTGCAACAAAAAGCTCAGAATAACATCCCTGACTCCCTGCTCTGCTTTTTTCTCTCTCCCTGCGTCTCAGCTAGCAGACGAGGGCTCCGCTCACAGCTCTGCAGAGGCTATGCTGAGACTGAGCCGGCATCGGAAGCAGGATCTCTGGCTGCCATCAACAAGTTAGGGTTGGAAGAGCACAGCCATGAAACAGGAACGCTTGATCTTCAATTAACCATTTGAGCTGACATCATTGCGGTGGAAGGGAAACAAAAGGGTAAAAAAAAGAAAAAGAAAAAAAGGAGAGGGGGGGGGTCTGTTCACTGGAGTCGCTCTGGATGCAACTGATCAACTTAAAAAAAAAATATATCAATATTTGTTTCAAGGATCCGTGGGATGAAAGAAAAGATTCAACCCTTTCTTTGAGCTTGGATTTTAAAGGACTCTGAGCAAAACAACAGGAATAAACATAATCTTGGGACATGGAATTTCATATTTTGTTTCATTTGGGTGGACTCAGAATTGCTTTATTTCCAAAGAGGCTGATTCCTTTTGTGCTTACTCAAAAGGGTTTTTTCCCTTTGGATTTTTCTTCCATCTGGTTGCTCCAAGAGTCTGCGGAAAAGGACAGTTGAATGCAGCCTCCGATGTGCACAAAAGAATGGGTAAGTTAGCCCCTTTATAAGGCAGGTCGGGACATGAATAGGGAATACTAAGAGCAAGGGAGGCTGAGGACTAAAAGCTCTTCAGCCTAGTCTATTTACTGCAATTGTCCTTCATTTTTCCTTCTCGACTGACGCATGAGTTGTGATTATATACTTTTTAAATATCAGCAGTATTCTGTGGCAGATGTCTTGAGTGATGAAAAAAACTTGATTGTTATTTTAAGAAAGAAAGTTCAAAAATTCAAAGGATAACAGCATAACCAAGCTTCCCAAAAATGAAAAAGACACAGCATAAATGACCAATGACAGTAATCAGCAGAAATGTAGTATTTAAATTATTCAATTACAGAGCATGCAAAAAAAAAAAAAAAGACCAAATACATGCACCAAAATTGAGACCAGCTCATGATATATTTGATCATTAAATGCCAAATTAAATCCACGACGATCCATTAAACCTAAAGCTCGAAGCAGTTATGTTTGTCAAAGTTGTCGATGTAGAATTCTTAAACTGGCGTATGTATGGAGAACAGTAAGAACAGCCAAAAAAAACAAAAAAACAACACAATCACCATCATGAATTAGTAATAAGTGCTCTGCAGAGATTAGCTTTCCCGCCCCACAGTTCATTTTCTTATCTTTGAACCCACCCAGGTTTCCATTCAAGGTGGCCATTGGTGGGACCTGCACCAGCGGCTCTGTGTCTGTGTGTGATCAGCATGCTCCTCGTGTGCCTGCTGCCTCCTGCATCGTGCACAACCTGCCCTCAAAAATGCCGCTGTGAGGACCTGCAGTTCTACTGCGACACCCAGGGGCTTCAGGCACCCCCAGATGGCGTGGACAAGGGGGCCCTGGGGTTGTCACTACGCCACAATAGTATCACTGAGCTCAGCCCTGATCAGTTCTATGGATTCAGCCAGCTGACCTGGCTACATCTAGACCACAACCAGATTACCACCGTACAAGAGGATGCCTTTCAAGGGCTCTACAAACTAAAGGACCTCAACCTGAGCTCCAATCGTATCACCAAGTTGCCCAACACAACCTTCATCCACCTCATCAACCTCCAGATACTGGACCTGTCCTTCAATCAGATGACTTCATTGGAACCAGAACTTTTTCATGGACTGAGGAAGCTCCAGATACTCCATCTTCGCTCCAATTTACTTCGCACCACACCTGTTCGGGCATTCTGGGACTGCCGCAGCCTGGAATATCTGGGCCTGAGTAGCAACCGTCTACGGAGTCTGGCTCGCAATGGATTTGCTGGGCTCATTAAGCTTAAAGAGCTCCACTTGGAGCACAATCAACTGACCAAGATCAACTTGGCCCATTTCCCTCGCCTTGTTGCCCTGCAGTTTCTATATCTGCAATGGAACAAGATCAGCAACCTCACATGTGGCATGGAGTGGACCTGGACCACTTTAGAGAAGTTGGACCTCACAGGGAATGAAATTCGTGTCCTGACCGCAGATGTGTTTCAAACGCTGCCAAATTTAAAGATTTTGCTGCTGGATAACAACAAACTAAGCAGTCTGGATCCCCAAGTCATGGATATGTGGCAGTCTCTGGGCACCATTGGGCTATCCAGCAACCTTTGGGAATGTACCAAAAGGATTTGCTCTCTGGCCACTTGGCTAAGCACCTTTAAGGGAAGGTGGGAACACTCCATTCTCTGCCATAGTCCTGAATATGCCCAAGGTGAGGAGATACTTGATGCCGTTTATGGATTCCAGCTTTGCCAGAATTTTTCAGCACCAGTTGTTCAGACCATTAGTACAACCACAGACGCTACTACAGCTGCAGAGATCACAAGCTCCTTGTTTGGGATTATGCAGCCAACCCCCACACAGGACTATGCAGAGTATTTTGGGAGCTTTACCACAGTCACTACCACAACAACCACAACACAAACACCACGCACTGCTCCAACAACTACTGCTACATTCGAAGAGTCAGCTGTAACGGACGACTACGCAGCAATGGACAACACTGTTATGACTCATAGGGTTATCATTGGAACTATGGCCCTTCTATTTTCATTCTTTTTCATCATTTTTGTTGTGTATATCTCACGGAAGTGCTGCCCTCCCACCCTGCGTCGGATACGCCACTGTTCGGCTATACAGAACCGCAGACAGATGAGGACCCAGCAGCGGCAGCCTATGGCAGATCTAGCTACACAGGTACCCTATAATGAGTATGAGCCCAGCCATGAAGAAGGGGCACTCGTGATCATCAACGGCTATGGGCAGTGCAAGTGTCAGCAACTGCCTTACAAAGAGTGTGAAGTATGAACTCTTATTTATTCCTAGAGCATAGGGTTTGCCATTTGACCATTTCAGATGATACAGGGTTTGCTTTTTTGATTTTTTTTTTCCAGTTAATGTAAAAAGCATAATTTCTACAAGTGAGATTTGAGAATATGTGAGAAATGTTGAATGCTACAATGACAGAGGTTGGACATGGCAGTTTAGGGATGAGGTAGAGATAGTTACAAATTTATTTTTCTATGAATGCAACGTTGTTCATATCAGGCAAGGGGGCAATCATTTTAAACAAAAAATTGTAAACTGTGAGATTTGTCTCCACATTGTCTCTATATTCTGCAGCCCAGAGAAAATACTTAGCCAAATGGCCCTCTGCTAACAGAATACATTAAGTGGAGAAATGTGATTTATGTCTTATTTCTTTTACAAAGTAAATATTTGAAATTATGTGTCTAAATGCACCACAGACACTGTAAGCCAATCACTAAATCACTGGGGCAAATGAATTGGATCAGTTATCAGAACGTCTTTGATTTACAGTTTCATTGTTTTAGAAGTACACATTATACATAATAATACATTAAAGGAGACTGAGACCAAACTCAAACCCTGAATATGAGTGGAAAATAAGTGTCATTATTATTATTATTATTAGATTACAAATAAAACAGATCCCCTCTTGAGGAAGGAGGAACCCTAAAAATGTATCTAGTATACATTAATGGAATTACTTTTGCCAAATCAGAAATCGGTCAACTGGGCAAGCCTATAAACTTTCATCAGATCAAAGGGCTCTGAGTGTTTCCAGTTTTAGAATTTATTTGGACAGCTCACCCCACAAAAATGCTGACCTTAGTATGAGGAGGATTTTTTTGTTTTTTTAATTTTGGGTTTCTTCCAAAAAAAATTCTCACTGCAAATGCAAGTAAAAGTGTATAATGATTGAGGAGACTGTCGGAATGGTAAATTTATGTTCAATTATATAAATTGGAAAAATGACCTCTTTAATCAGACGTTAGCTCGTAATTGAAATGCTGTTTTGCAGCTGACTCTCAAATGTCGGAGATTGGGGCTCCAACCCATGAGGGCCAACTGACACAGATAGATTCTCAACCTATGAAACACTGAGCACTGGTCGCCTGTAGTTAATCTTCAATATGCTACACTGCTTAGAGAAACAAATAGATGTCCTCCTCACCTTGGGCATCACATACAAAATTATTAAATGTTCCATGATTTGTACATGGATTCCCAGCATCCAAATGCAATGCACACTGTGACCATATTATTTCCGACAAATTCACCTTGTAAGTACAGTTTGTTGATCTGCTATTGTAAACAAGGATCGATATACAGACAAGTTAGTGTGAGATGTGAGGGTTGTGAGTGAAAGGGTAATGAACAGCGCAAATGCCAGATAGGAGAGCATTTCACTCTGAAAATAAAACCTTTCTCGGTAGCCCAGGCTCTTTACTGCTTACACTCTAATCAGGACTGACAGGCTCAAGATTGAACCAATTAAGGCAAGGCAAAAATAATCTAATATTCTGTCACCCACACCAGTGATCCAGCAACATTTAGCTTGTTCAGCCACTCAAAAATAGTTCTAGTAGATTCATCCTCCACACCATACAAAATCACTGAAGCCTTTATTTTGAGACACTGTTCTTGTTAGGGATACTGAGTTGTCATTTACGGTCTTAAAATGTAGTTAGGGTGAATAATAAATATCAAAGCAGTTCCTTGGTAAGCAGTCACAAGTGACAAGTTAAACTGTGGTCAATACCCTGAAAGCAAATGGAGATTCAGTGATAAGCAAACAGCAAGCCTGGGTCAGGGCACATTTGTATGCAGCAGGGAGAGGATGTGCATTAGCATCAGACTAAAGCTGCTGCCGCAGCTCCGCACTTCTTTGTGTTCAGTTTGGTGGTGGGGGCAGGGTGAAAGAGAGAGGAATTGATGGGACGATGGAGAGGGGCAACTATGGGGTAATGTCATAGTTTATCAAAACCAATGAGCATCTCTCTGGCTAAGTAATGGTAGTGGAGAATAGAATGAAGAATATTGACTGATAGCACATTGGGCTTGAAATATACACTGACCAATAGCAGCAGCAGTTTTCCTACTAGAGAAGTGATGAGCTGCCCAGTGTTATAAAAGTAAAAATCCAAGTAAAATTCTTTACATCGGAAATCAACTTCTTCAACAATGTTAAACAAAGTCCATTCAGAAGACAGCAAGATGTTTATGAGAGCATAGCATTTTAAAAGTGAGATGTTTGGTTTTGAGCAATTAAAAAGCAGTTGGTTGGCTAGTGCCCCCTAGAGGTAGCCAGAGGGTACACTTTCTGGCTTTGTCTCACGAGAGCCTGCCAAATTTGGCTTCAAACTTCTAAATGAATGTTTGTGTCAATGTTTCTCTGCACATGCTCCTAGGATGCCTACAACATCATCTCAGAAAGCGTGTAAACCAAAAATTGTTCCACCTCACATTTTAATTAAATGGAAAAACATTTCAGACACCGATCATACTTTTTTCCAAAGCTAAGCACCTCCACTTTGTTTCTAATTTTATTTTCTTCCAGCTTCGCACTGCTTTTACTGTTGCCCTTCTAATCTGTCTTGCATGTTCAAAAGTCAAATTGAGTTGAATATTTCTTGTCATACAGTAAACATTATGGAGAACTCATCTTTGATAACACAGAAATGGGGATGTATGTGAAATTCCTATGAAGTTCTGTCAATCATTTGACATTTCACTGTTTAAGACAAAGGTTGTACTAAGTGACTGAAAATCCACAAAATTTGTAGAAATATGCATCCCTTTGCACTCTGGCTCTTTGTAAACTGTTTTTGTTTCCTCTTGTCATCCTCTAGTCCTGGTCCCCACCCTGCCTAAAAATAAAAATAGAAAAAACAAGTGAATCAATCCCCTCTCTCTTACCCAACCTCTTTGTGCAAAATGGATGCTTTTCTCTTCCCATTTTCCTTTTGTATTGTAATATGTACAATTTCATATCTGTATAGTGGATAAGATGTGCCAAACTGAAAAAAAGAAGAAAAAAAAACACCCCCTCCCCCCTCAAAACATATATTTTTTAAATAAAATGGTTATAATTTACACACTGTTTGCTAAATGATGGGTGCTCACAACATGGTTTGGTCTTTCATCACATTTTGGTTCAATGTTTAAATCCGTAGCTCAACGTTTAAGCCCAACACTTGACATACAAATAAGTATTCTGTGAAACTTCATGAAGTATGTCAATTGTGACAAATATTAATTTTCTATAATGTGTGCAGAAAAAAATTTCATCACTATAACTAAAATGATTTGTTCAAGTCCATTACTTGTCTCCCAGTAGACAGCAGTAGCTACATCGATGAGATCATCAAGTCAATGTGATTTTGAAAAAAACAATCTTTCATTGTTCCGTCGAACTCATGTTTCACTAAACCTGGAAAGACACTTTACTTATTGGATCACCCAAAACAAATGAGCAGATCAAAACTATAGTACTCTGTCAGAGAACTGGGGTCCAGAGTGTAAACAAGCAGGAAAATCCTACCTTCAGGTCAACTGATGCAGGGTTTTTACAGGTATGAATGGGAACATTCAAATAAAAGAATGATAAGTATATTTTATAATGACTTGGTTAGGTTTCAGAAACTGGTTTCAGAAAAGAGTGACAAATTAACATCAAAAAAGCACTCTAGGCACTTAGAAACCAAGATGTAACAACGCTACCTTGCAGGTGTCAAACTTATAGTATCAAAAACAGAGAAAAATTAAATCTTGATATTTTAGGAGATAAAAGCAGAACATGTTTGGACACATTTTGGCTGACTTTCTATATCAAATAATTGATTAAGTGTCTCTCCATTTCTGCTCTACTTCAAAAGCTAGGTTAGGCAGGCAATGAAAACAACACTGTGAGAAATGTCACAGACATCAACATTTAGATAGCATTTAAGATTACAAATTCAGTGCCGAGTGCTTGCACAGAGAACTAACTTAATGCTCGAATGAACTACATTTTTATGATGTCTTGCAGTATAGCAATACATTGTTTTTACATAAATCTGCATTTTTGGACAAATAGACTATTCAACACTGACATACTATCATTTTTGTTCTTTTAACTGACTAGACATTTTAGGAAATTGAAACAACATTTTCTTGATTTAGGTACTGTGAGGCAAGCAACACCTTTTATTTCAGTTGGCTGTTGAGAATATTCGTTGATTAGAAAGCCCATTGGTGTTTCAGAGCAAGGAGGTTAAAAGGACCTCTGAAATACTGGCTTGTGCATAATGTGAGGGTAATGACACAAAGTACATGCACAGGTGCAACTTTGGATTTTCAGTGTTGGCAGGCTGGATGCATATTAATAAAGATAAATTCACTAATACTACAACGTAGCAGTTTCAAAAACTGTGGCTGTGTGATATCCAGCAGGAAAGTCATTGAACCTTATCATATGCGAGTATAAATTCATGACCAAAGCATACACTTAACTTCATCTATAGAAAATGTGAAGTGTTTGTTTCAGTGAAAAGGTCTTAAGCATCTTCCCTTGGACCAATAAAAGAAACAGATCCTCACCCATGTAGAAGGAAGAAATGCCAGTTTTCTAGATGTTGCAGTCATTTAAATGAATTACAAGAGGGATAACAACATCAACATTTGCCTGGTTATCAAAGTTACTCTTCGAACAAATATTTTTGCCAGCAGACATTTTTTTTAATCAGACAAATTATAGATAACACATAATGGAGATCAATAGCAGCCTATGCACTGCTACGTGAGCCTAGCCTATCTCACTGGATAATCTGTGAAACTGCACAAAGATGTTCAAGGAGTTCACTGTGCATCAAATGAAACATTTTGAACTTCAATTTTGTTTTATTTTTGACTTGAAATTTGAAATTAACTGTTAAGTCTCTATTTTAGACTCACAACAACAAAGCTCAGGTATATGGACAGGGTAGAACTAAAGTATGTAGCCTCAAACTGCTCTATGTATCTCATCAATTTAATCTCAAACCCTCATAATGACAGAGCAACAACAGAGAGGGTTTTTCAACTTTATGAAAAAGGAGACACTGGAATTTCACATTGTCTCAGGTATTCAGACCTTTTCTGCTATGACACATGGCATTTCGCTGTGGTGCCTCCCTTTTCTCTTGGTCATCTTTGAGATATTCCCACACTTTGGCAAATTAGACTAGTCCACGTTTAGCAAATAATGCATATCTGAGCACAAATCAAGCCCTGGTATGGATATATTATGTGTGAGGCATAAAAGGCCTCAAAATGTCTGCAGCATTCAAGGTTCTTCAGTGGCCTCTAAGGCTTAAATGGAAGAAGTTTGAACCAAATAGGATTTCTATCTAGCTGGCCAGTGGTCATTTCTGACTGAACTCAAAATATAGAGATGGCAGAAACCTCCAGAGGGACATCCACATGTACAAGTTGTGTCTTAAGGAAAATAGGCATTCTGCATACTTCTCTGTCAAAACAGAGTTTTAAAGACGCTAACTATGTGATGGATATTGGTATACATGTCTCATAACTCCAATTTTACCTGCTCTTTTTTGCTGAGGCCTACAGAAAATAAGCTTCAGTAATTAACCTGCACAGTGTATCCTGGCGGGGGAGGCACTAAACTGATGAGTCTGATAGCATGGCCTTAGTAGTCTGCAGGGTTGAAGGGGTCAGAGCTCATGTATGCTTCTGATATTCCTTATGAGTCAGTGTTTCCTCTACATTAATTTAGGAGTGGTGGGCCGCCATTCCTAAATCCTAGTCGGCGCTCCTTCAGAATTTTTTTTTCTTTTTTCTTTCGAATTGTCGCAAATACACCACTGCTGCATGTCTCCACCTTCACAGCTGAGTCGTGCACTGGGTCCCGTACACGCAAGTACTAAGGTAAACTACAGATAACTATCTTGCTCAGTATCTACTGTTTGCACCTCGTCTGCACTTCGATGACGGACCACAGCGTGTTTTTCCACAGCATCATTTAACTCAGGTGACAGAATAACAACAGTCTCAGTACTAATCAGTGGTCGCTGTTGCCGGTGTGTTGTTAAAATTCACGGGTTTGATTCTCATGTCGGACGCCGCGTTCGAGTGCCCGTGGAAAAGCAAAAAAAAAAACATAGTGTCTCAGTCTGCTGGGCTTATAAATAAACAACATTGATGATTGGGGCCACGGGGCAATCGCACCAAGCACTGGCCCCTACAGCTATGAAATAGCTTATAGGCAAAAGTTTCAAATTGTGACACACAAGCTCCACCTGAAGTCAAGACAACCTATGAACGAAATTTTTAAATTATCGGATGATAACAAATATCTACAGATTTCCCTGAGGTTTCTCCATAGTTTTTGGTTCTACTATAGGTCAAAGACGTGTTGGTCAGGTGAACAGAAAACACCTGATACCAGCAGCTCAGGATATAGATGTGTTAGCCTAGTGATCCCTGTCCATGGCATAGATCTCACTGAATGTGTGCTTTAATGGGCCCCACTCCCCAAGGTCCTGAGCCAGATGTAAGGTGTAGATTATGGATGGATATTGTAAAATATTTTATCAAATATTTTACCTTTTGAATATGTAACAAACAACAACAATGACAAAGCAACAAAAATACATTTGGAAAACAGATATAAAAATGTCCATAATAATGTGCATTATGTTTAGCATTTACTTACTATTTAAAGTAACATAAATCCCATTTTACATTTAACATCAGAGCTGTGAGTGCAGTAATTTCCTGTTGCCATGGCCAGAGCCATGTCTGAAAACAAAAGGGACTTGCTACGGCTGAGTATCTGAGTGAATGTGTGTGCATGTGTTAAAACATGCATAAATGTGGTTTGCCTTCCAGTGAGACACATTTATCACAGCTCAGTTCACTGCAATTCGGTCCATCTCACCTTCAAACCAATGTAACTGTCTGGCTCAACACACCTGCAAACAGCAGATTGTAACCTCTGTCAGGGTTAGAAATAAACCCAAAGGGTAGTTTTGGTTTCTTTTTTTTTTCTTCTTTTTTTTATCATCTGTGAATGTAACAAATAAGTGTATTAGTGCTCCAAAGAGAGTGGAACAAAAGTGGACAATATATTCCTCTATTTAAAGCAGCTAGACTCAATATCTATAATCTTGTATGTGTGCATTGACAGAGAATAATCATCCAGCTCGAGATTGTTACAGCTCACAGCTTTGAGCCTTTTAATTTTTTTGGTTTACTCAATATGAATTAGACTGAGGCAGCATCACATCTGCCACGTGTCCACAAAAAGGGATAGTTGAGAGAACTTAAGTACAAGTGTGTAAAATGTATTTTTATTCATTGTTAGTGACCAATCACCGAAAACATAAAAAATAAACATTGGGCCTAAAACTGAAAGACACAAGTCGATGATTAGTCGGCAGAATGACATTTGAATATGAAAATTCTTAGTCAAGGACAATTTGTGAGGCCATGGCCTCATCATGTTCAGCTATTGTGGGGAAAGGCAGTGCATTTCATCTTCCTGCTAGAAAAGCCAATCAAAAAGCCTAGAATTCACCAGCAAGAGATCAAGGGCCACAACTGGGAAACCTTGCCTGACAGGTTGTTACTGACAGACTAGTGTTTTATGGAGGCTGTAAATATACGAAAAGCCTTGGGGACACTAAATCTTTTTCCCGTTACATTGTGGAGTGTAATTTGTTTTAATTATGCATTTAGATGAGATTACAACTAGATAAATTGAACTCTTTTCACGCTGGCCTTGCATTAGGTCTTATCCCCTTGAACCATCTTCCACTTTTAAAAAAAAAAAAAGCAGACAAACAAATGAAAGCCAATAAAATACACATGAGGTCATCATATTACATTCTCTGATACTTCCCCTACCCTATGCATGCATCCTATGTATGCCACTATCAGCTTTTTTCCAAAATATAAATGTACCACCTGTTTTTTCGAGAAGTCAAATTATTGACTTCACACTCTGGCATAATCATTTAGATCAGACCCGGCCTAAATATTTTCTCAAAAGGATATTCAGAGTAGATCCTAAGATAGTCAAGGAAACTTTAATCAGAGACTTTATTAGCAGCACGGACAAAAGATCTAGAGTTCTTAATTTCAGCCCAAGCCTGACCTGACAGGCCGGGTTCCAAGCGAGCCAAGGCAATACTAAAACTTGACGTGAGCCGACTGCCTTCCACTGATTGGCCAGAGCGTCGACACTGGAAGAGTCACGACGTCGGACACGAGAATCAAACACACTAATTTTTAAAACACACGACAGCAGCGACGACTGATCTGTACTGTTGTTATTCTTTCACACGAGTTTAATGAAGCGACGTGTTCGGTCTATCTCTCCTCCACAGCTCGTCTCCATGTCAGAACCATGGATAGCGACGCTCCTCTCTATGACACTTGTATCTTGACCAGCATTTTTGTTGTTTTTATATGGTACACAACAAGCCCCCTTGTGGCGCCAGGTGTAAGCCTGTCAAGGCTCGGGCTCAATATTGTATGAATGATCTTGGGCAAGTCGGGCTCGGGCTTCCACTCATTCAGGTTGGGTCGGCTCAGGATTTTCAGAAAAGTTCCATCCCTACTAAACCAGTAGACAACAAACAACAATCCTTGATATTTGTGAGTGATTTCACGGTGAGCTATTCTATTATAACAAAATTACATTGCTTAAATGAGATTTGCAGTGAAGGGAGTTTGAACTGATGTGCTCATCCTCCCAAAAGTCTGCCACTAAACAGCTGTTGGGATGAGTACTGTTAGGATTTCATCTATATGCTTTCCCCTTATTGATCCAGGTCATACAATAACTGGTCATTTAAAAAAAGCAATTCAGAACATGTTTTAAATCAGTGGAGCTTGGAGCATCCCTTCTTCTCCTGGACAGCAAAGGACAGAGAAGGATCAAAACCATAAATGATGAGTAAAATAAATAGCAATTATTAGTGACTGGCTGCCACAAAAAAAAAGCAATGCATGGTTAAGGATTCACTGACTTAAAATACTGATATTATGTTCTTCTCATTCTTGACATCAATTTTGACAACTCAGCAGTAGGGTTGTAATCAACTAATTCTTGGTCGACTTAAAGCAGATAACAGCGGCACGGCCGTTTCGGCTAATGCTGTGTTCAAGGCAGGCTTTTGAAACCGTAAGTTACAGCTTCAAGTCACAACTACGACTTGGTAGCGTTCCAGGTAACCCGTAGCTCGTGTTTTTACCGTCCTGTTGTCTGTGAAAGTTCCCTATAACGGCCACTCGTAACTTCCGACCCGTGAACTCGTACCAGATCGAACTGGTATGACTTCACAGGAAGGAAAAACACAAAGTACGAGTTTCCTTGAACGCACCATGAGTTAGCAGCCCCCGCCCTTGTCAGGCATCAATTGGTCCTCGTGCTACGTCACCACATTCACGCGCATCCCTTGGCTGCACACACAGCCCTTCATGCCGTTCTCTCCCCTCATTGGATAACACTTGTATCCCACAAGGAAAATTTTCTCCTCGGGTTACAGCAGAGCAGAGTGACGGAGAGACTCGTGTTTAGGCTGAAATACTTCATGTAAGTGATTGCTGACGGAAAATAGGACTATTTAGGACTTATATTAACAAAAATATTCCACTGATATCTGCTTTAAGCCCTGAAATTTCGACTAGAAATCACCTAATCGGTGTGGGGTGGCAGTGCTTGGTAACCTTGTCCGCTGGCGCGGATTAATGTACAGGCTTGCCTAGGCAGCAGCCTAGGGGCCCCACGTGTGGAGGGGCCCCTGGATTGGTCAGATTATGTTGGAAACACCTAGTCTGTGCACCCCAGTGTTATGATGAAGGAAAACCCTGGGTGTTTTTGCTCCTCATGTTCCCAGAGAACTTGTTCTACCTTTCTTGTAGCACTGCTCCCGCAGTCGGAGCCAAATTAGAGGTAATTTGGTGTGCAGTTGTTTTTAGCTTGCAATGAATGATCATTTTCTGTTGCGTTATACACAGATCCTATATTCAGGTGGGCAGGGTCCAAGATTCTTTCAGCCTAAAATGTGTTTAAAATGAGAGGCAACTTCATAGGCACCGAGGAATGGGGATAAAACAAAATTCTGTCACTCAGTGTAGATGCCGGAGGCAAAGACGGCAAGAGTTGAAGAAAAAGTGAGCTGTCGAGAGAGAAAGGGACACAAGGAGAAGATTGCTAGGACGGAGAAAATGGGAAAGAGGATTTGGCTAGGAGAAAGCAAGGAGTATGAAATGCTGAAGCACACAGTGGAAGAATATCCTGAGATACAAAAAGGCAAATGAAAAGAGAGGCAGGGGTCCCACTGCAGTGAACATGCATGTCCTTTTCATGCAGGTCCAAATGATAATGTATCACTTCAAGTTGAAAGAATTTAAATGTCAGTAGCCTAATATGTCAAAGCAACCTAGCATCAACTCCCTCAAGCTGGGAACAAGAGATGCATTATTAATAAAAAGTGGCAGAGACAATTACACTCAACACACACCATGCCAAACTGTCATGACAATATGGAATAACTGAGGTCATAATATGTGACAGTGCTGGGGCAACATTACCCTCACCAGTTCACCAGCTGAGTGGACAAGCTACGGTAGTCTCGTCTTGTTAAATGATAAGCATTAACAACCTACACAATTTCCACTTAAGGTCCAGGAACATGAAAAAAACTCTTGGTCTTACCACAGCAATCCAAAAAAATGTTTTCTGTGTAGACATTTATGTTTCATGCATCTCATAATCCATCTTCCTTTACCCAACAGCAGTTTAACCCAAGGCTATTTTTCTACTTTTCCTATCGATGTGCGCATTAATGTTGCAATATTTCTCATGAAAAAAGCAATGATAAAGAAAAGTTAAATAAAAATCCACATGACTTTTTCACTCTGAAAAAAAGGAAAGTTGTTCCACGGTCTATTAAACAGAGTGAGCTTTTTTAGCCATAATACTAATTGCTTTAATTAGTCTAATCCTTGCTCTATGTAAAATAATGGAGTGATTTTTCTCAGAGCAGATTCAAAAGTCCTTTTTTAATAATCAATTTAATTCTCTGTGTAAACATGACTACAGGTGGATCATATTTTCAGGGAAAATAATTTTACCATTGCCCTTTTTCTTCAAGTAATCTATGTTCAAGGGCCTGATTTGTTGGATTCTGTTACTTTTTCAATTCTTCAATTTGTCTTCTCTAAAAGGCTACGGCTACTGTATGTGTGCTAGAGAGCCTGTATGTGTTTCTTTTCTGTTTAGAACAGTGATCTTAGCTGATAATGGTCTTGATATAGCCTTAATTCTGCCATGGCAACAAATTTAATTTTAACTTTCAACAAGAAACTAGAAATCTGCAATCAGCCATTTTATTCACACAAAGACCTTAAGATTTCAGAACAAATACTTCTCCTGTGTCTTGTAATAAGAATAACAATACTTATGTAAAATACTTGCAATTTTACTACACTATATGCTGGGAGTTTCACAGGTTCTGACAGGGTCCAGTGCGTGCAAAAAAAAAAAAATTAGAAAAAAAGTGACCATCACTTGCTAATCTTTTCTTATTTGAACACTTTATGTATTTTTCTGCAGGTAACAGACAGTTTCAGTTTTTGAAACACCTTTCAAAATATCTGGTAAGGATCACCCACAGAAACAGTGAGTGAGAGAAAGGAAAATTGAAAGAGGGGACAGAAACAACTTGTAGCTTCAGGGAATGAAGAAGCAGAAGGGATTAGACCAAAAAAAGATAATTAGTCGGGAGACCATCCTAAAGCTTTGACATGACTTTTTTTGGCTTTTTATGCTTTTATTGATAGTACAGTTGAGTGTCACAGGAAATGCGGAGGCAGAAAGAGGGGAAATGACATACAGGAAAGGGCCGCCTGATGCGGGATTCGAACCAGGTCCGCCTGAAGTGAGGACTGTAGCCTCTACACATGGGGCGCCTGCTCAATCTACTGCACCACTTAGCGCACCTGTAATGGCAACTTATTGTGTTTAATGACTTGCATTGTCTTTTGTCAGAATCAGAATAATATGTGGACAAAACCATTGCCATCAAATTGCACACTCTATATTGTCTGGCAAAAAGAAAAACTAAAATCAGCATTGGCCTATAGTGAAGAATCTATTCAATAGGCTATTTTCTTTCCTGTGTGAGTTACATATTTCTTTACACCTCTGAAGCTCTGCCTTAGAATGACAGAAACATCTCCAACAAGCCAGTGTGGTGTTTGTTTAGTCTGTCAAGCTTAATCACAGACACAGCCAGACTATCTGTCACAGTGTTTACCACCGGTTTAAAGCATCAGGTTGGAACACCAGCCATCTTACTATGCTCACTACATATCAACCACAGTCCTCTGAGGCAATATAGTAGGCCATTAAATGCACAAGGTGGACAATGATATATTATGCTGCTCATCTGTTTCCTTCATCTGGTCAAATGTGTAGCCAAATCCCTGTCATGTCCACTTATCATTACTGTGGTGATGAGATGTGTTCCTCTGTAAATCTGAGTCCTCAAGTCATGGAGGAGTCCACTGAAGTAGAAAACTTCTTTGAAGCAAACCAGAGATGTTGCATGATTGGCCTGAACCCTAAAATAAACTGGCAGTGTTCTGGATGAGCAATGGAAGCAAACAACAGTTGTTATGCCTGAGCATGGACAGGACAGCACCAAGAGAGAATGATATGCAAACCAAGTCTGTTGATTTTGTTTATGAAAACATATTTAAACACAAAACAAAAATGTGTTTGATAGGTATCAACAGTCAGCAGTTACTTCAAAACTTGTCATAAGTTCCCAAACTCTATGGGTATTAAAGTGGATCTTAAATATCCAAGTACAACCTTGATATGCACACATTATCTCTGCCTTAGTTACTTTGTAGAATCTCTCAAAAGCTACTTAACAGATGTCAGTGACATAGTACGGAGCATTAGGCCAAGGGCCAAGAAGACACAGTGCACACTGGGTGCATATAGCACATTAATTTGCTCACCTTATTAAGCAGGCAAACATAGGCCATTTCCCAATTCTCAGTCATGCAGAAGTACTAACTACTCCTGTCACATTTGCTATATTGACATGACATTAGGCTACTAGTTACTAAAAAGTCGGTTAGCCAGGCATGCTTAAATGAGCATCCGCATTTTCATGTTAAAGCAGGTAAGTATTTGATGCAACAAAACGCACAGTTCATTAAAATTCAATTTGTAACATTAGTGTTGTTGAAATACTGGTGCTAAGGTGGAACACTGTTGTGTACATGATCTACCAGACCAGACGCCCCTTCCTATCCTAGCCACAGGATTGTTGTAATATTCCACAAATGAAACAGACAAGCTGCTAAAACAGAGAAAAGTTTAAGCAGACCCCACTTAACACTTCCATTCATGTGTCTTGGGTGGGCCAGACAGCCAACCAATCTCAAAAAAAGCTATGTATAAATGAATCCAAGAGGTATTTACAACTCATTAAATACCAAAAACTGAAACCACCTACATTTGCGGTTTGAGACGCATTTCAACTTGAAAAGGTGTAAAGTGATCCCTCTCTCCAAAAACAACATATTATCTGTTCTCTTCCCAAAGAGATGTAACAATGTTAATGAGCAGTCCCACTCACTGCCAGATTTTAGTACATCCATGCTCTGTCTCCTCTGTCCTTGTGATAACAGCAGAAGTTACACTGAATTACACTGAAATTAGCTATTGTTCTCCATCTCATTAAAGCAACAAGGGAAATATTGCCAGTCATTTTTATGACCCCCCCCCCGTCAGACGATCCGGTCGTGAAAGGGGAACTATGCAGGATTTATATCTTAACTATGCTATATCTTTGCCTTAATTAAACAGCTTTGGAGTAGGGCTGCCACGATTAGTCGACTAGTCACGACTACGTCGACTATTAAAATCGTCGACAACTAATTTAATAGTCGATGCGTCGTTGTTTGTTTGTTTTTTTAATTTTGTTTTTCTCTCAAAACTGCTGCCGCACCTTCCACACACGCACCCACCGCCGCAGCCGCCCACCACACACACATACACACGTGCACTCACTCACTCACTCAGTACACATAGGTGTTCTCTCTCTTTTCTCTCTCTACCTGTCTTGTCCCTCATCAAGCGGCACCGGTGAAGCCCCGCCCCCCCGTCGCCGCCGCCGCCACCACCGCTCCTCACCCTCTCTCTCTCTCTCTCTCTCTCTCTCTCTCTCTGTGTCATTTTAAATGAGAAGCGCTACTAGGAGCGGTACCGCCGCGCCACCGTTTTAAATCACGGACTGAAAAACAGCCGTTCGTCATTTAAAAATAAAATCGCGGACTTTGAGACTCTGTGTTGGAGAACTAGAACGTTACCGCGTCTGGTCACAGCGTCCTGGTCACGTAATGAGCGCTCATCTTAACGAGCAAGTCTTCTCTCCCGGCGTAAAACTACGTCAATATTTTCCGGTAGCTTCTCATCACAGTCTGCACCTTGCAGAGTTTGAGCTGCACCTCAGTTTCACTTGTTTTCATTTGACAGAGTTTCACACAGAACTTTCTGGTGGAGTCTTTCCATGTTTCTCCCTCTGTGACAGTAAAAAGGGAACATTTAATTTTTTTCAGACAAGACGATTGTCTTATAAACTATTCGATTTTTTTTAACAGAACGACTATTATTTACACTGAGCAAGTTATATTTGAATGATAAGCCTACCAAAACTTTATTATTGTGAATAATTCCTTAGTTTCAGGTGTCTACCTCATTTTATTTAAATGTAGCTATGTTTAATGCCAGAGACAAATGAAGGAAAGAAAAACCTAAAAAACCTTAAGTATTTATTTTGGTGTTGTTTAGGCCAGTGCCTTATCCTTATTTTACTCAGCTGTTTGCACTTTATGCTACAGTTAAAGCTGCATATTTCATTAAAAGTTTAATGAACTATCATCTTAATTGTCTTTATTTTTAGTTAGCATATACCTTAAACACTTCAAGCTGAAAGCTAATGATGGTATATAAGAGCAGCTGCATGCTGGTGCGATAATCTGTATGCTTTGCATTCAATTTACGTATGATCCGATTAGTCGACTAATCGAAAAAAATAGTCGGTGACTAGTCGACTATCAAAATAATCGTTTGTGGCAGCCCTACTTTGGAGTAATTGTGTTGGTTTAATAAATGGCTTAAAAATCAACATTGTGGTTGGTTGAAAACCAACACTGTAAGATTGGGGCCGCCAACCTAGTGTCCAAGCTCTCATCTCTGCACACAGCGACACAAACGTGGCCCGTAACCCGTAATTAGGGCTGACCCAAAAAATTTGAAGCTTCGAAGCTTCGTTCGTTGCCATGGTAATCGATCATGAAAGTCCGTGATCGACTTTTTTTCCTCCTTTTTGACACCGGTTCTCATCGGCAATTGTTACATTAAAATGAGTAGGCTACTTGGCATCCTGGAAACCGGCCGCCGAAGCTTCGATTAAAAACGATTTTATGTCCGCGAAGCTTCGATTATCAAAATATGATAATCGGGTCAGCCCTACCCATAATCTCTTGTTTATGACAGATTAAACTACACAAATATACATGTAACATCATATAACGTTTTCTACCACTCTATTAGTTGATTCTTCGTTGAAAACCAATGCACTTGGCCGGGAGGAGGGTTAGCAAAACAGCGGAAAACGACAAGATTTTTCCAGCAAGAGCAACCCTCGAGGAAAACCCCCAAACCACTATCCTCTTCCTGTTTAGGTTGAACAATAGCAGGCATACTTCCTTTGTGCTGTAAATCAAGGCTTTTCCCCCAGGGGACTTTGTACCCAGTGGCAGAAAAAACTCCATAGTGAGAGTGGAGCTTATAAGGAACCGATCTGAATGACGATGGTGTCATTATTCTTTAGTCATTGCATTGTGCCATCAACATTTACTTCATCATGATAAGTTAAACCAAAAGAACCTATTCATTGCCTTTTGAATAATAACTTTTTGAGCATTGAACAAGATAAAAATGACTAAATTTAAATTTTCAGAGTCGATTTATGAGTTAACTACAAACATCTGATCAAAAAATTACATGCTACTGATTTCACCATTCAATTTACTTTCTTGCAAATTGACACATTTGTTTTCCATGAGTTAATCATGTTATGGCGAGAGGTTTCTCTAATTTTTTCCTGTTAAAAGGGTTTCCAGGAGTTTTTCCTCAGCCGATGTGAAGGTCTAAGGACAGAGGATGTTGTTATGATGCCATGCAAAGCCCTCTGAGACAAACTGTTTGTAAAAATGGGCTATACAAATAAAATTGCCTTGCACCATTAAAAAGACAATGGCCTAAAAGAAAGATTTGCATTTGTTCTCAAATCCACTAACTCTCTTAACACAGGATAAGTAAAGGTGAAGTGAGGACAGTAGTTGTATTATTGCCCAGGCCAGCACACAAGTCAATATTAGATGATTTATGACAATGAACACAAGATGAATGTCTAGATAGATTTATTTCCCCACAGCATTTAGTGGACCATCATGGAATCAAGATCATGAAAGAGAGCTGTTGTGGATACACAGCTGAAAGAACGGCATTAGAAAGTAAACTAGAAAATTTCCTCTCGGGAAATTTTGAATGGGCCACGGGAGCTACTGCGGGTTGTGCCATCTCTGTCAACATGGGAATCAAACCCACGATCTTAAGGTCAAGACAGAGCTGATCAGACAGACACATGATCATCTTTCTATAAGCACTGATATGGAGGAGCTGTAACCACATTAGGTTACCTGTGTGTGTGTGTGTGTGTGTGTGTGTGTGTGTGTGTGTGTGTGTGTGTGTGTGTGTGTGTGTGTGTGACTGTAATCACATGAAGCTGGCTCTAGAGTCTGTGTGTGTGTGTGTGACTGACTTGACACATAGTTAGTTAGTAGCTGCATCCTGTGTCAGTCTGATTTAGCTGTGTCTGTGTTTATAAACATTTAAACGAGCGCCAGGTGGATTGTTTATGAAGTTAACGAGCCCTGGCCTGAGGATCAAAGAGGTTACCACGGCGATAGGGGCCCCCGCAGGCTGAGACAGACAGAAACGTGGAGAAAAACAGCCATTTTCTGCCTCTAAACCGGCCTCACAATTAGGCTTAGCATGACAAAACGGTAACTCCTATCAGAACAAAACACAGATCAACGTTGCTCTAAGGACTTACTGAAAATTTCGGTACGATTTGGTGTTTCTACAGTAAATATTTTGGCGACGCTGGCAGTTTTAAAACATCAGGCCGTTCTGCTCCTCTCAGAAAATATTTGTATTGGACTCAATGAGGAGCAGGGACAGACGTGGCCGCACTCAGAGGCTGATTCTGTAAGTTCTGTAAGTCTCTCTGATATTTTGAGCACATGACATGAGAGATAACAAGTTTGTCTTACAAATTCTGAAAAAATTATGTCTGTAGAGTGTAAATTGTGGCCGTGCTCACAGTTTATCCAGAAAAAATACAGAATGTTTCTTCACTCTCTCCCACTCTAACCGATGATGTCACGCACTCTGACACGAACATTCTATGCAATACACACCCATTATAAACTCATAATTTCTCCAAAAATGATCATGGTCATTGATCAGGGATTGATCAAAAACTATATGACCTATCAAAACGTGGAGTAATACGACAATACACAAGACTTGTGTCTACTGTTTAAAGTTTAAATGGAGTCTCTAGGTGAAAGTATGCCTGAGCAGTAGACTTTTGTTAAACTCCAATGATTGGTCTTTTTCGCTCTTTTTTTCCCGCCCGTCCCATTGACTTACATGCAAAAATTTTGCGCAGTAAATCGCGACTTACGTCGCGAATAATTCGTACACTGTTGAGAAAAGTAATAGCACACCAATCCCGATCAGGACACACATTTTGATATATAATTTGTCCTGCAACTCTTCGAGTTGCAGGACTAGTAGCGAACCGAAAGTTGGCCGGAAGTGGAAAAATAACTAGAAAAAGCATTTCCAAGAATGGAAATGGTGTGACTGCTGATAGCAACTGAACGCTGTTGCAGAATTAGCAAATAGTGCAAGCAGTGATCACCATACAAATGTTTGACCAAGGTCAGAATCGAACCCACAACCTCATGGTCATTAGACTTCCACTCTGCCTCTAGGCCACAGTGCACACACAGTCGCAGAGACTGTTGTCTGTTAATGATCTGCACACTGTCTCACTCTGACATCAAGAAAGCTTGAGAGTCAAGCTTGAATGACTTAGAATGAAAATTTCTGTGAATTTCAGGCTGAGAGCAGCAGTTTCAACATGAAGCAAGTTATCAGAAGTCAACAGAGGACAACTGGGAAAATAATTCACTATAATTGTTGTTGAGGCAAGATTTGAACCAGCAACCTTCAGGTCTCCAGACCAGCAAGCTAACCACTAGGCTACAGACAGAGACAGTATGTGAGGGGTAAAGAAAACCTTTGATAAGAGGATCACTGGCTTCTGCTTAAAAAAAAAAGTAAGGAATCGAACCCATGACCTCATGATCAATAAACCTTTACTCTGCCACTTCGCCACAGAGAGCACAGACATAAGCATGTTTCAGACAGAGTTGTGGAGAATTCTCAGCATTGGGCTGAATGAGAGCAGAGAGCTCCCTGGCTGCATTTAAAAAATATTTAAAATTATTATCTAAGTCTCTTTGCATTTTTGACCAGAATTTTAGCCAGAAGACAAGTGTGGCTACAAAACTGGAGAAAATAATTTGTCTAGAGTTTAATTTGCAGAAAAAGTTAAATATTTGAAAAAGTATAAATAGTTAAAAAGAGAAAAGTAATGCCGATAAAGTTCAAAAAAAGCTGCACGTTTTGATATATGAATTGTTGAAATAGCACAACACCTAACACACTAACCATATGGCCACAGATAACCTGAGTTACAATGAGCTTTATACTATGAGGAATCAAAGACTGTCCAATGACAGCTGAATAATTGGAATCAAAAGTCAAGCAATGAAGTGAAAAGACTGAGGCAGGAATCGAACCCATGACCATATGATCACTAAACCTTTACTCTGCCACTCGGCTACAGAGAGCACACTGCTTTCAAAACTGTTGTCATTCATTGTAATGTGATGATGTGCTGCAAACTGGTATGAGTAATCAAGGAGATAACAAACACCTGTAACCAATTGAAGGCGGGGGAGGAGAGCAGAATTGAACATAACATAACAAGAATTCTTCCCTTGGATTCGAACCAGTGACCTTAGGGTTGGCAGGCAATTACCCTAACCCCTACACTACAGCGGAGTTGTGAAGAAGAGAGGTTGAGACTTTGATGAATGTGAGATTTTTTGTGAAAAAGTTAAATATTTGAAAAAGTATAAATAGTTAAAAAGAGAAAAGTAATGCCGATAAAGTTAAAAAAAAGCTGCACGTTTTGATATATGAATTGTTGAAATAGCACAAAGTATGAAGGACTAGAAGAAGACCGTAAAAAGGCGGAAGAAAATGGCCAAACAGAAGAACAATAGTGTGACTGCTTCAGCAGTCACACTAACTAGAAAAAGCATTTCCAAGAATGGAAATGGTGTGACTGCTGATAGCAACTGAACGCTGTTGCAGAATTAGCAAATAGTGCAAGCAGTGATCACCATACAAATGTTTGACCAAGATCGGAATTGAACCCACAACCTCATGGTCATTAGACTTCCACTCTGCCTCTAGGCCACGGTGCACACACAGTTGCAGAGACTGTTGTCTGTTATTAATGATCTGCACACTGTCAACATCAAGAAAGCTTGAGAGTCAAGCTTGAATGACTTAGAATGAAAATTTCTGTGAATTTCAGGCTGAGAGCAGCAGTTTCAACATGAAGCAAGTTATCAGAAGTCAACAGAGGACGACTGGGAAAATAATTCACTATAATTGTTGTTGAGGCAAGAATTGAACCAGCAACCTTCAGGTCTCCAGACCAGCAAGCTAACCACTAGACTACAGACAGAGACAGTATGTGAGGGGTAAAGAAAACCTTTGATAAGAGGATCACTGGCTTCTGCTTAAAAAAAAAAGTAAGGAATCGAACCCATGACCTCATGATCAATAAACCTTTACTCTGCCACTTCGCCACAGAGAGCACAGACATAAGCATGTTTCAGACAGAGTTGTGGAGAATTGTCAGCATTGGGCTGAATGAGAGCAGCTGCATTTAAAAAATATTTAAAATTATTATCTAAGTCTCTTTGCATTTTTGACCAGAATTTTAGCCAGAAGACAAGTGTGGCTACAAAACTGGAGAAAATAATTTGTCTAGAGTTTAATTTGCAGAAAAAGTTAAATATTTGAAAAAGTATAAATAGTTAAAAAGAGAAAAGTAATGCCGATAAAGTTCAAAAAAAGCTGCACGTTTTGATATATGAATTGTTGAAATAGCACAACACCTAACACACTAACCATATGGCCACAGAGAACCTGAGTTACAATGAGCTTTATACTATGAGGAATCAAAGACTGTCCAATGACAGCTGAATAATTGGAATCAAAAGTCAAGCAATGAAGTGAAAAGACTGAGGCAGGAATCGAACCCATGACCATATGATCACTAAACCTTTACTCTGCCACTCGGCTACAGAGAGCACACTGCTTTCAAAACTGTTGTCATTCATTGTAATGTGATGATGTCCTGCAAACTGGTATGAGTAATCAAGGAGATGACAAACACCTGTAACCAATTGAAGGCAGTGGAGGAGAGCATAACATAACAAGAATTCTTCCCTTGGATTCGAACCAGTGACCTTAGGGTTGGCAAGCATCCACCCTAACTCCTACACTACAGTGGAGTTGTGAAGAAGAGAGGTTGAGACTTTGATGAATGTGAGATTTTTTGTGAAAAAGTTAAATATTTGAAAAAGTATAAATAGTTAAAAAGAGAAAAGTAATGCCGATAAAGTTCAAAAAAAGCTGCACGTTTTGATATATGAATTGTTGAAATAGCACAAAGTATGAAGGACTAGAAGAAGACCGTAAAAAGGCGGAAGAAAATGGCCAAACAGAAGAACAATAGTGTGACTGCTTCAGCAGTCACACTAACTAGGAAAAAATCCACACAATAACAGTAGTGCCCGGGCTTCGCCCGGGCACTGGTCCCTGCAGCTATTTCATAGCTGTAGGGATCAGTGCCCGGTGCGATTGCCCGTGGCCCTAATAAAAAAAGGTAAGACTTACATTGCCCATGTACTCAGACAGAAGGTCCTGAAGAGCCTGGCGCACAGAATTGCATTCAGCCACGATGCGCTCCCTGCGGTCATCACGTGTGCAAGAGGAGTCCGCCATAAGGGCAGCACCACTGATAATGCTCTCCAGGCGCTCCTCCAGGGAGGGACGGAAACGCTCCTCACTGAACGCCAGAGGGTCCACAATGATTTGTTTCTGAAAGGAAGGGGCAGACGGGAAAATTACACATGGAAAAAAATCTAAAAAGTCATCATGGTACACTGATGTCTCCCACTCCAAGCCCAAAGAGAGAAATCTGGCGGGCAAGGGGAGGGCAGATTTGACAGACTGACAGTCCGGCTGGAAAACCTAAAGGGAGGAATGCGCCAAGCTGTCTTTTTCATGTCTGTAGGCCAGTAACATGTTTCAGAAACTGTATCACAGTGGCCACATCCTTAAAACAGAATTAGAAGGACTGGAACGAGAGTACTGTGATGAAGGAATGCAACATTTCTTGACCCTAACACTTGACTAACGATAGCAAGGACATAAGATGCAGTCACTTTTGTCTTCAATTCAGAGAAACTGCACTTAAAAAGAAATGTTGACAATCTAGTATGGCAAATAAAGAGACATGCTTAAAAAAAGTGAAGTCACACACTCATAGCTACGATGTCAAAAGTGTGGAACTTCACTTTTTTTTAAAAAGTCAGTTCTGCTTCCATTGTCGGCACCTCATCAGCCCTGGTGTGCGCTCCCTCTGTGTGCCTTCAAATAAAGAGACATAAAAATAATTTAAAAACTATCATTATATGTCTCATTAAGTCATTAAACAGGATGATTTTTTTTTTAAATCAAACAAGTCTATGAAAAAGGAAAATGGAACAACATGCTTTCACTGCCTTTTCTGTAATAAAAATAATTTTTTAATCACTCAATTTAAATCAATTAACAACTGAGGCAGCTAAAATAACTAACCATAAGCAAGAGCATGGAAACAGGAAATATGGTATATGATTTCTAAATCAAAATTCTACGGTCAAAAAAATGAAAAATGCTATTCTGACATGTGCATTGGTCTTCCAAGGTTCCTCTGTTTAATGCAACAACTTTTATGGTGTAAAAAATTCAAAAGAATACCAGGCCTTTTTACTCGTATCTTACATGTATATGAAATTCGCTCTTGTGCTCCCTCTGCTACTTTTTACTACCTTTCATTTGAGTCAAAGAAGTGTTACAGCAACCCACTCTCCTCTCTTCTATATCTGAAGGATGAGCGAGGACACTTAAATGTCTGATTTCACAGGGGCAGGCCTGCTGAGAGAGGCAACTAGTTGACATGCTGGAGAGGTACTGCAGCGGGTTAAGGTGTCACCATGAAGCTTGTGGCATCAAAATCAAAAAGAGACAAATAAAGACTACTGCCTCAGTGACAAATGAACTCTAAAGATGCCTTGCAACAAAACATTCAACAATTCAGCTGTTAGAGCTGCGTTTTATTAGGCCTCCGTCACAGCCACCTCCAGCCCCCTCCATTCCGTCTCATCTGACCTCCTCTGCTTGCGTGTCATATCACCATGGCAACAGGCACATGAGAGAGAGACACAGGAGAAGACAGAGAGCGAGAGAGAGAATTGGGGTGGGGGGTGGGGGGGTGAGTCATGTGCTAATTTTGAATTGCACTTGAAATTGAGCATCAGAAAGGAGCTCATCTGAAAAAGGTCTGCAGTGAAGTTTTTTGGGGAGCGACTTTCTGCACAGTTAGCTCTCAAATGATCACTGATGCAACAGATCAGATACCTTGTGAACACTTATTCAATGTACATTAATCAATTGGCTTACCATCCATCATTTGGATGCTATGCTTTTATAGCTTTCAACAATTCAATATAAATTCCCAGTCCTTACAAAAAACAAAAATATTAGGAGGCCAAAGCAATAAGTGCACAGAATTTCTCTTAGTTTTGCCAAACTACTCTTGCCCTAAAAATAAGAATTTGCTGTTTTAATTACCCTATTTTCCGGACTATATGTCGCACCGAAGTATTAGTCACATCTGTCAAAAAATACATCATGAAGAGGAAAAAAACATATATAAGTCGCATCGGTCTACAAGTTATTTTTGAAACATTTAATTAATAGCCGGGTCCCGTATAAAGGCCGGGGCTTTGTTTACATGAACAAATAAACGCCGGCCGGCACCAAATAGGGCCGGGACAAAAAAAAAGAAAGAAAGAAAGAAAGAAAGAAAGAAAGAAAGAAAGAAAGAAAAAAAGAAAGAAAGAAAGAAAAACAGAGCGGTGCGGGTCTCTGATCGCAGCGGGGACAGCTCCGTGACACTATTGTGAGGCTGACCACCGGTGAGTGCTTTGGAACGGGGGCGGGGCTCACGGCAGCACGGGCTGCTCGTTGACGTCGGAGTGTCCAAACCAGAAACGTTTGTAACAACACCGAGAAAAGTTGCTAGATTTGTCGCTAGTCGCTAGGGGTGTCACGATTTCGATTTTTTATCGAAATCGATCGAAATTACGTCACGATCTCGAGCATCGAAGTCAAAGAGAGGATCGACGATCTCCCCCCCCCGCCCGCCCGCCCGCCTGCCCGCAAAGCTACAACTGCCCGTTGTCCCCATTGCGCACCAAGCCTCTTGTCAGTCACTGGTCCGAGTTCTCCTTTACTTTTTATTTCGAGACAACACTCACTCATTCTCTCTCTCCCTTGCTCTCTCTTTTTTTTTTTTTTTTTTTACCGGCGGTGTCAGCTGCTGTGCACGTCTGCAGCAACCCAAACAAATGCACATGTTGACTGGCTCTATTCCAGCCACATGATTGGTTCGGCACGGCGCAACTCTCAATATAATTGGCTATTTGCCAAAACATGGATGAATGAAAACTATCGACCACGTCTCATATTTCTATCGAAGAAAAGTTATTTCACAATTTATAGCGTTTTATCACCCAGCCCTGGTGGGTTATTGTCCCCCTACCTGGGAAACAGGAGGGAGACACAGCTCCAACTACACAACACCGACAAGCACTGAGAGCCGCATGTTAGACGTTATAAGATTAAAAAAAAAAAAAAAAAAAAACCCGCAAATAATAAGCCGACGAAAAGGTGCAACTTGCCACTTTTTGTCGATGTATTATTTGCGGGGGCTTTCGGGGGATCTGGTGACGGTGGAGGATCTGGGACTGATTGACTGTGGGCCAGCGCCAGTCTGATCAGGACCTGATCATCAGGTCCATGGCAGCACAGCAGCTGCAGCTCTGCCCCGCTGTCTGTCACATGACTCTCCGTATCAGCGCAATCTCGTTTACATTACGCCGACATCAGGAGAATAATGAGACACGACGGTAAATTAATGAAAATTATGATAATTATGATTGACATTATGATAATGTAAAGATATAAATATATTTGTTTCAAAACCTTTGGGGCAATTTTGGCCCCTGGATCATGATTTTTGGGGGCATGTTACCTTTATATTGTCAAGAAATTATTTAAATGTGACCATTAGTGCCTAATGTGACACATTATGGAAATTGCATCACTTATATGTATCCCATCTTTTGAAATAAGATTTACTGTACAACATTTGATGAATAAAACCAATGATCGTAGACTAGTCTGAAAATAGCATAGGCGTCTGTGCTGTAAGAAAAAGAAAAGAAAATCGAGAATCGAATTGAATCGTGACCCTAAAATCGAAAATCAAATCGAATCGAGGATTTGGAGAATCGTGACACCCCTACTAGTCACTTTCGACAAAAAAAGTTGCCAAGAGGGGTTGGAAAGTCGCCAGATTTAGCGAGAACGTCGGCACACTGTACAGCGTCATAGACGACATGGCGTATATGTTTGATATATAATAAGTCGCTTCTAAATATAGGTTGCATGGCCAGTCAAAAAAAACAAAAAAAAAGCACGACTTATAGTCCGGAAAATACGGTACTACATTTTGCTACTTAAAAGCTTAGTTTAATTATTTTTTCATTGCCCTTGCTAAGAGCTACTGACTCATATGGAGATGCTAAAGATGGGCCTAAGAATTTCTGCTGACACGGACAGAGAAAAGCATGGGGGCCTGTGATTGACACACACCAGGCCCCTCTTGAAAATAAGATTAGGTGTCAACAGCGCTCCAGGTTAAATAAAAGTTCAAAACAATTTAACAAAGGCAACAAAAGGTAAACTCATCTGGCTGTGTGAGGAGTCAATCATCAACTTTTTAATGAGTTTACCCGCATTAAGGAAACCTCTGGTTTTACGTGCCAATGTTGGTGGTTCTCGAATTGCTGAATTGCGTCTTTCAGCATTGCAAACCAGTGTGGAGCCTGAATCATGGTATATTAAATATTTGAGCACATTTATTTACTACTCAAATTGGACTTTCTGGTCCATACTTTTAACGTCAGCCCTGTTTTTTTCTGAATGCCTTCTTATACAATGCTACTTGCTAAATGACTAAACAATGACTTAACACAAGATGAGTGCCTAGTCTAGCAAAAGACAGCACACAATGAAACTTGTTCTTCATTATTGAGGATCTGTTCAGCGTCTTTGGAAACTGCCTGAATATGAACAATCTCCTGTAACTAAAAAGGTTCTTTGAAAGTCTGACAGAAGTCAGTGGCAGCACAAAACAAATTTAAGAAAAATCAGGTTAATCGTCTTTGTCTTTATCACTACAGGCAGCATTGAGATGATTACATGATTATATCCAGCTGTTATCCTGATGTTGTTTCATGTCAATATTATGATGACTAATGTCACATGTATATATCTTTATAGTGATATATTTTCAATGATCATTGAGCAATCTTTTATTGAATAAGGTCTTAATTTTCTTTCTATTAAGTATATAAAACATAAATAACAAACAAACCAATCAACAGTTGAGCAAAGCTCAGCGGCACTCAGCATGACAAGGGGTTTCTATCTGAAAGCGAGAGGAATACAAATCCCTCCATTTGACAGAGAGATAGAAGCAAATCAAGGAATGAAGTAGTAGTGACTCATAATCATATTCAATGTACCCTAAAGCCATGTCCCAATTTGTACACATATCTCAACCTAATTTCCACCTCAACCCAAAGCCCTTAAAGGGGTTTGGTCATTTTATGATTCAGATGGCTTAGTCTATGAACCAAAAATGTGACCCAACTATACCCTTTCCAAAATGGTCCTCGTCCATCTCTATTAGTAAATAAATATTTTTAATATACATTTGGAGCTGTGCCTTACTGTTGCTGAGGAAATATGATCTTCAAGTTTATGTTATTAATCGATCTTGCTGTGATTCGTATACTACTCATTTGACTTACATCAAAATTGTTGAGGGCATAGGCCAGCTCTCCACCTCCTGCTGGCTGATTGAGAGCCGAGTCCTCAGTGGCAGTTGCCTGGGCGGCGTTGGAGATGCCAGAGACCGCATGCTGCAGCTGCTTGTAGATCAGGTCACGGTTAGCCTTGTACGCTGCCACGTCAGGGTGCTGCAGGCAGGCGCGGGATGCTGTGTACAGCATGGGGATGTTCCTCTGCAGAACCCCACGAGCAGCAGCCATTTGGTCTTTGTGGTGGACATCCTTTAGTTCCTAGCATAATGAGATAAAAAGCAATGAAGAAAAGGATGGGGGGAAAAAATCAAGGGTTAAACTGGAAGACAGAATACCTAAAGGGGGCGGGGTGGTAATGTACTTTGGATTCAAAATGGGCCTGTCATGCCCTTATGGAGACACTAAGTGTGACAGAGTTTGTTCTGGATGACCCAGATTTATTTCTGTCCCCTGCGGTAACACAACACAGTCATAATCAGGCCATTATAATATGCCTTTGCAATTTAATGCGTTGCTATTCAGACCTCAGCATTATATTGCAATTACATCTTCATAGGAGGGAGGAGAGGAGATAGTGATCGCTGGCATAGATTTATAGTGTTAAAAAAACCTGCTTGCATACACAAAATGAAAATCTCTGCTTCAAATGGAACACTCCCAAGGCTTTTTTTACTCTACTGCTTGAGACATGCTCCGAGGAAAAAAAACGTCTTTAAGCCCCATTACTTCCTGCATTCACTTTGCTTAAACACATTTTGCTATCCATAAAAAAGTGCAATTACAAGTAAAAGTAATTTGCTCACAAAATCATCAGTGATCACTTTGGCAAGTTTTCCATTTAAAGAGGGGAAATATGGAGAAGGACTGTCTTGTCTTGGGGTGGATTTTCCACTTATGCATGTTAATCAAGTGCTTTTGAAGCATGAATCTGCTTCAACTTTTTTGACTTGATGCAATTACATCATTCAAATATTTTTCCAGTACTATATGAAAGCTGGAAACCCTGTATTCGTCATCTAACTTTGTCTGAATCAAGGTTGTACATTGTACATAGATCCTACAAATCTTATCAGGAGTGGGGGCAGCCAAGTGTGTCAGTGGGGCAGCAGTGGAGAAAGCTGGTGTGAGGAGCTTGAAACTAACATGAGATAAAAATCAAATACTGCTGTAATGTTATGTGTGGTGATACAATTATCACCACAAAGTTGTAATTATGATTGTATTATCTAAAGTCACAATTTGACCTACAAGTGGCTGGCCAATGTATATTCTCAATGCTCTTCTATACTTTCAATTCAGAACAAGGTCCTACTTATAAGGTTTTTGTAATTAATTAAAATGATTTTATTATTAAATTAATGAGGCTGTGAACAACATGTAGTTAACAAAAAATAGTTAACTAGGGTGTATAAAATCACATTTCACATTTAAAAAGAGGATGCCTCCTGAAATGCCTGGTTGACTACTCTTTATACCACGTAGGAGAGAAAAACGATGGAGGTGCCATTTCATATCACAAGGAAATGGGTTTTGTCATATTTTTGTCAAGCCTGTATGCTACTGCACACTGAGCCCACTTTACTGCAACTGGTAATTGATTGTTCATGTCCAGATTCTTCATGCTTACTGCATCTTACAGTCCAGACAAAGCATGGGGAACTCTTCTCTGGGTTTGTTTCTTGCTTTTGGTTTACTAGCATTTGTTATGTCACGTGTTATGGAAAATAAGACCATTAACATTCAGGTACCAGACAACTTCTCATCCCAAATAAATCCACAGGATTCATCTGCTCCCACACTCTGACCTTATGTCTTGTTTTTTGCCAACTGTGAATTACCTGCTGTCTTTTTGCAGCCATGATGTTCAGCTTGTCCACCTCTGGTATCAGTGCCTTATATTGGATTCCCAGGTCCTGCTCTGTTCCTGCATTACGCACTTTGACCAGATTGTCTTCCACCTGAGCAGGGTACATGGAAAAGGTTACACACTAGTTCACACAATACTTCACTGCAAATTATCAAATTGTAAGAAACAGAATAATCAGCGTGTCATTTTAGAGTGAAATCATATTTATAGACCGGACTCGTATTGGTTTTGATACATTTATGTGGAATGGGCTCTTTGCACAGCTCCATTACTTCCTGAACTTAATGCTGCTCATTTGTTTCCTGTTTTACATTATTGGACAAACTGATTAATCCAGGTGTGTCTGAGTAGTCACAATGGTCAAACACACCTGGATTAATCAGTTTGTCCAATAATGTAACAGGAAACAAGTTCAGAAGTAGTGGAGCTGTGCATAGAGCCCATTTAACCAAATAAATTATAAATTTCTGTTTATGAATTCATTACCTTTTTTTTAATTATTATTACTCCATTTATGTGCAACATGCAGAAAATGCAAAATATCTCACCAGTTTAAGTTGCACTAGAAGTTTGTAGACATCAGACATGTCTGCCAGCACCAACAGATGTGTGACCGCCGACAACAGGGCTCTGGCAGCGCGAACCATATTGCCCCTCTTCACAGAGGAACAGGGGTCTTCTGCAAATTCTCCAGAAGCCTGGCGCATTGACTCACCTGAGAATGAGGGACAAAACAAAACCTTTGCTGTAACTGTAAAGTTTAAACTCTACCCCAAAACCTCAATCAAATGCAGACTTTTAAACCAGTAACTGTTCAAAACCATCAAGTGTTCTGACCACCGTGGACTAGCTTTCATAACACAACAAAGTGCATTTAATCCATGGTGGGCGAGGAGACAGAAAAGAAGAAACAGTTTTAAAACTCTTTGCGATGAATACAGTAACCATTGCCATACCCTCTACTTCTTAACATTTTAATTTCTTGGGAGCATACCTTACTGACAGGTTGTGATATGAAAAACTAGGCCAATGTTGATTATAACATAAATGCATTGCTTTTCACTGCAACTAACTGCCTCCCCCTGTTCTCTATTAAGTTAGAGAAAATGCCTTATTTATAAAACCTGTTTCAAGACTATTACTGGTTTCAACAGATTTAACCTATATAAGCAGTTGTAGTAATAGCAGTGGTAGCAAAATTAGCCCATCGCACCAGTAATAACAGTGATGGTGGTAATAGCAGTGGTAGAAGCACCAGTGATAGTAGTTGTCAAGCAGTCAACAGAAGCCGTCTGAGAGCAGTCACGGTCAGTTTCAGAACAGTGTGCAGGAAAGATGCAACAGTCTGGTGCGTCTTGCTCGACTAGGGCCAACAGCGAGATATACACACACAGACACCTACATCCCTCCAGTGTCCAGTAATAATTTCTGCTTGGAAACTGGCATGCACACACAGTCCTCTAAAAAAGACAGAGGTCAAAGCCATGACAAAAGGCTTACTGTCTGGGTTGTCCAGCACCATGCTTTGCTACATTGGCTGGGCCTACACAGTTGACTGGGCACACAAATAGACTTTGTACGCTCACATTATGAACAATCCGTAAAGTTTATTTCAGTGGAGGCACAGCCAAATTCAAACCCTAAAAAATGATTGCTGTAGCTGTTTTACAGCTCCAAGACCAACAAAAAGACAAGTACTTATCTTGTCCACTTTTCTATGATGTGGTATGGCTTCATAGAGACTGACAAAAAAAAACGATAAAGGATGACAAGCAGCAACATGAATAATTTTCTTACACCGATGAAGTGTGCTCTGGAAAAAAAGATGTCTGAAAATTAATTTAGCAGCAGTTTGTTCGCAGTCAGTTGATACCATCATGCTAAATACTTTTACTGTGACAACGTGTATTTAGGGAGCAGCTGTATTTTTCTGGCACCACTACGTAGAGAGAAGTGCTTTCATAGACAGTGTACTTCTTTGCCAGAACAGACTCCAACCACCTTGACCCTATACAGAGTAGCCTAAGCAGTTTAGCTAATCACGGATGGTTTAAACAGTAGGTTGCCAATAGAGATGTAACAGAATGCTGTAGTGTGATATATTATGAAACAAACCTGCAACACTGAAAAATTAATCACAGAATCAACTAAATCCTATAAACTGGCTGCGTGAGCAGTGTGGAGTGACTGCTGTAAATTGTATTTTTACGAAGTCAAAGCATCAGTGTACTCTCTCTCACTCTGAGATAACGAGCAAGCTGTATTTAGACACAAAGTGAAGTGACTTCTTGGCTTAGACCTCTGGAATGTATTCAAAGGCCGAGCTGTGGCCACAAGCAGTCACTGAGTTCCCAAACTGACTGAACAAGAGGCGGCTGTATGTGTGACAACTCAGACAGCCTGATTTCCAAACTCATCAGGAACTGCACTTTCTTTTCTTTTACTTCAGACCTTCTCCTTTCTGCCCCTGCTGCCTTACATTCAGTGAGTCATGCAAGTGCAACTCAGAATAACTACACATTTTCACTCAAGCTGAAACATTTTCAACCCAAGCAGATATGTCTTTGGTGTAATTTGCCCCATCCAGAGCTTCCATCCATGTTCAAATTTACCCAGACTTTGTGTGCATGTCACCACATAATATCACTTAGCATTTTAAAATCAAACTCAACAGCAGCATTTATCACATTTACATGGATTTATGTCTGTTGGTGAATCCAACCAAGTTCAGTGGTAGTAAAGCCTTCAACGATAACCTAAATGATTTTTTATTCATCAAATATTAATCTGTGGCAAGCTAAAGCTGCAAAGCCACAGGAACAATTGGACTTACTGTTGGGGGGGAAATAGGTTTGAATAACTGAGTTTAATTGAAACATCAATATCAACCCATCAATAGAGCTCCCTCCTTGGAGTGAGTAAACTGACAACCTGTGAAGACTACCCCATTGCCATGTCAGGACTGTGAATGCCCTCTAGCACTCGTAATGGAGTTTATGTTTTCTTTCAACAATTTCACTACTTCGGTCTTAAATATTAAGAAGAGAAGATGCCTTTTATAATTTTTTAACAGCCCAACCTGACATTCGAGGGCATAAAATAATACACTAGACACATACACTAGAACAAAAAGATATTAGTTCACTAATACAATGGACAGAAAAAGATCTTCAGCAACATCAAGGAAGAATACGACGCCATAATGTAAATATCCTATATTACTTTTTCTGAAAAAGTTACTTTTGAGTGATAATATAAAAATAGTTAAATACTCTTTTGATTATAAACAACTTTCATCATTATAATAGTAAAGAAAACGCGTTCGCAAAGCACATTTAGAGATTCATTTCAAACTCAATGGAGCACTGCTTGGTTAAAGAAAAAGAGCAGGGGGAAACTGCCCTATCAAAATTGTACAACAAAGATCTTACACAGATTCTGACCATTTTACCCCAACAGAGAGCTAAAGCAGTTTGTGCAAATGATCGACAACTCAAGCTTCAAACACAGTCTGCACCTTCAGGCTGTTATACCCCCCTGTGAACAAAATCAATAAGGCCATTTTCAGGGGGCAGATAGTGATCAGTGCTCCTTTAATAAACTTCCATCTATCTAATGCTCACCTGCGGCCAACCAAGTGCATGATGAAATGATTAAAATGTATATCACACAATAAGCCTCCCAAACAGCAGGACAACAAAGACAGGGAGAGAAGGGCAAGACGAAAGGGCGAGGGCAGACTGAAATGGCTAAGTAAATAAAATATTCTACTGTAGTAATGCCTATTGGTCAAGTCTATGATAAACAAAATGCAATTTAACATATTAAGAAAGTGTGTTAACAAAATATCCACTGCCTTTCCCCTGGGGAAAATAAAACTCAGTCCACCAGCCACTTTAACATGCGCTGTCATACTTGATGATCATATCAAAATTTGTCTCCCTACTTTTAACAGCTGTTAAGCCACAGCTGGTTGGGAAAATGTTTTCTGACTCCAGCGAGGGTGGGTGGTGTGACCCTACTCAATGGCTGCATTATCAGTCCGGGCACGCTCCACTGAGCAGCGTGGCATAGCTGACAGCCAGGCCTAGGCACCAGCTAACAACAGTCACTGAATTCCTGCCCAGTGACAGCTTACCACAACTACAGTAACATTCCTGGGCGCTGAGCACTGTGCAGGCTATCTAGCAACATGTCATCTACCTCCCCAACTACTCAGAGCAGTGGAGGAGGGGGCATCTAGCTCGCCGGGCATCTGGGGAGAAGAGACACAGTGACACAGATGTCTCTTCACTAGGTGATAACAGCCAGCCTCAAGTCATAGCTCCCTGGTCTCAATGGTCTGCTAGTGTGTCAAAAGAAGGTCAGGTATCCGGAGCTGAAAGGAATAGATGAGACTTGCGAGTGTGGTTGTTAGATGGTTGACACCTGCTATTGGAAGACAAATAATAATTTCACTGGTGGGTGAATTGATGGTGGATTCCTGTCTCAAGACTTGTAGAAGGGGTGAAATTGAATTGGAAATGAACCGTGGTTGGGCTGAGTCCCAACAGGCAGGTGGATATAGCCATTCAAATACATCTGACATCATCACTGACATGTGCACACTGTCACCCCTATATCCCTGAAGTACTTGCACTCCCACACACTCATCTCCCTGGCAACAAATAAAAAGGAAAGCATTTTGATTCTAAAACAGAAACAAAAACTTCTGTTGACGACATTTCATACCTTGTGTGATACTTCTGCCATACAAGGAGATGGCACTGCACTAGATAACCTTTTACACAGAATGTCAAACAAATCTCTTATCGGATTGGTGACGCTCAAGACCAAACAGAGGAGCGCACACACACTTCTGAGGGGAAGTATGGCTCAATCTGATCCTTGTAGAAGGCAAAGCAACGACAGTGTATGGACTGAGTTGAAAATGTACCGCTGACATGGTTAAATTAAAAGTCTCTATTAATGGGATTTCTGAAACCCCCACAGCAAAAAGAAATCTATCAGACTTGAAGCATATTCTTATTTAAAGGTCTTCTACTGGGGCAGATGACATGTACATAGTTTATAATTTATTTATCATCACTCCTATCTTAAGAACCACTCTGTACGAGCTGGAAACCACACACTGTTGCAATATGCATTTTCAATATACCTTGCTTGCGGACATCCTCCACAGCTGCAGTTAGCTCATCCTTAAGGAACTGACTTTCCTTTGCAATCTTTTCTCCTTTCTCCAGGAAGTTCTGGGTAGCTGTCTCTACTGATGCAGCCAAAACATGAGCCTTCTTGGAACGTCCCTTCTTCTTGTTAGATGGACCTTTGTTGCTGGAGTTGACCAAAGTAGTAACCTATGTGGGACACAGATACAAAACAGCTTAATTTGACAGCTTACGTTACAACCATGTAAGAATTTTAAATAGAGTTAGCGGATAATGGCAATGGGTCCACATATCAAACCTATGACATTATTGCATTAGATTTTAGTTAGTCCATCATCATAGGATGAGAATCTACCTCATCAGGTTAACTACAATACAGTATATGGACGAACCACACAATAATCATAGTTATGTGGTGAAAATGTAATCATTGTATTCTCAAGCATTTTTTGTAACCAAGATGCTGAGCCCACCTCAACTACAACCATAGCCGCGTTTCCACCGCAGAAACGAGTTCCTGGAAATATGCGTTTCCACCGCAGGGACCGGTTGTTTAGTTCCGGGTTAGAAAAGTTACCCCAAAAACGGCGCTTGTCGGAGGTAGGTACTTTCGAAAGGTTCAGGAACTATGTGGGCGTGGTCTGCGCACTGAACATCTCCGACTGGATGAGCACTCATTTTACCCGGCATTATATTCAATTCCAGCTGCAAGCCCACTGTTTTGTGTAGATTTGTTCAATTGTTTTCCACCAGATATAAATAAAAAATTAATCCGTTAGGATGCCATATTCACAACATTGTGGGAGAAAGAAGGGATGCGGGGTGTTCGCGGCTGGGGGCCGATCACTGCCTGACGGCATAGGAAGGGCCGTCATAAGACGGCCGAGGCAGATGGGGTGTCTCGGTCTAGCTTCCCTCCGTGGTCCTGGTGCGCCACCAGTCAGCAAGACCGAGACGCCCCGTCTGCCTCGGCCGACAGACCTCACACTCCATGGCAGGCGGTGATTTGCATAATCTCCCCGGGACTTTGGACCTGTGGAAACTGTTTGTGGAAACGCAGACAACAGCGGGCCACAGGAACCATTTAGTTCCAGGTACTAAAGGTTCCTGGAACTTTCGGTGGAAACGCGGCTCATGTTCATCATGCAGTTTACTTTACCTGGGTGACCAGAGGCTCCAGCAGCCTCTCCACTGCCAGAGTACGGATCTCCAGACTCTTTGGGTCCCATTTAAAGTTGATGTTAGCTGTGTTGATGGTTGTCATGGTGTCTGGGATTCTGGGGGGAAGAAATGGACAAAAAAAACAATCAAACAAAACATCTTTTCTCCTCCAAAACACTGAATATCAGTTTTCAAATAAAATGACAGTGGAGAGGTTTAAAATATAGCTTTCCACTTCAGCGAGAAGAACAAACTGTAATAAAATAAAAATGACGTGACTAAAAATGCTGAAAAGTTTGCTTCCTTAATGGTTCTTAGAGTGGTCTTTAAGAGTTTGTGCAATAGTTAAAATATTAAGGTCCCTGTTAGAGCCAGCAATGCCTCATCTCTCACAGAATGACTGCCAAGGGCAGAGCACAGTAACACTGTGGCCCAATTTCGATTTCTCTTTTCAGGCAGTGACTGCAGCTCCATTGATTAACTATCAAACATGGAGTGGCATGGGGTAATCAGCAAGCCCTGAGGGCTGGGGGGCTTCAAATGAAAAGCTGGTCCGCTTTACTGTAAGAACATGTCGTAGCTTGCCATTAGCCTATACTGTCAACAAAGAGGCTAAACTATCAAAAACACCACAAGGACATTTGAATGATGACTATCTAGCATTACATTGAACTGCTATTTATTAGGTGGGCGTGCTTTCAATTTTGGCTTCAGGAATCCTGATTAATGTTTACATTTGGATGAGCTATACTTGTTCTGATCTACGACACCTTTTAACCTTTTAATCAAATACAGGGAAAAATGCCAGCCGGCATGGACAGATGAAGATTGGCTGGCACAGTTGTAACTCATTTTATCACTAACCAAAGTCTTAGCACGCCACTCGCTGAGCCTGGAATTTACAGTTACTTAACCACTGCATGGTTTAACTAAAGGTCCCTTCATACAAGTCACCAGATGTAGGAATATACAATGTGACATCCAACAATTTATATATTTTGATTTGATGAGGTAATAACATATTCAGTGCATACAAATCTGTAATATAACATCAGTGACTGTAACTTTTTGTGGTGCCTGAGTTCAATTAAAACTTTTTTTTTTTTTTAATCACCATTAGAAGTTGAGCCACCTATTATACACATAAATTGTGAGAGACCACTTTTTTTAAACAATTCACACCAATGAATTAAGTGAATAATTATTCCAGGCAACTCTGAGATCGGTGGTTACAGTCAGTTTACTTCCTCTGTCTGGGTGTGGCAAACGCAGATTTTGAGGTAGCTATCTCCAAATCAGCCCATTTGAAACAGAAACAAATATCAAGGCTAGATGCCGCTGAGGGTGTGTGATTTCAACGATAAAACCCCTTAAACTAATTCGGCTCTAGAGAGACTAGTTAAACAAATAACGAAATGACCAGTCAAACCAGAAAACACCCAGTTATAACAAACATTAAATGCAACGCTCTTCAACCGAAGGGGACAGGGCGTGTTCACACCTGAGCTGCTAAGTGCTAACACGGTAAGTTACACCTGTTGTAGCTAGTTTGACCTGAATTAACGCTGTTTGTTTTTGTTTTTTTTTACCCTGCTTAAGTTACGTTAATTGGGACTGTAATACAAAAATGCTGTAGCTGTGCACTGTCGACTTGGTGCAGCCAAAGTCAAACTATTTTCAACAGGTTTTTTCCTTTCTAAAAGTCACCGTTAACCTTTGAGCCGACTTAGCATGTTACCTGCTAACCGTCCTAAACACGGCACCTTGCTAACGCTAATGCTAGCCGACACAACAAACACCCAGGGTGGCTCCGTTGGCCTGTTTTAACACTCACAATGAAACTTAGCCGTCGTGTTACCGGGATGCCAAATTAACTATCCCCGGTTGTAATGGCAAACATGTGTATCTTAACACAAAGTCGCGGAAAAAACGCGATAATAACTTATAACTTACCGACGACGGTCCACCAGAGACAGAAGTTTAAAAGTTCAAAATGGAGGAATGAGAATTACGGAATTCTTTGCCTCCAAAGTTTTCCTCCCTTTTCCTCCCTTCACTTCACTGACTCGGCTGAGCTCTGCTCGTAATCAGACCTCACAAGACACTTCCCCTTGAAAAGTATGTCGAAAACTTAAAAAACAAGCTTCTGAAAGGATTACCAGCCGTTAGTTACCTGGAAAGTTTCGGTGAATCTTGTTTCGATGTCGCAGTCTATTGCCCAACAATGGATGAGGCGGAGGGGGGGCTGGGGCGGTGACCGAGTTCCTGAACTTCCTGGCAGCGGGGCAGGGCGACCACAGGACACAGCAAGCCCGCAAACGAGGAGGTGTTCTGGGCGTGGCGCTCCGTGTGCGTGTCCATATATGGATTAATTACTGCTTCCATAGAACTAGTGTAGGAGTTGGCAAAGCTGATGGTCACCAGTTTATCTCCTAAACATTAAGCCTCAAGAGGGAAGTGCGGTAGCCTACTCGTGATAGTCATAAGATTGACTAATGTCAAATTGTGATTTAACAACCCTGGTTTGTGCTTTTTGATTTTAGAAAGACTTTAGCTGCACTCATTTGGTGTTTTTGATGCAGTAGCCTATATTAATTATCTCGTTTAATCATATTCATCGAGTAGGCTAACTGGAAACTAGCTACAAACTAATCTTATAATTCCTGACTATTAGAGAAACAAAGAAAAAGAAACAAACAAATCACCATATTGACACCCTGGTCTGTAGCCTAAATCACTTCCCATTGTTAGAGAGCTATGCTGAAGCAGAATCTCTTTTCTTCGTTTTCAAATTCAGTCAAGCTGCCTCACATCACTACCAAATTTATTAGAGAATTAGATCCATTGCTCAGTAGGCTACTATCATAACACAGCAGTTTTTCTCACTACGGAAAAATACAATAGTTCACGTTTAATAATTCATTTTCAAATCGTGTAGGAACACCTTTTATCTATTATTAAATATTTTCAAATTCTGTGATTATGTGTGTGGTGTAATCTTCAAAGTATTTTTTCTTGACATTCAGTGTTTTGGCAGTGTAGCCCATGTGTCATATTTTGTAAAAGGTAGCTAATATATAATTTAGGTGGCTGTTTTATTTTATCGTTGTCTTTTTAAGATTTTGAACCCTTCCTCACAGGATGCAAAATCTCTTCTCGAGTCTTTTCAAACTCAAACTGGATTTCTGTCAATTTCAAAGTGTCAGATATGCTGTTTCAATTGTCCACAATTTAAATCCACATAGTGGTTCAGTCTATGTTCACTGGCAACATATGGCCCAGTATGTTCCCTCTAGAGCAGCTTGGTTTCAAATCCTCTTGGAAATGATACTACTGCAGTCTGCATTCATCCTATGTACTAAAAATAAAAGTGTCTGTTTTGTTTTTTTGTTTTGTTTTTTTTAAAGCTAATGAGTCCATATGTTGGGTTAACAAATTCAAGTAACTAACTGACTCCAGAGGCAGTAGCCTACTCCAAAGTTGGCTGATGCAGCATCAGGTGCACACACACGAGCAGGTTGTAGCTGTGGTTCCTCATATTTTATTAATACATAATAAACATCCTTTTACAGCAGTGCTACCATTTCATATGAAACTTTTATTCAGACAGCTAGCCTAAGGGCTTATATATGTCCCAATTTTTCAAGGTCAAGAAAAACTATATAAGCTGAGCTAATCAGAATGCAGTAGACATAATAACAGATAGGCTACATTTGATGAACATATTCAAGAGGCAAGTATTTTGGTTTGGGCTTAATGAAGTGTGAAAGCCATAAATAGATTATCTGAAGAGGCCAGGTGCATGCCACCCCTCATGCCTTGTTTTTCCATCCTGCACACACAAACACATACACATGATGACACAATGGATAGCCTCTGTCTCTTTAAATAGTGTAATCATGGTAACTGATGGTTGGATATAGGTAGTGACAGGTTGTAATTTGGTAAAAGTTTGTACAGCTTGCATCCGTTTCTGCACTGTCAGTGGCCCCAGAGTACAATTATAACAATAAAGGGAAAATATAATAAAACTCGACAAAGTCTGCGCCATTGGATAAGTCACATAAATGTAATTACACGTAGAGAAAAATGCTGGAGAAAAGAGAGGGTGGTCATCCGCAAGTTACAGTTGTGGCCACAGAGAACATTACAAGCAACAATGGTTGTTTTGTTCTACGGCAAGTAGGCTATAGAACTAACACACATGCTATTTGTTGGCGGGAGTAGGTGTTAATTAAGAAGCCCCACCACTGCAGCATGAATTACAGTCCTCCTGAAGAGAATGAGCTAACAAATGTACTCATGAAGCTCTTTAATGAAGGTCTCAGAATATAATTATCTTCTGGAAAGGTACTCCTGAATATTTTTTGTGGGATAATAATTTGCAGAGTGATTGTTTTCTCTCGGTAGAGTTTTGACCATGCCAAAACTGAGGGGTCACACATTAAACAAGCATATGAAATTCCCACAAAACAGGAATATATCACTGAATTATCTTGGGTGTTATATTAATTTCAGTCAAGAACAGAGGGGGAAGCCACATACACAGTGTAGCAAAGATTTGTTTATCCAATTAATACTCTGGTGGAGAGGGATTAGATGTGGTGCAATGGTGTGCTTGAATGATGAATGTTTGTCCAAGTAACAGCTTGCTGAGAGGACAAGTTTGGGTGTCCTTGAACTTCATCTTTTTGTACCTGTTGGGCCCGACAAATGATAAGAGCACAGCATGCTATAAATAATTCCTTCTCATTATTATGAGGAAGTGCACATGTTTGTCACACTGAATGTATAATTGAGCAAATGCAAATGTGTGGTGTGTGTGGCACTAGAAAAATAGAAACAGTGATGAATATATATATATTTGCATTTTAAATCAAAGCATCGGCTGTTATCTGTCCAAAATATAAAATATACATTACACATACAGTACATGTTACCTTAAATGCTTTCTCTGAGTATTCTGCTGAGTAATTCTATAGATTATTTTTTACATTTCTATTCAGAAAACACAATTTCTTATCGAAAGGCAGCTCTGACACTGCTCCATCCTGATAAGCTGCTTTCACAATTGTGGAACTATCTATTGTTTTGCAGACATGGAAGTTACTGTATGATATAGCTTCCTGTCATATTAGTTACTCATCCACTGACGTTGACTGGACTGGAAGCTCCCTCACTGCAGGAGGATTTTGTTCCTTGACATAAGGAACACAGCGACTTTCAGTCTGCCCACATTCACCTGACTCATCCTGACAGCTGTCTATGGATCTGCATGATGTCATCTGCAGGCTCTCCCTTCCTGAGCAAGGCTGTGTACCTTCGCCATTAGATATGAGTGCAATGCAATGTAGGTGTCACTCTTCCACAGCAGCAGCCAGGGGGTGGAGGGTTTAAGTCAACAGACGACTAACACTGATGATTTTCCTCAATAGCAGTCATTTGCCGGGACTTTCCTTGTAGATGTGAGAGGAAACATACACTAATATGGTGGCGTAACAAAAAGACCAGTGGAAGGACATATCAGACATGTTTACAGTGAGGTGTTTGGACAGTGATGTAATGGTTTCATGACATCTGATTGGGCCATTGAGAAGATTGCAGTTCCCATGACTCAAATGTTGCTAACTCATTCTTGGCAGTCAGCTGAGCTCCACCTGCTGGTTTAGATTATGGTATCAGACTGCTGCATTCTGTTCTGGCGTAGTTAGTCTGTGTGGTACTTTTCCTTGGCAGGAAGTAACTGGATAACATACTGTACTTCTGCTTGTTGTGCGACCACTGAGTAGCCTTTCATTTGTGTAAGTAAAGATGTTCTGCTTTTATCCAAGTGTAGCTTATGAAACTGTAGATCTGTTTAGTCTGAGAGCAGTCATCAAAGTCAGGCAAGTGTTTGATGCACAGCAAGAGTCCCACTCAAGGAGGTGATGTTGACATTTCAGGGGAACACTGCTGCTGACAACAGTGCAACAAGAGCATGCGATTACCTGTTTCTGCTCTCCCAGCAGCTCCTTATGTGATCATATTACCTCTGCTTCTGGATATGTTTCACAGACGGGGAGACAGTAGTGTGTTGATAATCATTTTTACACAATCAATGATGACTGTCTGCAATGCAATTACCAGCCGACCACCGACTGCAAACACACTTGTCATTCACAGTGCATGTACTATTCCAGAAACCTTGTTTCATACCAAAATTCTCCCGGGAGCAACTGCCCCAATTTCTGGCTCACCATGTGGGATTCAGGCTAAAAGGAAGGTGAAGAATCTGGGGGAAGCCGCGAAATGAAACATAATGCTTTTCAGAGCTGTAATGAGTCAGATTCACATTATTCAAATCAGTTCAAGTAAACATATTATACATAGATCTGGGTGCTTCATAAACATAACAGTACATGTTACTGGCTTGTATGTGTTTAAGGTCATAATATCATTGAAAAAGCTGAAGAGAGCTCATCTGACAAAAGTAGCTCTGAGGTTATCCAAGTGCCACTGTCTTTTTCTTCAATAAGCTGTGACTTTTGGTAGCAAAGTCCAATAAAAATAGAATTAATAGAATGATTTGGGCAGGTAGAAAGTAAGACTTCTTTGAGGTTTCAAAACTAATTATGCATATAAAAGTACAACTGTAGCCTAAGGTTCCTAATTAGAAGACTACAAGGCAGCCTGAAAAAACAATAATAACAGAACTAGTTATTTCGGGATTTGTTGTTGCTGCTTGTGACTTCTAATTTTGCCAAAATAGTGAAAGCAGATGATGTCACCATATGGGAAATAAAACAATAGAACTTGATAATATTTTAATGAAACCCAGTGCATTTCTGCTGTTAATAATGTATGTAACATTGTCAATGTCAGTATCACTTGGTCAGGCTTTAAAAGTAAGATATTCACTGAAAATGTCATGAGACTATTGTAAGTGGACAGTGGATGATACATTATGCTGCCCGTCCAAGTCAAGGTCTCCATAGGAAACAATAAAAGAAGTAGTCAGCTAATTTCTAGGGGTATTTTACAACACTTTCCCCAGATAAATAGTAAGAATGACCCGGGCAGTCTTGTGGCAAATTGGAAATTGAACCCAGTATGTGATAGACACGACTTCCAAGTAGGGTAAATGACCTTTCAATATTAATGATGCAGAGAGCCATGACATCATCAGGACCTGACTGGGTCCACGTGATTCATGGGAAATGAACAGAATACCAGCTCACCCACAGCCCTCATTTATGCCATATTTACTTTCATAAAAATTTATCATACCAACTACCACACTCTAAGCCCGAGTCTCTGTTGAATGCAGCAGCAGCAGCAGCAGCAGCAGCAGCAGCAGCAGCAGCAGCAGTGTGGTAATTCAGTGAGCACAGTCTCCAACTCTCCTCACAATTCAGATGATGTTTTTTGAAATACAGTTATTTCTTTGTCTTGTCTCCAGCTCAAGCATAACTGATACCCCCAAACATTTGTTTGTTTACTGGCCTGCTTAGAAAGTACCTCCCACATTGTACTGTAAAATCACATTTTCTCCAAATATAAAATATGCAATCACCTGCACAGAACCACACAAGTCTTTTTCAGACAGCCAAACAGCGGGAAAAGGGGGGAAGTAATGTTGTTATTTCAGTGTACTGGTCTGTGCCTTGTTTTTGATACAGTGCAAAACACGGGTCATTGAAAGCATAAAATTCTCACACATCACAGAAAATGCAGCACGGGAAAGCGATGCTCTGTTGGGCTGACATTTATTCTTTCTGATGTAAGGAGTCCTGGTGGGGGGATGTCACCAGCATCATCGTTTATTTGTGGTTTCCATCTTAAGGTGTTGTCACTCACTTTCACCCGATGTGCTGCACCGACTTTAATGGATAATGAGCTGAGGAAGTGAGTGAAAGTTTTTTAGCAGCACCTGATGGAAGCAAAAGGCATCTTCCATGTTGAGGACTTTAAAATTCAAGAAGCATTTCTTGCAAAAAAAAAAAAAAAGCTGTTTTGAATAATGAATATGAGATGAGGAAAAGCTGATCTAGTGATATGCAAAAATCTTGTATGAAATAAAAAATACACAAACTACAAATGCAGCTAAAGTAAATGTTTTACATGCCTACCATTTCCCAATACCAACATGGCAAAGCAGGTTCAATTCATCTGAAAGTACTCAGAAACCTGAGGGGAATTCAGTGAAAATGTTGATCGTCAAAGTGCAATGCGTAATTACCCATAAATTATCCAGACTGACATTCCTTATTCTCTCTGTAAATACGATATACCTGCCTGTGAAAATATCAGAGCTGCAGTTTAGTCACAAAACCAGCAGTGCTTTCTTGGTAGTGTTTGGTGTGGTGGCTATGAACCTGCTTGCTGGTACCTCTGAGGAGTGAGATACAATGTTGAAATACTGCTAGACCAGACAGCAATAAACGTCCAGTCGTTGCCAGGGTCCACCACAGTAAACAATTGCAGGGTATCTGTCAGCTGGATGTCTAATCAATCATGAGAATGTGTCCACTTTAATGCACTGTCAAGAGAGGTTTATGGATTTCTATTTTGACACGTCAATGTTGCCAATAACAGGGAATCCCATGCGTCTATTATCAAAATTTCACCGTATTTCATTGGAAGAGATAAATTGTGATGAAGCGTAAAATCAATAGACAGATTTCATAGACTGGACATTTTCAATTCAGGGATTCTGAACTCCATATTGTCTTATCCAACCACACAATATAAGTAAATATGTACAACCAGAAAAGCTGGGACCAGTTCTTTTTTTTCCTGCAATTTCTGCCCTAGAAAACAATCAAACAATCAGATTATGGTCAAAATGTGAATAGTCTGTCAACTGAGAGGTAATTGATTATAATGGTTACAGCCATGGAGTCACAGAACATCCAAATCAATAAGTTATTGAGACACATTAAGGCAGAAAAAAGTATAACAACATGAGAACTGAGGACATTTTAGGTTATTTTAACAGTTAAAGATCAGCAGAACAAATCAGTGTTTTATTATGTGTTAGACAGAGGACCATGTTTGTCAAATTCTCAAACAGACGGATAATGTTAGTATTAGTAATATTGTTCTCTACCTAAAAGTTTAACGCAATCAAGATGTGTGGCAGAGGTTGAATGCCACAGTCCTAACCCTAACACTGATAAACATGCGACCAGTAACAATGGATGTTCCGAAGTGACATTTCATTCACTGACCTTTCATCAAAAACCTCTCTAATTACACTTTGGTGTGTACAAACAAAATAACCTGAAAGACAAAGATTTATATCCAGAGGAAGATGATCACATCCTGTCAGTTTGCATTTTGTGTAACAGAGCTGACATTCACTCTGCAGCACCAAATCCGCACTTGGAGAAAGTACACGGCAGTGAAAACTAATCCCAGGGTTAAACTTCAGTTGACTGTGGCCTGACATGTCTTTGAAGACAGACAAAGACAAGACGAAGTGATAATAAAAGACACTGTCACACTGCAGTTTCATCTGAGAGCTATTGTTGCTCCATTTAACAAACCAAGGTTATGTAGTGACAGGAGACGAGGCTGAAAAAAACAAAAACTAGACTGAGACAAATATAATGCAGCTTATCCAAAAAATGTGTCTTCTCTTAAGTATAATGAAACCATTAAGCGTGAAGCATGAAAAGATGAGAATAACAATTGGAAGGAGAAGAGCAACCCAGCTGTGTTTTTACAGAATAGGAAATGGGTTTGGAGGGGCAGAATGAAGGGAAACACAAAGCGAAACTGGCTCTAGTTAAGAGGAGGCACAGGAATATGGAGGAAATCTGCATCCAGCCTTGATGTTGCAGCATTCATCCCCCTCATGCAGATACAGTATGCCAAAGAGCTTTCCTCCTGCAAGACCACAGTCTGCACCTTCGACTCATTTCTTTCTGATTGCTAAGCTTCATTTCACTGATTGTTGTAAATGTTTCATACACTATTGGAGGGTGTATGCTCACAAGGAGGACTTCCTTATGAAATATTTATCCGGACAGATGTCTAGGTCTGCCGCTCCTGCCATGTAAGACTCAGCTAGGCCAGCAGAGAATTGATTAGAAAGCTATCTATACTCGCTGTGAAGACAAATTCTTCAAATGCTGCCTGCATAAAGAATACAACACTGACTCACACAGAATGATTGCTTGCATATAGTAATTAATATTCAAGTTATCGAGCCTGCTAAGTTGATGACCACAAATTAGACTGGAATAATGCATATTAAGATACATTTCTAAAAAGATACTAAAACAGATACTGCAGCAAATTCTCACATTTATATCCATTAAAATATGTGCAATGACGGTGTTAAAATCATGGAGAATAAACACTTGAGTCTTTAGCTTTACAGGATGTTTTAATGAATTGTTTCGACTTCAATATATTTTTCCTCACCTTTATATTAGTAATTGAGATGAATTTCTCCTAACAAGCACTTATGTTGACCTGATGTCTGCCTGATGTGACTGTAGACACTTGTATGTTACTGTTTCTGTTATGTTGCTGACATAATAAGTGTATAAAGCTATAACAAGGTAGTGACTGTGTGTCTGTCAACATGTTTTGATTATTGATTATTCTGCCCCTTATTGGACAGATATTCACATTAGTTATAATAATTAAAATGAATTCTTTGTGGTTGTATCCTAGTTGTCTTTCATTTAATTTGTGTGTCGTTCACCATCACATCATCACGGAGTGTACTAAACACAGAGATTTCCTCACTTTCTGTTTATATTAAGATTTTGACCTACACAACAACGTTAACACCCACAGTATGTGGATATGTGTATGCGTGTTGAATGTGTGGGTGTGGGTCTCTTATGGGTTGGTAGATCAAGACAACCCATTTAAGTGCCCTTCATTTGTCAGCAGATACCATTCTTTACGGAAACATAAGACACTTCCTAATCTCTTAATGAAAAAAGTAGGAGGACAGTTAATACTCTTGACAGATTCCAGTCTTATTTAATTATTTCAGCATTTTTGTCCTTTCACTGTGTTTGAAATGTCAAACTGAACACCAAACACTGGGAGTGTGCCAAAGAGTGCAAGTATGATGTCAGTTTTTCAAGTTTCAAGTTTGTTAGTGGATGCTGATGAGGCCTGGCTCTCAAGTGTTTTGACTGCGGGGGCAATAAGACATGTTGACTGGTCACTAACTGCCAGGCTTCACAACTGGTTACTGAGATAAACTGTGAATGTTCTTTAGGACTGTTTTGCTATTTCATGCAGTTTTATGAATCTAAAAATACATAAGCCTATAATGTATCTAATCATAAACTCGCCTCAATTCCCCATAAGAGGCTAATTTAATTTATATCTATTTATGTATTCTTACATTGACTGGTAGGCTACATTGAAATAAACTATGCTTTAATGCAGTGTATTTTTTGTTTAAATGGGCAATGGGCCAAATTGGCAATGTCAGTTTTGGATTTAAAAACTGGGGCTGTATTGCTTGTGCAACTCGGTTGTGGATTTCAATTTAAATAACAATGAAATAATTGCTCCTCTCCCCCATTCCCCACTCCAGGTTTTATATGGCCTGACCAAACAACCAGGTATAAATAAAGCTTAAATTTTTTTGGATAAAGCAGGGCAATTTGGTGGGGTATCTATTCAGAACATTTGCATACAGGCCTGCTGTTGATCCCAAGTTAACCTCAGCTGTTGTTATGTATCTTTTATTTGTTTAAGCAAAATGCAAAGAATTGGCACTTCATATTATTTAGTTGAACCTGTAACAATTTTTGTCCAGTAGGAGATTTGTGAGAAACTAATCGTTACTGTCAGTGTAACATCTCCAACTGCACACTAAATAAAATTTGCTGTTTCAAGATTGTATCTAAACACATATATACTGGAGACATGTTTGTTCTATCCCTTACTTTGAGAAATCACTCAGAAATAAAGCTTATATGCTGATGACACTCAACTTCAACATTACGCATTAGAAAGACCAACTTCTTTACAGCTTCTTGTCTGAGAAATTAACTCAGTGAATCCAAACCATCAGAGAGGCTGTATTTTCAGCCCTGACTCTTTCTTTTTGTTCACATCCATGTGTTTTATAGGATTTCTCATTATGTGTTTTGATTCCCTCTCACAGTCCAATGACCAGAGTCCTTGGTTCAATCCTGCCTGGGAGGTGACCTCAAGGCACAGCTATTATGAAAAGACCTAATACTTGGACTAACATCATCTTGCATGAGATGATGTTACACCATATACACTGTAGCTACTGCAAAGTGAAAGCAGGTAGCACAACTAATGGTTACAATACCCTCTTTCATTAGACTGGTTTTCCTGTCGAGGCTGGGGAGACAAACCCTATAGACCTCCTTTAAGCCAAGCTGGAAATGTTGTTTATTTTCACAGTAATGTGGTCAGCCACAGCTTTACACAGTTACTGCAAGTGACTCAGTACCAGGTCGGGTTCCCAGTGATTGGAATTGATTTTGCTTTTTCCAATTTTGTGTGTTTCTGTTGATTAAAATTAATACATGTCTTTCAGTTTGAATGAAAGCCAAGCATAAAAGGCTAAGTGGACCTGTTGTGTGTGTGTGTGTGTTTGTGTACCTGTCTATGAACTCATTGTGTAATAATTACGGTGCAGTGCTATTAGTTTGGCTAGTGTTGTTAAAAACAAGGCATGATTAAAAATATATTTTTGAAATGATGGAGTCAACTGAGGTAATAAGCATTCAGCCTTGTAATAAGCCTTGATATATTATTTAAATGGTGCAAAGTGTAACACCTCCTGAAACTAGTTTTGCTATTTGGAGTTTGAACCTTATACTGCAGCCATATACACACATTGAGTTACCTTTATGTTTTGGTATTTCAGATTAGGCCTTCACATTTTGCACATTGTTTGAGAATTTGTTGTGAGAAATTAACCGAAGCAGTTCGATCTGTAAAACGAGATGAGCATGAGGAGGATGAGCTGAGGAGATAACTCTGACACTGGTTTTGCTCATTGACAGGCTTACAGTATCGTCTCTGCACTGCACTGAAATGCAAAGTTGTTCACAGCAGAGTGGACAGGAATGTTGAGCAGCACAGGAGCAGAGTTCAAAGACAGATACGATAGCCAGAGGTATGAGTGGGAGAAAGCAACACTATTGTCAGTTCTTGTTAGTTAATGGTGTTAAAAACAACATATGTTTCCCCTGGTGGAGGCAAGTAATCTGAAACACAGTGTCAGAGCCGAAGAAGCAGCTGCCTGCGCAGTGATTGGTAAGTATTTGGCACATTTTCTATTGTAGAAAAAAAAATTAATGAGGCGGACTATTTTTTAAAATTAAATCTATCGTGCTTTGCAAGTCTTATATAAATGTTAAAAATATGGGTTTTCAGTCAGCAGTCAGTGATGTTGTGATTCTGTCTGGAGCCTGGTATGATTGTGCTATAATAAACCTAAGAATGTGGCAAGAAAGTGCTGCTGCTTTTTCTTTGTGTTAGTGTTTGTGTACAATATGAGTGTTTTTGGACCTGCATGACTAAAAGCCTCCACATGCTCACCTGATGAAAAAGCAGTTCTAATACAGCAAATCACAGTATATCTGCAGCAATGGTGTGAATTTCATTATCCAATGTGAAAATAGTTATAGACTATTGAAAGTTTTCACCGATTAAAATGAAATCCCACATCAGCATATAGGGCACACTTCCTTTGACCAACAGAGTGTCAGAGGCAGATCTAATATTGCCAAAAAAATGAATACAAAATTATGTTAACTGAGACATAATTTACCGTGCAGTGCTGATGCTCACTTTCTTTTTTCTTTTAGCTGCTGTTGGCGTCTCAACACTGTCAAACCTACAGCACAGAAATTGTTGGAGCAAATCTGTCATCAAAAAGAGTTTTGATGGCATATCATCCATCACGCTCTGATACAAGGCTATTGTGCTGCAGTCATGAATGTGTTTACTGTGGTCCATTTACAGTGGTAGTGAGTTAATGTCAATTGTATACCCTGTGCTTTACCTGGAGGTTGTAAATGCATAGGTAATGGACTGTGATCATTCTCTAGGGACATCATAGCTGGCCTCAGACATGTACCATACCATGTACCAGACCATTTACAGTAATGTGCTGGGTTATTGTGAATAAATGACTGGCCTTAGAGGTGTAAAGCCAGTGGGACACACAGGTAGAGAGCCACAAAAGAAATCACACAAATAAGCGTTACATAGAGAGGATTTTCTTCCTTTTTTCCTTTCTTGTTCAACAAACAACTCAAGCACTGGATTGTAATCTTCTGGCCTAACAAAATTGAGATTTGGATTTATTTTATTTTACGTTATCTGCCTCTTGATAACAACAAGGTGAACTATAGCTGCTGCGTAGCAATGGTTGGGGCTGGGCAATTGGCAAAATTAGACAATTTGAAAGTGAAAGTTCCAAAGCTGTAACCACATATGGTTGAATTATTATGAATTTTCAAAATTTTGAAATTTAAAGGTGTGCTGTGATGCCACCATCAGGACTATTGTCATGTGTTTCCAAGTGAGGACATCTAGCATTTTGATGTGTCATCATCATTGCCCTTGCTGGGGATTGAACTCACAACCTCTGACACTAAACCAGCTTCTAACTCATTGAGCTAATTGACAGGAAGTGGCTTCTCAAAGAGACTCGGAGAGTCACAAGCCAGGCAACAGTTGTCAAGGTAGATTTGAAAAATTGTCAAAATGTCAGAAACAGTGTTATCTAAACAAAAATCAGTCAAACGTTTTCATGCACTTTAGGCTCAATTTTTGTATGGATCGTTTGTGGAGGACAGTCTTTGGGTTCAATTAAGTTTGGGGTCAATTAAGCAAAAATTGTGAGAGGAGATAGGTTTAATAAGTTTTACAGTTTTTGAAAAAAACAGAGTGATGGACTTCATAATTTGTAATGAGTTTAAATGGACAAAAGTTTCAGCAGTATTGGGGCGACATTTTGGTGAAAGTTTCAAAACTGTAGCATGTACCGTTGGTTTGGTAGGAATTTCAAAATTTAAACGCTTATTGCCCCTCCACTCCCCTGCAGGAGGAATATTTACATGTCCTTGGGGTTGAGCAAATCTGGCATGGAGTGGGACATTTCTGTAAAGTTATTTTCACTGATTATGCATGGGAAGTAGGATTTCCTCGGAAGACGAAAGAGGAGGAAGAAAAAGAAGAAGAACATTGAGGAAAACAATATGCTGCCCAGCCCCTAATTATTTGGTGATTATGGTGGATGGGGAAGCAGTGAGTAGCATGGACTCAATCAGTTTCCAAATGGAAACTGGATGAAACAAATACAAATTGAATATGTAGAATCTGTCTCCAGGGACAGGGCAGATAGAAAGACGCTTGGTCAGATTCTCAGCTCGCCGAACATCTTTTGCACAATTCTCACTCACTTATTCTCACAACTCGTCCAACCGATGGCACCGGGCCAATTCAGCAGACAGTATAAACAGCAAAGGTTAAAGCTATATTGAGACCCCGTGAACCAAACTAGCAGGGGAGAATTTTCATTAAAAAACAAGAGAAAACTAATGACTTTGCATGGACCCTGGCTATAGCCGCGGTTGCCTCACAAAGCTTTCATCACTATTCTCTACTGACTTTGATAAATTTCATTCCACATAGCTTCAACCCAATGATGCCCCAGCACCCTACGCACACACACACACACACACACACACACACACACACACACACACACACACACACACACACACACACACACACACACACACACACACACAGGGGTGTTGCATGCACGGTCACATAAACACAAAGAAAGAGAAAAAGGGAAGAAAGCGAGGCATAAAATTCAGTGCCTTCAGGAAGGTGAAGAAGAATGAATCCAGGTCTCCTTGCTCACCATTTTGTTGCCAGGAGAAAACACACTTTCCTGTGGCTTTTTTTCTGTCACCCCTCAGGGACCAATGCTCCCTTCTGCATGATAATGTCTGTCCTATATTTGAGCTTTTTCATATCTGGTAACTATCTGGGAGGACTTCTCCTGCTCGGCACAGCGATGTGATAAGTTTTCGCTATTAGCGTGTTCTTGGGTGAAATCCTCTCTTTCACCCATTCTTCTAAACCCTCCTGCAGAGCTGGCATGCCATAACTCACACAGCCACCCATGCTTTGCAGCCAAGCCTAGGAGCTTCCCTGGAGGAGATTAAAGAAGAAAATTCTGAACGCATGGAGAAACATTTGCTACTCTGAACACTTGTCTTCACTGTCAAAGGAAAACACATGCACAATAACATACGGAGGCAGAGGGAACTGTTCACATGCAAACGAATGCAAACAAAGTGAAGTCATGTTTTCTGCTACAGAGATCACTGAAATTGCAAACTGCTGTTTTTTTTTCTTAAACAAGAATAATAGTTCTATAAAACTATAATCTACCCACTCCTACATTATGAATACACTTCCCATCAGCTATCACAGAGGAGACACAGGCCTGCTAAATTAAATCTAGCCTGTTGAGAATAAAGCTATTTTTACCAGCATCATGAGACTGAGAGCCAATCCAAGCTGGAGCTGCCTATAAAGAGGAGAGGCAATCTTGGTTCTGAATGGGTCTGAACACTCAATCAGCAATACACTGCACTCCAAAGGAAATAAGGCAACCACTTCAATCCCTGACATTGATTTCTTTTGCTGTACTGTCAAACATTGTCTTCATGATCACAGACAGTCACATAACTCCACATTACACTCACAATAACGAGTGTCTATGATTTTTTATTTTTTTTTTGCTCAGACAAGACGTCGGCACTATGCACGTACTTGTATTCCTCTCATGAATTGCAGATTCTGATGCGCAGCTCCAACTTAGTTTCAGCCTCTGCGTGGTTATCAGAGGCTCTAATGACTGGGAACAGTTAAAAGCAACAACTGCAAATCAATGTAATATTGAATCAAACCACAAGAGGGGCACCACCACCACCTATTTTGTTCCCAACAGCTGAACATCAAAGCAGGTTTGGATGACAGGCTTCATGTAGAATGCTCCTCAAACGTGGTCTACGCTCTGTGTCGTATACTGTTTAAGAGAAAATTTGCAGTGTGGATCAAAAAAGGACATGGTGGACAAATTACATGCAGGATCACCTGAGAACAGAGACACAAATCAACACAGGCCTAAACCACCCTGTTTTTTTTTATTTTTATAACAGCCATAAACCTTAGAGGCTGCTGTGATATGCTCAGCTGACTGCAATCTATTATATAAATATGCAAAATTTTTACATGCATGTCTACTATCTATCCAGATCTCTATTTTGCAGCAGTAATTTTGATTTGCATCATAGGATGAAAAATAAAAGGGGTTGGGAATGATGTGCAGTGTTATCGCTTGACCAGTAGGTGGAAATACATGCATATTAAGTGGCTGAGTCAGTGCCAAAGAGCTTTTACTGCAGTGCCAGCAGCAGGCAAAGGAACCTTTAAAGTTTTAGGGCAAACAAGATAATAATTAAAAACTAGCATTGCCTTGGAAATCGTATAATACATCTTTTTTTAAATTTTTATTTTTTTTACCATTAACACACAAAAAACGAACACTGTGCCACAACAACACACTTCATTATTGTCTGTGTTGGTGTTTCTAGGTCTACTTAATGAGCTTGTTACGGCCTTTCCACTATGCCATGTGGTTCTCATCAGTAGATTGAGTTTGCTTGGTTGCTACAGAAACGTAGATGTTTAAATCTTTAATTAATCTGAGAGTCTGTAAGACTTTTCATCCGTGTTGACTTACAAGTCGAGCTTGACCTTGAAAACAACAACAACAAACAACCGCAGCTCAAGGTCGTCTCACTGCCTTGCTCTGACCAAATCAAACAGTCACCCTAACGTGATTTTTTAGTTTGCTAATTTAATTTGCTATTTTTGTTGTGTCGCTCCAGCCTGCATTTATTGTTTCCTGTGATCTCTGTGTGTGTATGGCAGTATGACTAAATGACTAAAACGTGGCCTGAGTCACACTTTGAGGTGGATGAATGTCTGACAGAACAAAGATTGTCACTTGTCTGTTAGAAACCATTCCCCTCTGCGGTGTAAAGATCTATTATCGACCCCCTTGTCCATACCTCTGTGGTGAAAACACTAAAGTCCACAGAGGACAATGATTAAGATTGGCTGCAAGTCGATCTGCAGTTTGTACAATCTGTAAAGAAAGGCAGCCAAAAGATTTGTTGCTTGAGACTGATGTATGAGATGTTGGACATATGCGTTTTGATTTTAAAAGCTCACAGGCTCACAAGAGGACGGCTGCAGACAAACACTTTTACTGTATTTATGACATTTCCATGTGTTATCTGTGAACATGTAAATTGAGCATAGTATATTTAAAAACAAATGACTCTACCACCGACTCGATCTGCATCAGCACCTGTTCGAATTATGCATTCAATTTTATGGCTAGTGGAGAAAAATTTGCACAACCCCTGGTTGATTGGAATGACTGTGTTGGAGCCTGTATATTACTCATAAATATAGCAATAAAATATAGATCAACAAAAGGGCGGGGTGGCTGGGTGGGTGGTGGTGGGATGCCACAGAGTTATTTGCAGACCTGCAGGCATGTGTGCTGCATACTGATAATGCAAAACCCCACAGACACTGTATGAATCCTCAGATGCTACAGAGAGGTGAGAGCTCTTGCTGTAGAGATGGTGAGCACTAATTCATAAAGCCCACTGGGCCCAGCAGGATCAATACAGCATACAGATTTTTTTTTCTTCTATTTTTTTTTTTTTTTTTTTTTTTTACATCTTGGAGGGGCAAATAGGCTATTTTACTTTTGCTTATTTCTGAAAAGCTGATTGATGTACACTTATAATATTTACAAAACCATCAAAAGATGTACCAGGGTAAACTGCATGGAGGCATTTTATATTCTCCAATAAAAACACTTTGATGACTGTCAGGGGAAAAAAAACATTTGTACCCACCCTGAAGTCAGAAGAATGGAATAATTATTGCTTTAAAACTCAAAATGACATAAAAAATAATAGCAGTAGATGTCTGTGTCATTTCAACAATGCGGCATTTGGCATGCTCGTGGCAAGAACAGCAACCGGCATGGCAGGAAGACAAACTGTGATTTTGTGCTTTGATTGTACTTGCAAGAAAAATATGTTAATAATGCATAAACAAATGTTGTGCACACAACCCTGCTGTATAACTCATATAGATTTTCCACATCCATAAAATATTGTAAAGATATTAATAAATATAGTTTTTGGGAGACAGGACATTAGGAGCCCAGACAGGAGGACGGTACAGAAGATGTGATTAACGAACAAGTGATCAAGGTTCTCCACCAGTGGCCTTATTGAAACAAATGACATGCTGTCAAAAAGCCTGAGACAAGAGTGTATTTATTAGAACAATTCTTTTTCTTCAACATAACTTTGGTTGATTACCACTGGCTGTGCTTCTTTTTTTAAAAAGCACAGCCAGTGTCTTTCACAGGAATGAGTCAACCCCCACCACTTGTAGCAGCCATGTCATACACACAACAATAGATATTGGTGATGCTTTCTATATATATATATACTTTCCGATATCAAATTAGGGATAACAATGTTTACCCTGGCCTTTACGAGGCTTGGACCGGTCATAAATGGTCATAATTAGCTCAATTGGATAAACAATTCCAGGGATTTTATGTAGGCTTTGTGTATGTAGCAAACTCACAGTGATGCTTTCTGTCCTGTTCATATGGTATTTTGTTGTTCCATGTGCTAAAGTGAGAGGGTGGAGGAACAGGGGAGCATCTCTGGCATCCTGAAACTACATTTTGCTAACAATGTATGTGTGAATTGTGTATGTCTATAAAGAATTAAGAGCCTATCTACAACTCTAATTGTACTCGTATTTGTGATAACTAATACACCATATTTATGCGTCAAAACATTTATGCACAACCCGTTAGGGCAAAGGATTAAGTTGGCTGATATTATCATGCACTCTTACCAGAAGTTCAACATGGAGGAAATCATGATCACAATATTGTTCTCTAACATTCATTTTAAAGAAACATTTTAGTAATTTTAATAACTATAGTTATTAAAATTACTAAAATGTTGCTTTTTTTGACCCAACAAGTGCATACCTGACTCTGAACACAATGATTTGTAGTGGTTTTGTTAGGCAAATGGTGATAAATGATGTTGTTTTGCCGATGGGGGACTGATGGTGAATGTGTGCTCAGACACTGGAACTTATCATTTAAACAATCTTGGAAAAACAAAGAATTTTTCAGTTCAGCAGGAAGTAATCTACTTGGGCGACAGTCCGCATTTTATCTGGGATGTTTGCTACATTTACTCTGCAAGCTCCGAACAGGTCATCAATGCGCTGCATACCCCTACTCTGTGCTATTTTTGTCACTCTTGTTGGAAGAGACTCATAGACAAATACACAGCAACATTCACAAATGGCAACGCGATTAAATCTTTAGCATCAAGCATAAGACCACAGAATCTTTCATGCTTATCTGCACGTTAAACTGGTTGGTCATGACTTGCTATTCTGCATGGTTTTCCAGATTATGCAGTGAGCAGCTGAATTAAAGGAATTCATTACTCAACAGACAATAAAGCAAGCCATTATGGAGATGTGTCAGTTCAAGCAAGCAAGTTAAAGCCTTAAGGCCACCTTCCACACATTGTTCACATAGCGACATTTTTGTTACATGTAAACACAAATACAGTGAATCGCTGACAACCAGCAAAACCCAAACCCATCCAGAATAAGTTCGCAGGCTGTGCAAAGTAACCTAGAGGTGCCTCCCTCCAGCCACTTCTTCCAGTAGATCCGGAGGCTTTCCTCGGCTAGCTGCTGCGACATATAACCTCTCCAGTGTTATCTACTATCTATAGCTTCGAGTACTCGTGCCCTGAATTTTACCAGAGGGCCTCCAGGAGACTGTAAGTGGCTCTTTTTGGTGTGAGGAGCAGTGGTACTCCTCCAAGCTATGATTTGTCTCTTGTAAAAGCCTCAGAGAGTTTGGGGTCAGTCAGAGCTGAGGGAGAGAAGATCAGACAAGGTAAGTTCACTATACCAACCCCCCCCCCCCGGCCAACTGACCCTCTCCTGTAACACAATGTCATCATCACTGGGGTCAAATCACTACTGGTGATGGGTCAACAAAACACAGGACGATGACACAAAGAAGCGGAGTTAAAAACCACAGATGAAACAAACAGGCTGGGGAAGTACTTAGCCGAACGTTTTAGCCAAAATCATGATATTTTCCTAAACCAAGTCGTTTTTGTGCCTGAAGGTAATGATGCTTTAGTAGCTAACCACAGTGATGATGTATAGCTACAGCTACTTTTATGGTAACCATGAGAACCAATGTGTGTTACACATGCAACTGTAGGTCATGAGGTTTGATACATGATCTGTATGATTGCTAAAACAACAGCCTACTGTGTTGTTTAGTTTGGACGACTTGTTAGGTTTTCCAGTTAATGTAGACTAAAACTGCTAGACTAGCTCTTCCAGACTCAAACAGCTGCCACATCGTGTTTCCACATTAACCACATTTGTTCAGGTTTCCAAACATGCTTTGGAGCTCTACATTTGAGATCTGAGGTTATAAAAAACCTAAATCCATTACTAGCTACATTCATTTGAAGAACCTATAACATATTTTCCTGATTGAAGCCATTAGATGCATTATGGCACAGAATACTTAGAGAGTGCCATTGTTTGAGCAGAAATAGAAAGCTCTCAAGGTTTTTATCAAAAGGTAATGGAACAAGTGAAATATTGATGGAAAATCACAATTAATTATCCTCTTTTCTCTCTGATCTGGGTTAGAGGACCAAGGAGAGGGCATGAGGTTGGTGGAAAAACATGAAGACGTGTGAGATATGAAAAATAAAAACCTCATGGTCACACCTGTACTGTCTGTTGCTATTGTGTAGTTTGTAATATGCATCTATTGTTTGGACAGAAATGATGTCGATACCTAACAGTTCTGCTCTTTCCCAAAGTCTTTACGCTATTTTATTTATTTATTAAACTTCCACAGGTGAAATGGGACAGGTTCCTATGTCATGCTTATAGTAGTGCGTGAAAAAGCTTTTATGCTAATTACACTAATTTTACACTATTTTTGTGTGTGGCCAGTCATCCCACAGTGGTGTGATATGTTCAAAGTAAAACATCACAAATATTCAATATTTATATATTTTGGATTGTTTTGCTCTAAAGCCAATCTAATGAAATCTCGTTCTCATGCTTTGATTCGACAACGGAAATAGCTGCAATGGGGAACAAGGTTGGAAAACATTATTTTACTAATGCAAACCTTGGTAAAAGAAAACACAAACCCATCAGATAAGATTCTTAAAAACAAAACTTACAGATATAAATCATCCAAAATGTCACTGATTAGAGTCAAAAACAGCTTCAGTCTTTAAATCAGCCCTGTCACACAATGCAGCTCAATCACTGCAATGTGAGAATGTTCGTAAAACAAACTTCACATGTTAAAATGAATTTATAGGAAAATAGAAAAGACCCAACTCCCTAAAAGATAAAAGTTTAATTATAAACACAGTAAACCTTTTAAAATGGCTGTTGACACAAGGCTGAATGCAAATGAAACCTTTTTAAAAAAAAATCATTTTCTTCAGATTAAAATGCAAAGTTTTGCCAAGGATTTAACCCTATGTCCCTGTGGCTCTGAACAAAGCGCTGCAGATGTTAACTTAACTACAAAAGAGCTTTGTCCTGTAAACTCTATGCTACAGTTTACTGATGTGAAAAATATGACTATCTCCGTAACATATCCCAATGATACATCCAGCGTGGCTGTAACACAGACAGTACTAACGATAGACTACACCAATTAATGTGAAATATATTCATGCTTTCTTACTATTAGAAGGCTTTCTTACCAACATTAGGCTAAGAGGCAATTTTTCACAAGTCAATCAAACATAATCAATTCTTGTCTATAATTAGATAAGCCCCACAGAGAGAACTCTGCTTTCATCTCCCTAAACCAATGTTTTTAAAAAGCATTACACATTAAATAATCAAGATCAACACTAGTCTGATGTCTAATGTTGAGTCACATTAAATATCAAACTAAATACACTCCTGACCACATTCAGCAGGCAAGAACCTTCTAGAAACCACACATGCAGAGCGACACACATACACACCAGATGGCTGTAATCCTGTGGTTGCTGATGTAATAAAACAGAAAGGCTATACAGTTGTTGAAAACAATATTCCTTTTGACTTCATGAACATAATGTTTATTATTTCTAGTTATAAAACTGTAGGCTATTTACATTAGCCTAAATGCCAACAAAATGACAGCAAATCTGAACTTTGTACTGTATAACGCCTATAGGAGAATGTGAATATTATGATCATTAATACATAGAGAATGAGTTGCTAGTAAAGTGAGATATGTGTATATCAGTCCCTCCATCAGAGTAGATGTGTGGTTTCTTTATAATGGAATGGGTTCACCGCATTATGTGAATTTGTCTCGCTTGATCCCCTGGGGGAGCTGCAGAAGGAGATCATATGATTGTCCAAAGATCCTCCACAAGATCTGTGTCATCCAGCAGCCAGTGAAGAAGAAAACAAGCATATCAGGACAAATGCTATGGTTAGACTCATTTGAAAGAATCGCCTGTCGAAGCTCACTTGGGTTCTTCTGATTTAAAGAAACACAAAGTAATCTGAGCTGAACTAAGCAAGTTTTTTTTCTGACATGTGCTGACCTATTGCCCATTTATATTGACAGAACTGCTGCGCTGGGAGTGAGTCATAATGTGATCAACCATTAATCACAACAAATCATACACTGTATACAAGGACAACTTGCGTGGGAAGGCACCTACAGGGGGGATGTTATGTCTATGTGTTGTGACAGAAGAAAACAACATGAAATCCACGGTGTTGTTCAAGACTAACACTTTGTCATAGTTTCAGGATGGATTTCTATTCATGTTTTTTTCCTGTGTGAAGTGTGGTTGAATTTTTGTTAATCTGAAGAAAGAGTTTCCTTGTACATTGTTGCCCATACAGTTGGAATAATATATATATTTTATCTCTTCTCATGGAATAATTTTGACAATGTGATTTTACTCTAGATAAAGTGTAAACTCACAACTTTATGAATCACTCTCTTCCAAACATATCAATGTGAAAATTAAACCAAAATTAACCTTTCCAATAATAATAAAAAGAGGACTGTGTCTGAATATCGGCAACATTGTAGCTGGTAGGGTTACACTGCTCATATAGTGCATGTTCTTTGCATTTAAAATGTTAGGATATATAACAAGCCTGCACACCAATGGAAAAAATACATCACTGCAGGCATGTATCATGATGCTGAATCCAACTCAGCTTATTTCACCTCTCCCACTGTGTTCATCATGTCTTAAACCCAAACCAAGATATTTCACATTGTCTGTTCTAGTGTTAAACATAAACTAAACACTGACCAGAGCATGCAGTTAATATTAGCAAAGACCTAGAGCATTTATTGAGATGTTTATCTTATCTTATCAAAAAATCATATGACATCTGAGCCATGTGATACTATTAGCCATGAACCAGACAGGGCAAGCCACTGTTTCATTTATGAAGCTACATGTTTTCTCTTTGGATTTGTAATCGTCTGTAACAAAAACAGACGCTTTAAGACAAACACTTTGAGCTTATGTGAATGTGTAGCAAAGGCTATTGTATATCTTGGACCGATAAATGCCACTATTTAATACCTATATCCACAATAAAAGACAACATTTCTCCTCTGAAATCATGTAAATGATATACTTGTATGTATTATGAATAGTGGGTTCAATGTCAGTATAGCAGTCCCCTTCTCTGCTGCACACTGACACTGTGGCAGCTGTGTCATTTCAGTTCAGATTCTCATTATGTAATCATAAGCCTCAGGCAAACCAGCATCTATTCAATTAAAGATGTTTTAGGAAAGTTAGTTAAGTGCTTCTCATTTATACTACTCAACCCAGACAGTGGTGATCACTCTGTTTGAGGTCACATCTGTATAGATAGAGCGTATTTATGGGAGAAGAGCACAGGCTGGTCTCAGGTCAGTGTTTCTTGATGAAAGAGAAAATGATTTGCTGTGGCAAGTCACTGATGTGTGCTCATGTTTATCTATTAGAGGTAACTGTTGTCAAATTTCCATTAATCCTAGAGGGAAACTTCAGCCACCACTTCACATAAATCATATAACCAGTGAGGTAATTACATACCAAATAACTAGATGAACACCTGAATGAAGTGAAAAAATACATAGTAAAAAAGTAACTAGATATAAGCCCATAAAGCTTGACTGTACAGCCTACTGCATAATAGTGTACAACAGTGGTAATGAATTGAACACAAGAGGACAAGTTCTTGTTGACATTCCTTCCCACAGACAGAGCATCATTTTCACTATTGAAACCCATTTAAATAAAAGCTACCTCCCACAGCGAAAACTAGCGCACACACAGGGCTTGAAGAGCTGTGGACTACCCTTCCTCCCTCTCTGCTGGAGGTGATGATCCCACTAGAAATCAGTGCAAACTCCTTAAGACCCCTCGTTTTTGCTCTTCACTTTAATGAGTCCTCATCAGGGCTGAGTGGAGGATGTTCAACCACCACAGCGACATCGATGTACGCCAAAGCCGTTTGACCTGTAGTAGCTGGAGTGTATGCCTCTGATGGGATTGTCTTTCTCTACATCTTTTGACATTTATGCATCATTGAATCAATGCTGGATCATTTACTGAGCAAATCATGCAGAATGTTTGTGGTTCCAGGGAGAAATTAGATCAAGGAAATGTCTGACACACAGGGCCGTAGCCAGGATTTTTGAAATACCGAGGTCATAGTCGTGGTGCACGGGGGGGGTGGCGTCAGAAATTTGGGGCAATTTTATATTAAAAGGCTTCAATCTGGTGCACTTTGACAGATAAAAACTACACACATCATATTAGATTAATGCCATTTTTTATGATATTATCATCACTAGTGATCATCCAGAGAAGACCCAACTTCACTGAATTCTGATGAGAACACACCATCCATTACAAACAGTAGACTAGCTCCTCACATTCGTAGCAGCCACAGAGTAGCAAAAATATTATATTATAAAGTTTAATTCCAGCTCGAAAAAAAAAAAGTCTGAAATGCAATGTGAAGGTCCTGGTTGTTAACATAAAGATTAACAGGTTTCTAGGGTGAAGTGTGCACTCTTTTTTTACCATAGCTATAGCCTACTATTTTTGGGTGACTTCCTTCTGGAGCGTCAGCTGTGTTCCTCACTTTGAAACAGGCCCAGGAAGTTTGTTTGCTTTTCCTTATAGTTACCACAAACATACATCTGACTGCTCCTTGTTGCAGCAAATTTTGGTTTGTGTTATAATTGGTTATTCACGTTGTTTAGTAGTATTTCACATTTCTATGCATATTTTTTATTAGTAAAATATTGGTGTCAAACTTCATTTCGGTTGTATGGTCTTCTTTGAATGGGAAAATATGAAGAGGTCTAGGTGAAATCAAAATGAGCCAAAAACAGTTGTATTTGGATGGAGTGAATATTATGACACAGGCTATTAGTGAAATATAGCCTAATTAGTTTTCCAAAGGTCAAATTCCACCTGGACATACGTATCTCTGATAATAAAACAGCTGCAAAATTGCTCAGGTTCATTTTTTTAGCATCTACTTTTACACAGTTAGCCTACACATTACTTATTCATTTGCCTGATATCCCATGATTCAAAGGTAGATTTTACTCTAATGTGATTTTTGTTAGTATTCTTACTAGGCAGAGATGAAAAATTTACATTTTCTACTGTAGCCTACTCCAGACATGTCTGTAGTAATCTCACCGGTCTTAGCTTTCTTTAAATAAATAAATAAATAAATAAATAAATAAATAAAAAAGACTGAAATAAAACTAATGGTTGCCTAAACTTTACACCGTATGCTCTTTGTTAAATCTGTCCAAAATTTTTTAGAAACAATTTCACAGTCTTTGTTTGTGAAATATTTGTGCTTGTGCACCACATATGCTCACATCTTGTGCATCTCCTGGGGGCTAAGCCCCCCCCTATCCTTAAAACTTAGTGACGCCTCTGTCTGTAAACATAAAATTTATCATGTCACTGTGCTTTTCACATAAAGTTGATGGAAGAATGGACAGTGCAGTAGATGCCCCCTCAGTATAGTATCTGCAGGAAAGAGGTCTCTGCTCTCCCCCACTTAGCTCAACTAGCGCATAGTGCAGGACACAGACAGTAAACGGTGCTGAATTGACGCTATTAAACAGCTGTTTTCTCCGCATACATGAGGTTCCGTCCCGAAATAATACAGCGCTTCAAGTGCACGTATGTACGAAACTTTTACAGTGTAACAACTGTTTGGAAAGAGCAGTTTATCTAGAGCCAACTCACTCAGTAGCCTTCTCCTCCATGCACACAGGCTCCGCGACGCGCTGTATCACTCGCTTTTTCCGAATGAATCGCCTTTTTTCCCGCGACCAGTAAACAAACACCAGCGTACGTGAGGGCGTCAATAAACAAGAGCATTATAGGCCTACCGGAATTGTTTGGACAAGAGAGGAGAGTCACTCAGTCACCTTCCATCTGTCCTCCCTAATACTTTGCACTTTTTTTTTTTTTTTTTCCCATTCATTAGGCCGAAAAAAATACCGAGGTCATGACCTCGGTGTCCTCAATGGTAGCTACGGCCTTGCTGACACATAACTCTCTTGTAAAACTGCAATTTGCTGCTCAAACAGCTGTTTCCCTCTCTTAGCTGTGCTAAGCTAAGCTAAGCTAATAGCTATGGTTACATTCTTGCTGTAGCCGACAAACATGTAGTAGCTACTGTATTCTTGTCTTTTACTGGGGAAATAGTGGATAACTACATTTCCAAAAGCCTTCAAAGTATTCATTAGTCCATTCCTGCATTGGTCCATCCTTGGCCCTATCCTCTTCCTACTATAGGCTACATTCTTCCACTGGGCTCGATTTTCGCGAGGCATTATATCTCCTTTCATTGTTGTGCAGATGATGTAGAGATCTTTCTAGCTTTAAAATCTAACTGTAAGGATAGGATGTAAAGCGTGGGTGGAAAAGAATTTCCTCAGTCTTAACGAAAATAAGACTGAGATTATTATGTTTGGATGTAACCCCTCAGATTTTCCTGCTGGTTTTCTGGGCTCCCTCACTAATAATCGCCCTTCTGTCAGAAATCTTGGTGTGACCCTCGACAGTGCCTTTAAATTCGACGAACAAGTCAGTTCTGTCATAAAAAACAGATTTTTCCAACTAAGGCTTCTGGCAAAGGTACAAGGCTATCTATCTCATTCAGACTTTGAACAAGTAGGTAGCCTAATCTATGCTTTTATCACATCACGGCTGGATTATTGTAATTCCTTGTATGTTGGTATGTTGGTTCAAAATTCAGCTGCCTGTCTCCTCACTGGTATAAGAAAACGCAACCACATCTCTCCAATCCTGGCCTCACTCCAATGGCTCCCAGGACATTTCAGAATTGATTTTAAAATTTTATTGTTAGTTTTTAAAGCCCTAAGTGGGCTGGCACCCCAATAGGCTACTTGTTGCACTCTTATATTCCACGAAAACATTGAGATCAGCCAGTCAGCTGCTGCTAAAGGTCCCTCAAACCCGGCTGAGGACTAGGTGACCGAGCCTTTAGTGTGGCCGACCCTAGGCTCTGGAATAGCCTGCCCTTTCATATAAGATATGCCCAGACCCTAGGAGTCAAAGGATAATTACCGCTTTTTACAATCTGGACCATTTTCTAGCATAAAATATGATAATTTACTCACCCAGATAACTTTGGTGTCATTACAAGTCGTTCCAACGAAATTAGATCCAGCCGAGAGCCGCGTATATCCGTATAATGCAAGTACATGGGGCAGCACAATGCAGCCTCTAAATAACACATTATCTGCTGCGAAACTTGTTCATTTCACCAATATTTTGTTACAATATGATAGTGCTATTCCCCTCTGAGTCCGGGGTTAGCTGTTATCAACATCCGGGGTCTGTAGGTTGACCTACTAACCTCTGACCTGGATGATGTCATCTCCGACTGCCACATGGCGCGTCTTGTTGCTACCGCTAATGCTACGGTTCTTTTCTGTGTGTTTCCGACTTGTCAGAACAAAATGAGCAGCTGGACGAAGTTCAGCTTCCACAGGCTTCCTCTTACTAAAGCTCCGGCGAATGCCGAAGCAGAATGATTATTATCAGAATCGGCCGGGCAGCGCTCAGAGATGATATCATCCAGGTCAGAGGTTAGTAGGTCAACCTACAGACCCCGGATGTTGATAACAGCTAAACCCGGACTCAGAGGGGAATAGCACTAGCGTATCACAACGACATATTAGTGAAATGAACAAGTTTTGCGGCAGATAATGTGTTATCAGAGGGCAGAGGATGTTGTTATGATGCCATGTAAAGCCCTTTGAGACAAACTGTTTGTAAAAACGGGCTATACAAATAAAATTGCCTTGCCTTGCCTTATTTAGAGGCCCCATGTACTTGCGTTATACGGATATACGCGGCTCTTGGCTAATTTCGTCGGAACGAATTGTAATGACACCAAAGTAATCTAGGTGAGTAAATTATCCTTTAAGGTCCTCTGTAAAGACTCATTTACATGCCATGGCCTTCAACTCAGGTTGAGAGTCCTTTTGCTTTATGTTATGTTCCTCACATATGTATGCATGTTTGTAAAATTGTGTTTCACACTTTATGCTATTTTATCTTTTCTACCTGTACAGCACTTTGGCAATTTCGGTTATTTTAAATGTGCTTTATAAATAAAGTTTTTTTTTATAAATAAAATCTGAATTGACTTGACTTGGACTCAAACTAGGAATATGCCTTGTCTAATGTTCATAGAAATTTTATTTATTTATTTGATCATTTATTACTACCTCTGAACCTATATCAAACAAGGGCATAACAGACACAATTTCACAAGCCTTCAAGTGCAAATGGGACAGAAATTTGCACTTGAACCCAGATTTGGGTTGTCATGATTCACCAAATCCTCAGTTCAGTACAGATTGCACTTTTACATCTTTTTTCTCTCTTGTTGAGGGAGAGGGTGATAATCAAAATGTTCTCACACAGGGCTGATTCCATCTTCTGGTTGGTTGGTCTCTCAGACATCTTATATTTACACTGGTTCTGAGCCTGGACTGAGTTCTTCAAGGAAGCCATAGATTTCTCTGAAGGATTATTTGAAAACTCCAGGAGACAGATGCTGCTTCAGAATAATGTCGTTCATCACATGAATGGCATGTGCATGACTTGGTCTCTTTCAGTAAACAAGTTGTTATTGATAGAAATGACCAACACAATCATTTTGCTGAAATTATTTTCCGGGACATCAATTCACTGCTTCAGTCAAGGCTTGCATTATTATCACAAAGAATAAAACCAATATTCCCTCTCGTTGTGCCGATCACTGTCAGGACTATGTGTTTGTCACTGTATAGTTTTTCTGCCTCTGTTGTTGTGTCTGTTTTTACTCCTCTGATGCTTCTATATTGTGATCTGTTCCTGCTTTTATGAGTTGCCTGAAGCCAGTATGGTCCCATTAGTGAACACTTACATGCTGAGTTTACAGCTACAGCTAGTCCAAAAGTAACAACTTCATATAAAAGATGCCTTTTAAAACGTCATTATTAAAACTAGGATGAACTACTTGATATTTACACCTACCTTTACCTCTACCTGACCTTGAGACTGCCCGTAACTGTCCACACTTGAACGACTTGTCATTTATCCATCCCTCATTCCTCACTCGATGCAGTTTAGAGTTTTATTGAACACTCATGCTCCTTTCCCTGCTTTACATTCACAAAGGTGCACACCTTCTTACTCAGGAGTTGACCAGGGCAAGCACCGTCCTCCACTGTTGGCCACAGAGCAGATGGGAGGTACGACCCCGTCTCGCTCCAGGACTCACACTGGCAGCTGCTGAGGGAAGGAAACAACTACTGCTCAGATCTGGAGATTTGTAGTAGACACAAACCAACATTTAAAAGATTTGGATGACTGTGGCCAACTGTTTACACTAATACCAACAGTATTTATTTGACTTTATTTTACAGGATAGCCCCTTTAGATGTGCCATCTCATTTTCGAGGGGGTCCATATTATCAACGGAAATACAAACATACATAGTACTGTCTGATGAAGACGGCTCAGCTTTATCTTTACAGTAGCGGGCCACATGAATGGCATGTACTGTATGACGAATGTTTCCCCATAAGCTTGTTATGTGCTAGAGACTGTAGCTTTAAATAACTGATATATGAGTTCCCTCTAAGAAATGGGCAATCACATGAAGCATATTGAGTATTTCTCTGAAGAACAAATCATTATAAAAACATACCACAGTAATGAAATGGGAGCAAAAGGGAACCTTTTAGAGGAGTTATTACAAGCACAAAGACAGTCTGTAGAAAATGTTTCACGAGTCCTCATAAGTTAAAATTTGACTTTAGCATCCTACTGCAATTAAGCCGCATTTTCCAGACAACTGGCTGTTGAAGATGAAAGGTTTTAATAAGTGTGACTCTGACGGACCAAATATAACATGCACCAGAGAAGGTCTAATCTACTGTCACTCGAATTTAACATTTTAAGACCCTGGCAACCCTTTGAGTCCCTTCATGATGCTGGAGTTTTGTATCATTATTCCTTCACCATCACTGATCTCCTCTGTTCATCAGCATGAACTCGTCCCAGATGTGGCGGGATGAACACACCACAAAAAGCTATCATTGGTCCTGACTTTGAAACTGACAAAACGTGGAGCTGCTTTTCACTTTTTCCTGAATTTATTCACTGTTGCTTTTCAAAGCAATATGATCTTAATCAGGTTCACAATAGTTAGCATGGCCAAGTTCACTGTGTTTTCATTGTCCATTTATTTGAAGTAATTTGCGCACACTTGGTGGATCACTTACTGTGCTCAGTGTACTTTGTGTTTGATGATGCCACTATCTTCAGTAGCACAGTGGTGCTTGAATATAAATGTAAAGCATGCGGATGGGCTAAGGTTTAGCAGGAGTTATGTGTATGGCCATTTTAGTTAAGCATGTTAGCATGCTAACATGAGCAACGTAGTACTTAAAGCTGTACAGAAAAGAAAATTGAATTTGAGCCCACTGTGGGTCTTAACATTAGTGTAATAACTCATCTATCAGACGATGTAGCCCAAACTTTGTGCAAAATTCTATTTTTGATTAAATCCGGGATGAAAGTGTGGTATTTTTTCCCCCGCTCTGGATAAAGCAGACGCACGGATTATACGTCAGCCTGCTCACGATTCATCAGCCACTGATACTGGATCTGTCATCCGTCAATCAAACGTCTGAGACACACACACACACACACCAAGCTCAGTCTCGCCCCAAGCTTTGAATATCCCGCCCGCTCGATAACGACCAATCAAATTCGTTTTCCTTACTCGGGTAAACTCGTGCGGCAACTCGTGACAACTTGCCACGACAAACAGGACAAATGGCCATTTCTGTACACCTTTAACAAAAGGCACAGTTGAAGCTGATGGCAAAATGATTTATTATTCCTGTATCTGATCATAAATCGAGTTTTGTCAAATTAAGATTTAGACCAGCAACACAAGCTGAAAGTCAGCAATCACATATTACAAATCATCCCACTTGAATGGGACTTAAATGGTCGCAGCAAATGTCATGTACCTGAAGGTATAAGAACAATTTAGTAAAGCCATGCGTCTGTCAAACAAACAAAAATACAGATTTTTGATTGAGATGTGTCTAAAATGTGATTGGACTCCGTCTATGACTGATTTAATTGATTGGACATATTTAGAAAAGGCACACGTCTGTGTGGTCCCACAGTTCAGACTGCATGTCAGAAACCACAAAGTTTAACAAACACTTTGTGAAATAAAAAAAGAGAGAGAATGGAGGAAGAGTCTAATAGCATCCCTATGATGATGCTTGGCGGTGGGAGCACCATGCTATCAAGTTTGCTGGCCCTGAGAGCTCACGACACACTGCAAATAAAGAAAACACTTACAAAAAGACCAATAAAAAGAAAGAAAAAACAAATTCTGAAAAGACATGCTAAACAATCAAATCCAAAAACACACTGCAAGCAGCAGATGGCAGTGGAAGTGTTTCCAGGGGACACTAACAAAAGAGATGAACTTGGGTGTGTGTCCTCTGTGATGATTTACATTATCTTTTTGTAATGATTGTGCATCCACAGGTGGTGGTTTTGTGTCTCTTTTTGATCAGTGTCAGTCTCTTCATGCATCTCCCTGTGTCTGTTTGTGAGTCTCTCTTTGCTCTTTTTGTTGCAACCAGATCAGGACAAGCAAGGTCAACAGTGCAACACTAGTTGAAGCTAAAAATAGATGTCAACTAGATTGATACTGAAGTTGAAGCAATATCCCATAAATCTCAGAACAGTGTTTATGGTCCATAAAAGATCTGATGCTGCCTGTTTGCATTCATCTGGTAATTTACTGCCCTGTTGTGAACACGGTATTGTCTCTTGAAGCTGTTTTGACTGCCAGCATTGTTTATATGATTTCTGTTGTTTTATGGTTTTGGTCGTGTCCCATTAACAAAAACAGTGAATAGCCAAGCAGAAAGGGTAAGCAGCATTCTTTTGGATGCTTGAGCACACAGGTTGTGAATAATCATTGTTTTAGTCATATAGAGGAGCACTCATCAAGCTGTTCCAGATTCAGCCTCCTGTGTTCTGGGATCAGTTATGATTATTATACACATACACAGATGTGTGTGGAGACGATAATTGCACATTATACAATTACCTCAACAGTCCCCTATCTAAACGTTAACACGCAGCAGCAGCAATTAAACAAGCCAATTACAATGTGATTTATTATCTCAAAGGAATAATCTTAACACTTGTTCAGCCAGGAAGAAGTAAAGAAAGGTGAGGATTGAGAGACAGAATGCAGCAAGATGCAGGAGAGATAATTTCAGCACAGGACAGACAAGCAGCACAAAGGACAGGACAGGCTCTGAATTTATGAGCGACCTGATACCACCAAGTCTCTGTGGTCATTTTTGTGTTTTTATCACAGACATTTTCCAGACATCTTGCAGGCCTGTGCCTGATGTGCCTGTTTAGTAATCCAGCCATAGACATAATGCATTGGACTTGCTTGTTGTAGTTTTGCAGATGTTTTGCAACTCGTGTTTTTAACTTGTTAATAAAATCTCCCCAGACACTCTTGATGACAGTAATTACACTTTTATGTCTAAGAATGAGGGGTTCTTGTCCACAGATCTAAATCAAAGAGATCAAGGTGATAAAATATAAATAAAAAATGTGAAATTAAATTTTGGGAGGAATTTATTTTGCGTCAATAGGTGACAAAGCTGAGTTTAAAGAGTTCATTACAGCAGGTCCACTGGGTGCAGTGACAAAGGTCACAAAGTGTAGCCTATTCTCTATGAAGAGCAGTGTGGAAAATATTATATAACTGCGCACTTTGAAAAGTAGTTGAAACAGGATGGAGCCATCACAGAGAATTGAGCAAACAGCACCTGAAGCCAGCATGTGGAAAGCTTAAATATATTCCCGCTGACCTGTGGTCAGAGCCCGGCAGAGCCCTCTCTGCTGAGCCGCTTCAAACCTCAGATCAAAGCTGCTCCTGGTGTTGTCAGAACAAAGCTCCATAAAGAAAATTACATATTTGGTACAGAGTTTATGGATCTCCACCCCCTGAGGTCATTTTCACCATTAAACAGTTAATTGGCAGTGATCAGCTCTGTGTCTTCAAGTTGCATCTAATCATCATTTGGAGAGAAGAATAAAGGGACGTGCTAAAAAGCCAGATGGAAATGTGGTTTAAATTGAAAAGAGAAAGGAACAGAAAGAACACTTTTTTTTGTCCAAGAAGAAATTGAACCACGTTGTACACATGTTTCTGATCCATGTTGTTTCTACTCCAGCTTCTCACTGACTAAAACGTTTAAGGAAGTAATTGTTATATTTTGTGTCTGTTGACGTTTTTCACAGTTCTTTCTTCTTCTTCTTAAAGTTGAACAGAAAACTCTTTGTCAACTGTGAATAAAAAACACTACAGAGTGGAAGTAATACTTATCAATCAACATGAAACAGATGATCGGCTTCAGGGAGGTTCCTTAAATTGAACTTTCCCAAATTGCATCACAAAAAGAGTTTGTTTACCCTCCTCCTCCATTCCAAATTGTTATCAAGATGTGAAGCTGGTCAAGATTTCTATCTTTCAGGCTTAGCTGTAAGTGCCTATTTGATTTGCTTTTCTTATTATGACACGCCAAATTATCTTTGAAGGGAGGGAACTATTGTCCGCTGAGGCGCACACTGCTTGGTAAAGCGCACAGCAGAGCGCGCGGTGAATAGTCAGATCATAGTTTGCTTCCAGAGATAAACGTTTTGCAGACACCGACACTTCTCGTGTAGCTTCATTTGATTTGAGTCGAGATCTTCTAGTTTTAAATCGTTTAGACTTTGTGAAGAAGATACACGCTGTGACCAACTGAAGTAGAGAACACGCGCGCCTGGAGAGTGCCGGAGTTTTCTGCACAAGTTTGGAGAGCAGCCGCCGACAGGAGAGCGCCTGCTGCACGCCGCGACTACAGCCACGCCGAAGCGCTTATTACGAGGACGTGAAGATGAACGACACGGACATATTGTGCAAAAACAACCAAACAGACAACTTGACTGACCCGTCATGTCTGAGCTCAGGTTCTCCACCGTACAGCCACATCGACATCACCACTTTCATGCACATATTCCCCACCATTTACGGCATCCTGTGCTCAGTTGGAGTTATAGCCAATGGGCTCGTCATCTACGCGGTGGCGGCGTGCAAGAAGAAAATGGTATCAGACATCTACGTGCTAAACTTGGCAATAGCAGACATGCTCTTCTTGCTCGTGATGCCCTTCAACATTCACCAGCTGGTCAGAGACAGACAGTGGGTCTTCGGAAACTTTATGTGCAAAGCAGTTGTGGTGGTGGATGTGAGCAACCAGTTCACCACAGTGGGAATTGTTACTGTGCTGTGCATTGATCGGTAAGTGTCAATATCCATAAGTATTTAATGGGTGATAAGTCTGTCAGCCTTTTATTTTTTTTATTTTATTTTAAAAGACGGTGGAAATTCAAAATACAAAATTAAAAATTTAAAAATACAACTGTTACTTATAATAAAAACTACAAAAAAAAATAAAAAATAAAAAGAGTAAATGTACATTTACCCTTTTATTATAGAAAAACAAACAAACAAGCAAACAAACCTTAACCACTATACTGTCCCACTGAAATTATGTAAGTAAAATGAGGTAGGCTACTCACTCAAAGACACTATGTTCCTTGCATAGCCTAAATGATCTACTTGTCCTGTTAATGGTCTGAACACATGCAGGACATCTAAGTGCGTCTATATGGCAAATGTTTGACTGATAAACATCTCCATTTGTACGTAATCACAGCTGCAGGAGGTGTTGCGAGAGCTTTAATGTCACAGGCCCTCAGAATAATATACATAATGCATTTCTGTAGGGCCACTAACCCAGCTAATTGCATCCTGTTGAACAGCACCTGTAGCAATAAATGTCCCCTGTAACATTTAGAGGTGGACTTATTACTTTTATTTCTATCATTAAACTTTTATCAGTGTGGGTTCAGACTACACAACCTTGTCCTCACAAAATACAAAGAAGTTCTTTACGATTCAGTTAAAATATCAATTCAAAAACCCTGGAGGAAAAAAGATCAAATACCCCTTTGAAAAATTAATAATAATAATAATAATAATAATAATTAATAATTTTAGGCCATAATTTCATGTTAAAATCAGAAAAACAACATAAAGAAACACCCCAGAAAAGTACAGTAGCTTGTGTCCCATAATAATAAGCTTTAAAATGCATACAATAATAACACAACACAATTTTGGTGCTAAATACTTTTCTAAGCAGTTGAGCTCCCATCCACATTTGACCAACAATTTGACTTCTAATGTTGCCAAATGACATTTGATAAAAACAGCAGCAACAAATTAAAGTTTTTTTTTGTTTTTTTTACCCTGGTAGAGTCAACAGAGACAGTGTTGTTTTTATGGACACAGAGAAAAGTTGTGTCTGTTTTATCTTGGTACAGTGTGTAATCCTATTTCGTGGCAGTTTTGTGGTTATCAGCATCCTGTTACCAAATTTCAGTGTAAAATCAAAGTGTAAAACATTTACTGAATAACAACTTCACACGTTAGTTGTGTTAATATTAAGTATGTATGGGCTTTTTATTGGGGTCTAGACAAATAAAAGTGTTCTCAAGAATTATTGAAAGGCTATAAAACACACTCGCACTCGGATGCTGCCAAAAAGAAGCCAAAAAGAATCTATCTATCAATAATCTACATGGTTGATACAACTTTTTGCAGTGGATTCTTCCTACGTATAAATCTAAATAAAAAGACGCAGTGCTGTCAAATGCAGAGCATAAAACATAGTGTAGCATGGTTTTAGCTGGGGTTCTGACAGTCTAGTAGTGTAAGTTTTTGATATAGCCAGTACCTATCTGACTTGGCTGATCTGAGGCAACACGCCACTCGGTCACACGTTAGTTTTAGAGCTGCACCTAATGATTTGACTGTCAGACCAAAATTAGCATCAAAATCAACTCAGAACACCAGCTTCTCTTCAATAACTGAATGCTAAACTATTGATTTATAGACTAAGATAATTGTAATTTAGCAGGATATCCTGGAGAAAATTGCAAGAATGTCAGCATCTTAATGGTTTTCCTGCTCGTTAAATCTCCAGAGACAGGTCGGGCACAAACACAAACTAGTTGTAACATGTCCACACGTCATTTGTTCCACTTCAGTAACATTTGCTGTGAGTACAGAAAAAGTGATCGTTATTTTCCAGTAACTGTGTGAGGTGAATAGTGATTAAACCAGCAGAGCGGCCCCTCAAACAGAAATAAAACCAGATGCAAAATAGAAATGGAAACTGCAATCATCACTGTACTTAGCTACTTAGCGAGTGATACGCTGAGAGTCTATCTTGCACATACTTGGTTTCATCATTGTTTGTAAAAAAGAAAAAAGGATGTTTTTACAAAGCAGACTTGCTCCTATGGTTTATGGTGATGTCTTCCCCCTCCTAGGTACATCGCTATTGTCCACCCCACATCGGAGAAGAGGACCATCCACTGGACCGTCATGATCAACATGCTGGTGTGGCTGGGTAGCTTCCTCCTCACCGTCCCCGTCATGATGTACGCCAAGGTCGAGCGCCGGCAGCACATGGAGGTGTGCATGATGTACCTGGACGGGCCCGAGGACATGTACTGGTACACTTTCTACCAGTCGATCCTGGGCTACATCATCCCTCTCATCATCATCAGCACCTTCTACTCGCTCACCCTCTACCACGTTTTTAGCTCCATACGCCGGGTGAAGCGCAAGCAGTCTGTTTGGGCGAAAAGAGCCACCAAGATGGTCCTCATGGTCATCGCACTGTTCCTGATCTGCTGGTCGCCCTACCACGTCATCCAGGTGATCAACCTGAGCAACAGTACGCCAACGATTGCCTTTGTCTACGCCTACCACATCAGTATCTGCCTCAGCTACTCCCACAGCTGCATCAACCCGCTCATGCTGCTCATCTTCGCACAGAACTACCGCGAGCGTCTTTGCCGCAGGAATGTGCTGCACAGCTCCCAGCACTCGTCCAAGCTCACTGTGGTCAAAACCGATGGTTCCAGTACAATCAACGACCCCAACTACCGCTGTACTGTTGTCTAATCAGACACACGTGCCACTCTGTAGATGCACATGTAAATGTTTTGCCACTCACTTCAAAAGGTAGTAGCTTGACAAATGGTGTTGCCGGTGAATTTCCCAACTTTTAGGAAATTTTTCCCACTGAAAAAACTGGGCATACAGCATAAGCGGCCATATCAACCATTACTGACAGAAGTACAACACAGGTGGGGTGTACAGTAAGGTTTTCAAAATAAAATGCAAAGAAAAAAAGAGACGGATCTTTGGCTCGGAGGAAAGCCAGCAGGCTAAAAAAAAAAAAAAAAAAAAGGAAAACTGTCTGTCTCTGAGCCAGAACTAGAGGGAATTTCAGCAATGACTTCAAGGATGCAAAGATGAGAAGGGACGCTGAGAAGCGACTCAAGCATGGCTTTCTTTTTCTTCTGGATGGGAAGATTTCATTAACCTTGATCAGCCACAGGCTACATCCAGTGTCATGCCGGTCAGTCACAACACTGAGGGGCAGCTGCTGAGATCTGTCACTAGCAAACATTCACATGTTCAAGTCTGAAATATTGTGATTGAATTGTGATTGAATTTTGTTATTAGCCAGGTCCATGAGGGCTTGTGATTAAATTTATTTCCACGTAATAGTTGTAAGGGTTGTTTGATGGAAACTTTTTAGCTGCACTCAATGTGATGTGTTCCGTATAAATAATTATCAGAGACACTTTCTAATATGTAACCCTCCGAAGGGCTTACAAGTTGTAACAAATTGCTTTATCATGGTTAATAAACAATTCAGTGATAAGACGTTAGGGCATTTTGAATAGTTTACAATATAATTGGCAGATGTTTATCCTTTCTACAGTACTTTGTAAATAATGTTGTTATAAATGTCAGTGATCCACAACATGTTTGTAGTTGAAAGTGGTGTGAGGGTCATTCAGTTTGGTTTTAAAAGTTTAATCTTCCTCTCTAAGTATGACTGCTTATGAGTGTCAATAAGTAATCAATAAAACGATTTTGATCCAGATCATCATCATGGAGGGAGATGTAGTTTTAGGAACCTGGCAACCCAAAATGTATTCTTTATCTTGTGATCAAATTATTAGTATATGATTATGTTAACCATTAATAAAGCCATTAATTACAACTCACTTATTAGAAAGTGTTACCCAATTATCTAATATTGTTTTTATCAAAAAATTGAAAAAAATTAAAGCATTTATATAAACATATGACAATTTCTTGGTGGTCTGAGAGAAAAGTTTCAAAACAGGTCCAAACAAACACAAGTGTGTCAATTTCACTTGGTTTTGTGAGTCTCATGACAAAAGTCTGTTACTAAATTAGCTACTTATTGCTGGCTGCTGCTGGTTAGCAGACTGTTTGCAGCAACATGTTTGCAGTATGAAATACTACTTGTTCACCATGAACACAGATTCATAGTCTATTATTTTGCTATTTCTAGCCTTAGCAGAGCGCCTTGAATCTATTTGTTTTAGACTCTAATTGCTGTAAAATGCAGCATAAAACACCAGTGACTGCCTTACGCCCCAGTGTCTCACCAAAATAGAGACAAGAAAAAAATCTTTCAGATTGTCAAGACAGGCCTACGGCGGAGCAGTTGATCATCGTGGGGTTTTACAATCCTCATGGTCACGTAATATATCATCCCACAAACATTTGGGTCAACCAAACAGGATGAATAAACACAGCAGTGGACAACCTCATACTGACAGGTTTGTTACTTGTGGGGAAAGTTGATGAACCTGTGAATAAAATTGATCCTATATCTTGATCTTATATATTGAGTTATATGGTGTTTTTATTTTTTATTATTATTTTCCCCAGAATACTGTGGTCTTTTTATCCTGTTGTCCTATTTAATGTAAAGTCCTCAGATTGTGACTGTTGTTGAGTGTCTGTTAATTTCAGTGTGAAACTCATTAGTATTCACCCATAATGCTGTGGAGCTGCTTTTAAACACAATGTTTGTGGCAAGTAGTTTTTTTTTTCTTTAGAGTGGATTCAGAAGATAAACACAGATATTGCAGAGACAACAAACACAGCATGGAAGACAGGCAATGCTCAGGCATTGATATCATGTCATTTGATTGTACATTTGCATAATGAGACGCAAGAGGCAATGTACAGGAAAATTATATTTGCATTATCTTTTGTCATCATGGTTATTAAGTATGTTTACAATGACAGTGGAGCACTAAATGTGATATACTGTGTGTCCTGTACACAAATCACATGTCTGTACACTCAAGCATCTGTGTATCACACTGTTATATGTGGTTCTTCTCTGTGTGCAAAGGCATTTTTTACTTTATTTGAGGCTGGAAAACCAGTAGGGGAAATAGGACAACTGGGCCTCCAGGCCATAGGGTCACTCCATGGAAATTAGTGTGTGCTAATTAGATAATAAGCAAATTTGTTTGGTAATAGTTGCCACTAATCCACAATATCAACTGAACTTCTAAGGACCTTAAAGAGACAGAATACTTTTTTACTTGATCATGAGGCTCCTCTGCTCTAAAAGGGTCTTGTGCCATAATCTAGTTTTAACACTTTTAAAGTGGGACTGCAGTGATTGAGTCTTCCACTTCCACTGGGTGCCAGTGGTCAGAATCAAAGCTAAGCTCGAGAAATCTGTGATAACAACTACGTATCCCACAATTTAACTAAGAGCATTTCTTTTTAATATGCTCCAGATTGTGAAATTCCACAGCATTGAAACTCCACATCTCCAATTTGCAGTATAGACTATGTAATGAAACGTATGCCCAAGCAAGGATAACCCCTTGATGATGTCACTATGACACAATCAGGGTTATTCTTTCAAACTTGATAAAACTGCTGCGGCGGGACAGAGGACATTATACAACTGTTCTGACAAGTCCTTCAAAGGACACAGATAGTTTGTTTGTGCCTTCCAAAACTGTCACTGCTGAAATCACATCTGCTTTATAATCTGACGGCTATCTGGTTTAGATTTGGTTAGGTTTTGGCACTAAAACATAATTGGCTGTTAATAAGAAATAGGAAAGAAACAGCAGCTTGTCATGCCAAAGTCTTGGCAAATTTTGTAAATGCACCTGTTCGCTTTGATGTCCTCCCTCAGCCGAGTTTACGCTCTTACACTACTTCATACTTTGCCATTACAATCTGCCACAGCTATCAGCGGGCTTTGCCACATGAACATGAATATATCTAGTTTGGGCGAATTTTCTGAAATTGCTTTTTCATTCAAATTCTAGTTCAAAACACTTTAGCTTCAGCTTGTGCAGAAGCAGCAATCCCACAGCAAGTTGCAGTGTCTAGATTTTCTTGGACTCCCCTTTCCACAGGTCGAGTGGGAGTCACTGTTGCAAGTAAACTGATCTTTATCTGTAAAATTGGCCGACTTCCCCTTTGATATTCCAGTTCACATCATGCATACACAATAAAGTTGAGTGTAATCAAATTATCACAAACTAACACGAGGACGGTTTATTTTTGCCCTGAGGCCTGACAGAGGGTTAATCTAGCCCAGACTTTGATGTAGTCTTTCTCAGTGTTTGGTGTTGTTGAGTAGACGCCTTTTTTTGTTTTTTTTGTTGATGTTTTGATTGTAACTGTTATCAACGAGTCAATGAAAACCGTTAAAGCTTATGCAGTTGTTGATGTTGTCTGTGGTGTATAGCTTGGTTCCTTAACTTATAATTAGCCAATTAATGAGTTTTATCTAAACTGTTAAGATTGAGACTGATGTTGTGCAGTGCAATTGAAAATTATCAATCGTGTCCCAGTCAATGTCATGAATTTAACACAAACACACACAACACACAAACTGTTGTCCAGGATCTATTCTCATTTGTGTTGAATTCATTCCTGCTTTTAATTATTTTATTAACGACTGTAATGAATACAGATAAGATCCAGGCTTTAAAATCAGTCACTGGTGCAGAAGTATATTTGATATTCTGATTGCCTTCACCCACATCAAAAAAAAAACACCTGGCTTTGCTATTTATGGTGTTTCTCACAACCTCTTAAGTTATTTATGAATGCGGCAGGCTGCTCAGGGATGCCAAGTGAACCAGTAGAACGTTCTGAATGAAAATAATAAGTACTGTCATTTATGGCGTGGAAGTGTATTTCCTGCATGTTTGCCTGATGCGGTTGGGGGATGACAGCAGAGATTCAATGTCTGTGAAGATTCTCAGTCATTCAGCTCATGGTTATTCAGGAAAAGATTAATCGAAGGCAACTTGACTTGGTTTTGTAGATACATGAAGATGTTTCACCTCTCATCCACGACCTGAACTGAACTACTGTAAGGAAGTCTCTTGGGTGAGCAGTGACACATCTTCAGGTATCAAAGTCCAGTTGTGCGGGATTCAACTTTTCCTAGAGTTTCACTGTCACAAACAATCTACCTTGGATCAGACATCAACCTCAACCTTGGTTTTTGTTTAATTCTTCTGTTAACAACTGCAGATTTAGGATGCAGAGGAATTTGGAAGCTGAATTAAAGACCCTCTGAAATATCAGCATGTTGTCACAGCGGTTTTATGAATGCCACTTTTTTCCCCTGACATGAAGCCAGCATTCTTTATGATCCTTGGTGTAATTTGATTTAAAAGTTGTGGACACAGTTGAACAAAATTATCATGGCGGCAGAGGATGTAGCTTTACATTTGTTTTTCCTATTTAAGGAAATTTCCGTGAGTAAACCTTTGACAGAGCGGATGAGACTGACACAGTTAGTATGTGTCTCGAATGTGCAGTCTTCCCTTTGAACATATAAATATAGAGCATTCCTGGAATACACATAGAGAGAGTGTACTGAGATGTGAGTCACATTTCTGTTTTGACTCCCATGAACTGTAAAAATGCATAGCATACATACTGTACATATACATACACACAAGTTTAAAGAGGTGTAACTTAAAGGAGAAGTGCTGTTTTTTTTTTTTTTACAACCTGGACCTTATTTCTGGCACAAAATACAGTCGTTTACTCACCCATACAACTTGGTGTCATTAGAAGTCCTTTAGATGATATTTAGATCCATTTGAGAGCTGCATATATCCATATAATGGGAGTGATCGGTGCACTGAAATGCAGCCTCTAAATAACACATTATCTGCCGCGGAACTCATTCATTTTTCACCAATATGTTGTTATGATTCACTAGTGCTGTTCCACAAGAACACCACCAGTTACCATCTATTCGCGGACGTGCAGCAGTTTGTTGTTCTCTGGCCAGCTGTTCCTCTCTTTGCCTCCGCATCCTCCTTTCTGGCTCAAAATGGAAAGGACGTCCATCATATTCAAAGTTGTCATCCACAACCTTTAACAAATATTCAGCCGTTGCGCAAAACTGTCAGTAGCAGATTCCAGGTAAACAAGCCAATCCTTGCAAAGAAATAAAAGTTGATCGTTGCAGAGTGAATGAGCCTTTTTTTCTTTTTTAAAAATTGCTTTATTAACAATAGTATTATAGTTATAAAAATGATATACACAAAGAGGCAGAGTGAATGAGCCGTGCTGCAGCTGTGTGCGGCCCTCAGAGATGACATCATCCAGTTCAGAGGTTAGTAGGTCAATCAGACCCCGGATGTTGATAACAGGCAACTCTGGACTCAAGGGGGGAAAAGCACTAGCGAATCATAACAAAATATTGGTGAAATGAACGAGTTTCTCGGCAGAAAATGCATTATTTAGAGGCTGCATTTCGGTGCCCCGATCACTCCCACTATATGGATATACACCACTCTCAAATGGATCTAAATATCGTCTGAAGGGCTCTCCTCCTTTAATGACTATAGGGCCCTCATTGAGTTAGGTGGTAATAGTTAGTGTGAGGACTAGCAGTGGGGTTGGGCATCATTTATGTAATAAAAGAATATAATTAAATAGTGTATATTTATACATCAAGTCTTGAATATCTGTTAGGATGTAGATGTAATTATTCAGTCAGCTAGGGGCTATAAGCTGGTATTGAGATTTAAAAAAAAAAATGCTGGACTGGCTGGTTGTTTCCAGTCTTTAACTTTAGCTGCTCTGACTAGGTAGAGCTGTGCAGATGTGTCAATCTTATTATCTAACGATTGGCAAAAAAGTCTTACATAAGTAAAGTTAAACTTAATGGTTAAATATGAAAATTAATTACTGATTAAACTTCCTCTACATATCTAAAAGAAGCAGTAACTAAGAGAGGCCACACAGGAGAAAGCCCATGTGATAAATGTATAGCTTCTTTTTTTTAATGGAAATTACTGTTATTCCTCAATAAAAGTGAAAAACAAGTCTTGCTCTTATTCAGTCTTCTTTTCAACATGGGACTTCCCCTCTGTCGACCTTTTCAAATGTGATTTTCAGCTCTGTGTTCAGAGTGAGATCTTGCAGCGTGTGTTGACAGTTCATTTTTAAAGGTAAAAGACTCAAATGTCATTTTACCCTTTTATTCACATTCACTGATACAAGCAGCACCTGCTCTGCATCAAAGATACATTCCAGTCCTGATTCAATAAATGGTTGGACAGTAGTTCCTTTATGATCTGGGCAAAGACATAAATCACATGATTTTCTCCTCACTTCTCCTCTGCACTGACTTCTCTCTCCCATCTCAGTGAAGCAGATCCCTCTGAGTCCCAGTGGAGACAACATAAATCAAATTATGGATTCTTTACACTCATGTCTGAGGCCAGGAAAAAAGACGCTAAGCTTTTTTCCGCTATGTTCCAGGAAGACCCATCATCATGAGCTCATAAAAGATGCACACCTAACAAACTGTCCTCTCCTACTGAAACTTTAAAGAAAGATTGCTGCATGTAGAGTCAGCAGGCTGTTTCATAGACCTTCTCAGGTGCCAGAGTGGAGAGTTATGGCTGGTGAACCAAAACTAAGTGTAAAACTAAAATTCTGCAGTGACACACTCTGCAGAATTCAAATGTTTTAAATATATGAATATTACATGTTAATATTACACTTGATAATGTTTCTCAGGAGAAGTGAAAGTAGGGTGGCCTCCTCTAAAGTTTGGAAAGACTGTATAGACTGCATTTAAGATCATCATTACAATAGAATTGGGACAAACTGCTCAAACACTACATTTTTATATTGCACACATACAGCGGTGTATTTTTCTTTTAGATTCTCTTTCTATTCTTATTTTATTTATTATTCGACTTTTCCTCTTTCGCTGATCATCTTTTGTGCTTCCGGTGTCAAATTTGAATTTCCTATAAAGGTAAATCTTATTTTATTCATCTTATCCCACATCCACAATCACCCAAATACCATCCACTGCAGCACTCGCTATTTGTTGCCAAAGATGATGTGCTTTGTTAGGTTGTGATGAGTTTTGTTAGTCCCACATGAAACCAACAGAAGTGGATTAATCTACAGCTGAAATTAGTTCTGCAAAAATGCACATTTGAGCTCCTGTTTGAGCAATATGTGCTGAAAAACCAGCGTGCCCTGCTGTGTGTTTTTCTTGGGCAATTTTTGAGTGAAACTATATATTTGTAACCCATTTTAAAGATTTACTGCTTCAGTAGGAACAAATGGGCTATGGGCTGATTTCCACAGACAGGGCAAAGAAATCAGAAGGTGCTGAGAGAAAGAGCAACACAAAGTCAGTTTTAGTCTTTTCATGGGATTTTTCTTTTGAGAAACAGAGAAAGAAGCAACAGCCTCATCCTTTAGGCAAAGCCACACTGTTAATGTGATCACTTATCATCTACCTTGACTGAAGCAATGCTTTTTCCCTTCTCCTCCCACCCTGGCTGCTCACGGAGAAAGTCAGAAAGCATAAGAGTGAAGTCCACAGGGGACGACTCCATTCACCAGAAGAATGAACACCAAAAACACATCTGCCACTTTTACATTTCAGTCAGACAAGTCAAGTAGAAGGGTGGATTTGAGCTCAAGATAAGGCCACAACAACCCCTCAAAAACAAATAGGACTTTTCTTCTGTCTTCTGCTGTCAATCGAATGGTTTATAAAAAATATTATTGGTATTTTCATTCAAATAGAAACTATTTACAGTAACTGATCAAAGATGAAAGAAAACTTGCCATGATTTCACATCTAAACTCTACCTTGATCAGCAAAATGCTGCTCCTCATTGGTATTAACAATCTATAAAGATGAAGCTGATGACATTAAGTAGCAAGTTTCCATTTTTAAATCAATGTGGCGACTGGTTAGCAATGTGGTGAAGAAGACATAATATCATGTGACAGTAGTTGGCAAGGATAAAATGAATCAATAGATGATGTGCTGCAGTTCAGGCAAAAGCGGAAAGGATGTCCCCTGAAATACTCTGGACTGACTGGCTTCGTCAGTATCTGGCAGCAAGTGTGACATTACATCTTTGACACGTAGCTTCTCATTGAAATTATCCAATCACATCTCTCCGAACAGAGTAAATGAGTTCACTCAGATATTAGTAGTGTAATGCTGGTTAGTCTCAGCGTTAACTATAAATAAAACAACTCCTTCTGTTTAACTTGATCCACTTTAATGTCAGCTTCCACAGTAGGGCAGCTGGACATTGCAGTCTTACATCATATGACTCTATTGATATTGACCATTACATATAGGAGAAATGAGTAATGCAGTTTTAAATCTAAAAAAAGGAACATTACATGTGTACTGTCTCTGTTCTGTATAGAGAACCTTAATTATTTCAATTATCTCTCAATTGTCCTTGAGGAAATGTACAAAATAAATCAAGCTTAGAGTATGGACAGTTTCTCTACTCCCATTGATGGGGACATGTCCCTATCCATATTCAAACCAACACCCTTGAGTAGAGTAGATTGTTATGTGAATGTAGAATATATTATATAGTACGTGAGACATGATAATGCAGTACTACAGTAGCTTTTTCCTTCAGGGCAAGACAGACTAAGAGCCTGCAAGTGGATCCTGGGTTTTTGAAGTGCTCTATGAACAGCAGCAAGTGTCAGCTTTCAGGTGAACAGCACAGCAGCAAAAGAGTGAGGAGCAAATACAGCACCATGATTAAAGGCATAGTTATCTAAGGTGCAGCGAGACAAGTGTGCCATGAAAGTGTCAGCAGACTTCAACCTGGCACCTGAACAAACATACAGGGCTGTGATTTCTGTTGCTGCAGACACCAGGTAAAAATAAAGAAGACATGCAAGAGGCATCACAGGGCATTAGCGGATCAAGAATTCATGTATGAAAACCATAACGCCTGTGGAGCATGAACTTATGACACTCAGAGAGCACACACTGAAAAATGTAATAAACCAATACAGTATACTAACACGTGGAAGCAAGCTTGTGCTAGGATGCTGGAAAGGATTTAAAAAAAATCATTGCTGGTGTTGTGTACACAAGAAACCATGTTAAATGAGATTTAACAACATGGATAACACATTCAGATGTACTCTCAGAATCTAACTAATTAATGTCATGAAACACCAATCTAGCTGAAAATGTTCCGTACATCCAGATGTTTGACGTTGCTATTTCTAAAGAAGCTCAGTTTTTACACACAGGGATATTAAGTGTTTGCTGCTTCCTTCATTTTCAATGGGAAAACAACAAAATTGTCCATTATAGCTGGTGAGGAGTGTTGTCAAATCAATAGACAATTTTGACAATCATGTCCACATTAAATGTGCAACCAGTTACCTCCTGTTTACAATGATTACTTATTTCTAGTTGGCTGCTGCTTTATGGTTTTGTTGTTGCAAAACTGCATGACTGAAAGACATTCGAGGGTTTATATCGCTCCCTTACCACGGCTAACAGCAACACATAGTGTGCTCGGTCAAATGACTGCTTTATACTCATGTGGTTATATACCAACACAAAGACATAATATGTCAGCACGTCCACTGTTTCCACGGCTATAGGGGGATAAAAACTGAATAGGCAGAAGGGGCTGTTAACCTCCTCACGTTGCCGCAGACAAACATAGATATCCACCATGTCTGTGAAGGTCATCTGCATCCTCCTCGCTTTCACGACAATGAGACAGTGTCTTGTTTGAGTCATCCACTGTGATGTGTGCCTCTAAGAAGTTTTCAAGTGGCTGAAGTAGCTGTTTGTGTCGATAGGAAGAAAATATGAAGAGAAATCTCCATCTGTGTGGACATAGGTTTAAACCCTTGATTACATACGGTTGGCCACTAATTGGATTTCTCCTCTACACCATTAAAAATCCTTAAAAAAACGTTGATATCTGAGATGTTTGTCTTTATCAGAGCTTCACGCACAAATATGTTTTCTCGTAACTCCCCAGAATCTGAAAAGCCACATTCCAGCTATCTTTTAGAGCATCCCAGAAATTGTCTTGTGATGCTGCTTGAATTTTTCCTTCACAAATGCTCCCAAAGATGTTCAGTGGGGGTGAGGTCTTGTGACTAGCTGATGGAAGGCCATGCAAGTGAACACTTGTTGCTATTTCTTGGACTTTAAATAGGACCGGAAGAGCGCTGATGCATGTTTACGGTGAATGTTTTGCCCGAAACAAGTTCCCTGCAATGCTTTTTTTTTTTTTTGTAAGTTGGGGGAGGCTGCGGGGGGATTTTACTGCATGCCTCTGCAGGACAGGGAGAGGCACACACACTTTGATCATGTGGATGATGATCCTTTGCGAGTCACTGATTCAATACAAACAGTATTTGACTGTAGCCGATAAACACTGTTGCACTGACATGATATGTGGATGTTTCCTCATACAACAATAACACTTCAGTTCAAATCTTGTTTCACGTGTAAACAAAGACATTCTTCCCAGGAGTTAAATTTTGGTCTGTTTGATCTGTTTGGTTTTGTTTTCATTGCGTCATCACTGATTTGGAAAGTACTGCATGAAATATGGCACTAAGAGGACAACAGTGTTTTTTCATTGGCTGGCTTTGCTTCTTTTTATACTTTGGATGTGGATGTTGCTCCAGCTTATGAAGACGTCACAATGACTTTATTCTTTATTCTAAGTTATTAGCTCTTCGTGTCTGTCTTTGGGTATAAACAGGCTTGATAAGTTAAAAAGCATGGCCATAAAAAAAAAAAAAAATTCCAATGCTTTTTTTAGCGCCCCGGAGAACAACTTCAACTCCAACTTATTCAATTCTCTTGACAGTGTTACAACAAACAGTATAGTTGCAATGGAAATCCCCAATTCAATTAAAGTACCATGAGTTGTAACAATAAAGTGGATCAAGTGAATTAGATTAGAGAACTTTATTCATTCTCACAGTCAAAACTACTTTTGTCACTTGTAGACAGTGATGAGCAGCAAAACACGCCAGACATATCTCAGCAGACAATACGGAAAAACACACATCTGCTACAGTCGAACTACAGTAACACATATTCCAGGAAGATTGAGGTACTTAAACTACATGCCAAGATTTGGATTAGGGTCACTTCAGGGTTAAAAATAAGTGGCTACTTCCTCGATATTCAATGAGCTTTGTTGTCATGGTTACATTAATAATGATGTTAACTTGGTTTAAGATTCCTGGATGAAACAAACAACTTAAGTGCTTGTTTCTAGGGAATTGTATCCCACTCTGTGTTAAAGTCCTCTGTTTTATTAACCCATCCATGCTCCCACCTCCTCTGTATTTGGGTTTTGGAGCTTCTCCACACTTCTCCCTCTGGTTCTGGCATAATTACTATGTCTGCTAGTTGTTGCTTGACAATAAAATGTAACTTTGGGTTGTAATAAACTGCTGCACAAATGGCCCATGGGCTCATTTTTACGGGTCTCTAAAAACCAGACCAACAAGTCAAAATCTAGTTCATGCCTGAACAGCATGTGGTCAGTGTGAGAAAGTGAAGAAACAGTTGGAAACTGTTGTGGAACTAATGTAAACAAGATAGATCATCCTATCCTATCATCTCCCTCTGTGTGTGCTCACATACAATCAGTCTTCATAATGAAAATGTAAACTTTTTCACATTTTTCTATTTCTGTCAGACCATGGAACAAGTATCAAATAGTGATGGAAACGAGACCTGTGAAGACTACGTTTCTTGTTTTGAGCCATAAGCTGCTGCTCTCTTGCTAATTCCTGATTTTAGAAGTGATACATCATCTCCCCAAATCACACAAGTTAAAGGTACAAAAAGAACAACCACATATTTCTGATATGAGAAAACCTATATAGCTATTGGGAATTGACAGACATATAAGTTAAAGGAGAACTATGCACGTCTGGTTGCTTTTTCACTGTTTTGCTAGCCCCCCCCCCACCCATGTGCGTTTGTTTTTAACGAAGCCGAAAGCAATCGGCAGTAGATTACGTTATTTACCATACATGTGCCTTGATTCTCCCTCGTAACAAGTTACCTGTCATTTATTTAACCATTACAATTTGTCCAAAGCTTTTTAATTAAGGTAAGAAATGTAGCATGGTTAAGGTAAAAATCTTGTATAGTTCCTCTTTAAAGATGTGGCTCTACTCACTGAAAACTGATCACTCAGAAAGGAAGTTAGAAGCAACAGAAGAGTATCTTTCTTATTTTGTCTCTCACATAGTATACAGCTTTAGTTCCACAATAGTTTCTCATTCCTGTAAAAAATGACTTTTATTTACCTTAACTGGCTATAATTGGTCATCGCTGAATTTTAGTACTAAGCCTTGCTTTGAGCTGCTCCCATTTGTTGTGTTAATGTTACTGAAATATGTGTTCATGTATTTTCAACTCTTCCTGCAACTGCAAGGGCCATCTAACATTTCAGTGGATAGAAACCTTTTATTTCTTAACAGGGCCTTTCTTCCTGTGCTGCCGTAAGCATACTTTCTCATTTCCAGAGGCTGGCATTTCTGTTGTTTACATGCAATTCTGATCTGCTAGTTTGTTGGGCTTAGCAGTTACTTCTCTCTCTCCCTCCCTATCTCTCCAGCTCTCTCTGCCTGGTGTGTCATATATTTAGTTATTCCTCTGGCTCCTTGAGTCATTTTAGTAACCCTAACTTTAGTCACCCTCCTTTTTAAAAATGGAATGAACCATTAATAATCAATCACTCTGTATTCACACAGTGTTTGGCAAAACAGACCAGATCTGAACATAGCACTCTTGTCCTGTGGGGATGATGACTAATTGTCAAGTTGGGATGACAAAGGAACTTCACTCAGAAACAGAAATTATGGTGGAACAACATGAAAGTAAAAAAGTAACAGAGGCGCATAGACTTGCTGCACAAAGCAGTTTCTGTCCGTCTGTCTATTTTCATCTTTAAGACAGGGGATAAACATGTTTAGGACTAATAACAGGCTCACAGCTGACGTGTGACCATGAAGTCATAAAATGTCTTAAAGTAAAAATATTCTCAGAGGAAATGTGTGATCTTGTAGTACATCACTTTGGGATTAGCAGAGGCAGTGACAGAGCTGCTGGTATGTGGTTAATTGTATGCATCAATGATCCACACTGGCAGCCATTTGTGCATTCAAGTAGGCTCATAAACTTGAAAGCTTAAGTCCTGCCCTCTGCTCATTTAGGCATAATGACTGGCCTGTATTGATGAACACCTTCCTCCAGGCCTTGCCTAAAATGAATCTACTGTTACAAAGCAAAGCCTGTATATCCAGTTTTCATGAGCTCTGACATCAAGTAAAAAGAGGTCTTTGTTGAGAGAATGTTTTGTGTAATTCCTGCATGACTTAAGGATCGATAAAGTGTACTGTGGTCTCATGAAGGCTTGTCGAAGAGGCATGCTCACTTGTTTAGTCCTCTCTCTCTGTGTCTTACAAACACACACTGAGTGAGCCAAAGTCAGCAGCGAGCAGCTCAGCAGTGTTTCCAACCAAGGTCAAGTAAACAAGGTTATTAGAAATATCATGGCCCAACAATATAAACAAAGAGTAAGTGTTACATGGTAGTATCGTATTTGTCTCTCCAGGAAGCTGTATGTTAATCACTTCTGGAATTTACTCTATGACCCTTAGTTTCCTGCTTGTTGCTTCAGAGCAACTTTTTTTGTTTTTTTGGAGCATTGTTTTTATACGTTTATACACAACACAGTGTAAAGAACTTCAAGTTCACTCAACTTAGAAAACGAAGATCCCCTGGCCCCTGCTGCTATAAAAATGTTAGTAAGCTGAACTTTGGTTAAATAGTTGTTTGGGGATGAAACAGCAAAGCTCTCCGTTGTGTTTGTACATTTTCTTCTTCTGTTGCCATGGGAGTCTGTGCGAGCTCCTTGAACCATATTGTGTTTTCACACAGTGATTTTTACTCACTGAGTTCTATTAAAAGTTTTTGAAAGTGTCTGTCCATCAGAACCGATCAAAGGTGGAACGTCATTATATCTCAGCTTTTTTTTTCATCAATGTGAAGAGAACTGGGTTGATGGACTTTGGACACCATCAGAAGAAGGCTCAGGGAATTTGGTACCATTTGACCACTAGGGGGCACTTTAATAAGAAAAATGGCAGTTCGCCTGTAATGTTACATTTGTCCAAAGTCTTGGAAATGGCAAAGTGATCAGAAATGTTTTTTGCTAGTCCTCGGACGAACTTTGCCAATAACAACATAACAAACGTTAGGGCCTATCGATTGGATTAAAAAAAAAAAATCCCCTCACATTCAATTGAAAATGAGTGAGGTGAGGCTGCTTAAGGATGTGAGATCAAGTCTTGTTGTCTTATTATGTCATATAAAAAAAAAATCATTTGGAAGAAACCCATAATCATTAGGCTACTGCTGCAATCAGTAAAAAGAAAAAACAAGAAAAAAATGAGCAAAGCTTGTTTCTGGTCAGGAGGACAAGGCAACTAATCATGTGATCTGAAATAAAGAAGCTATTTTGGATTTCATTGGACAGCATTATTTTTGCTGCTCCTTGGACAAACTTTTTCCACTCTTTGCCAAAGTTGGTACACATGGTCTTCAGGCCAACACTCATTAAAGTTATTACATTTGCATTAAAACATTCAGCTATAACAATCAATTAAAAGTGGTGGCAAGAGTCAAACAAGGATATCCCAGCCAATCCCTAATCACCTGACACAAAAGTTGCTGTGAGTGCTCACGGCAATGCCCTCAATGTAATGACATCATGTTTCTATGACAACTCTGACCTGCTGGTCTGCTTGACCTAAATATTGCTGGTTGCAGCTATATTTCAACATGTTACGAAGTTACAAAATGTAAAACAAACTGAGCCAAGTTAACTGAATTTGAGAAAAAATTGGCTTAGTCACATGCGCAGTCATTACAAGCAGGTTTGCTTTCCTTGTACATTTTCTCACTGCGAAAGAATCAATATAGGCTGATACAAGTAATAACTGTGACTGATATCTATTTGCATTAAACACACAGAAAGTTTACATCTATTTGTCTGTTTGAAGAAAATAAACAACATAGGTAGAGGTACAGATGTTGAGGGTATCTGTGGGTTGTAGCAGCATACATAACTGAAGGCTTAAAGAAGTCAACGTGCAAAATACATTGCGCAGACCTGCATCTCACACAAGCTGATTGGTTGATCTAGCTTCTGTTGATCTAGCTTCTGTTAGGAGGTTTCAAACAAAGGTTAGGAGAAATGTGAGCAGACTGCATATGACAGCAGAGTGACTCCCGAGCACATTGGCCTATGTGTAGCCTGAAGATACATAATATTTCCGAGCAAATGTACTGTAACAGGAACATGCTTGAAAAATGCCAGAATCGAGAGTAGCAGATTACACTGGAGTAGTGGTGTGAAGGATGTTTTCAACTCAAATTCCCCCCAACTGAAATCTATTGTAACTGAAGTGAGTTGGAGCTGCAGTTCTCCGAGCCCTCATCCAGCTACTAAATTACATTTAATGGTGCTACATAGCTTTCTCACAGACCTCGGACATATTAGTCACCGATCTGCTCATACTGTAAATCTTCGGTCTCTTTGACATGTGTCAGACACATGTATCAGCACACTTAATGAATACTGCCTAGGAGGACTGTACTTGTCTCCTACTTCTCTTACTACCTTTACTACACTTAGTGCTGCATTCGGGGAGAACATTTTCTACAATTCAGATTTGTGAGCAGATTAATGACTGAATTGTTCAGAATCTTTGGAAAAGCAATACAAGTTCTTTATAATACAGCTATTACTCTCTATTAATGCACAGTTCAAAAACAAACTTTCCTCATGCTCGCTGTAACATGTATATTCAGTGAAGGTTGGACAGAAGATAGATCAATAAAATATGAATTTATTCTTTTCTTTCTTGCTTTAATGTTGGTTGTCTATCCATAACACTTGCCACAACTTAAATAAACACAACAAACAACTAATAGCTACAAATACTACCCGCAATAAACAGTCTTTGGCAATCATTTGTCTCAAATCCTGAGGGTGTTGGAAGAATCAGCCTCAATTTGTCATTGTGAATCAAGGACTCACCAGAATATCTCCACCTGTTTTAAACACATTAGCTAACATGCATTTATTGACGTCTCTGAATCTAGTTACTTTCCCTGATTAAGTGATTCTCAGTGTCAATGAGCAGTGACGTGATGAGGGCCTTCCAGTCATTGAGCGGCTCTGTGTGGCATGGTAATGTGGGATGAAATGACTGAGATTGACTATTGATCAGGTGCTTGTGTACAGCCCTCAGGCACCTCAATGTAATCACTTCCACACTTGTTCTGTCTCCTTCTGAGCGTGGCTGATGGAGTGATGACAGAGGATGCGGCCACACAGTGCGGGGTATGATTTGTCATAATTCAGTGCGCACCAATGCACATGTGCAGACTCGCAGAAAGCAGTGATGACAGTGAGAACAGGTTACAGGCCTCTATCTAGATGCATCATAACATAATTGTTTTGATCATCTATATTAAGGAAGGTGTGAGATGTAGATTTAATAGTGGGGAAATGCTTGAGTGTACTGAAATTGAAATGAGTTAGAATTGGTTCCATCCAGTGAATCCAGTCTTTTTTTCTGCAGCAGAAGTTTAATTGAACTGTGTCAGCAGTGTTAAAAAAAGTGGTGCTCTGGCTGAAAAAGAGAGTGTCTGAGAGGCATATTGATTAGCTGCTCCTGGAGGAAAGGATCCTCCTCATCACACTTCCCGGCAACACCTCCCACAGGGCATTCATCTTAATGTGATATGACAACCCTCAGCCATATCAAAACTAACTCTCGACATCGATTTCAGCATTCAATGTCAGCGCTGAAAAACACTTTTCCGCTTTCATACGCACAGCTAGACGCAAAGGTGTTTGTCTTGCTGAGATGGACTCTTGCTGCGTCCTTACGCAGTGCGTCCACGTCAAGGCCTACTGCCAAGAAATGCCAAGGCTGTCAAAGTTTCTTTGTTTTCGTTTGTATTTTATATTCTATCAAAGTTCCTGACCACCACAAAAGTCATGAGTCAGGTTCAAGGAAAGGCTTTTCACAATGAAAAGGTCACGTTCTGTTTCTCCTCAGTAGCAGCTGAAGACTTGGGGCCCAAGTTTCGTGGTGCGGCGCAAGGTGGCGCAGAGTAGCGCAGTACAAGTTTCGACCAGCACAGCATGGCGCACGGTCAATTTGGCAGACCGCGGTGCGCCGAGATGGGTGTGGCAGCTTGGCGCAGTGAAAGTTTCATGCCAAAAAGCTGCGCCGAAAGCCTGCCAGCTCCAACTTTGTCTACTCTTGGCGCAAGGCAAAGCGCAGCCGGTGGTAGTGGTAGTTTGTCCACACGTCACCGAGACCTCACAGACAGGTTTACACAGTTCCAGGCACATTTAAATGCCATAAATAATCACAACAAACACTATTTAATGCAACTAATGGAATCAGCACGTGAATTTATATCTATATTGTCCCGTCACATCTGACGTCAGATCAAAGGCGGTTGGCGCGCGTAACGGAAACACAGCCTGACTTAATTAACACAGCTGAAACTGTGAAAAAATTAAAAACAAAACAAAAACTATCATCTCTCTCAGCCACCCACAAGCAGCCTCGGCATCAGATAGTGAGTATACAGCCTACTCAGCATCTCTCATCCCAGAAAATAAAAATAAAAAAGAAAGAGAGAGAGAGATGCTCGGCAATGCGTCCTTTACGCACAGCTGCTTCTGATTTCATCCCCGTTACGCATGGGGTTTGTTTATGTTGTGATCAGTGTACTACACTTCTCATCTTTGTTACATGGGGTTTAAATACGGGTTACTGAATATGAGTGTCTTTATTAGTGGAAAAGGTGTGTGTGTATGTTTATTTGTTTTACATTGGGCAGCGGTTCTCAGTGTATCGGTCAAACCTGATTAACGATATTAGTAACCTCCTTATTCGGCCACTCTGAGCTCGGACCTCAAGGACCAAAACATCCGTTTCTTCCTGGGACAGGTTTGGCCATCTGGCGTCGCTGTCTCCTTCGTCCATGTCATGTATAAAATGACAAAATTGCAGTGCGCATCGACCACGGCACAGTTCAAGGTGAGGAGAGGAGCTCATTTGGTTCATGAAGATCTGAATCGGCTGTGTTACTCCCACTCCACGTCTTCTCTCCTCCCTCTTTCCCACTTGCGCCGGTAAGGAGGGATGGAGGTGGGAACGTGGAGTGCTTGCACCGGGTTACAAAAGGCAAAGTGCACATGCACCGCACCGAGACTGCGCCTGGTCTACAAAACTAGAGCCCTTGGTGATTAGAATTTTTTTTTCTAATTTCACCAAAATTTCAGCAAAAAACTCATCTTAATGCAGAAGTAAGTGGTCCGGTCGTTTTTGCTAATGCTGCGTTCCAGGCAGGCTTTTGAAATCGTAAATTACAGCTTCAAGTCACAACTTACGACTTTGTAGCGTTTCAGGCAACCCACTCGTGTTTTTCCGACCTGTTTTACCGGTGAAAGTCACTATAACGGCCACTTGTAACTTCCGACCGGTGAAGTCGTACCAGATCGAACTGGTACGACTTCATGGTCGGAAAAATACGAGTATCCTTGAACGCACCATAACAGTCCTCGTCGCTACGTCGCCACATTCACGGCGTCCCTTGGCTGCACACACAGCCCTGCATGCCGTTCTCTCTCCTCATTGGATAAAAACTGTAGGATACGATAAATGTTTTCTCTTCGGCTCAGAGCAGAGCAGAGTGACTGACAGACCCGTGTTTCAGACCAAACACTCTATGTAAGTGATTGCTGTCGGAAGATATAACTATTTAAGACTTATATTAACACAAATATATCACTTACTTCTGCTTTAATAAATCCCAAAGCAAACACTAGCACAAATCTACTCTGACGTTTCAAGAACAAAACAGCCAGCTGCACTGACGCGACCATGGCTGTTGCACTCACGTACAGTTCAATGCATCAATAGATCATCGCTCAAACACTCTTGGGAACCTGATGGTATGTGTGTGTTGGTTCAGCTGTATTGAATATATGCTGCTGTGCTTGTAGGTGTCTGGAGGTGCGTTATTTTTATGGTGTTTTTGTGACTGCTGGCGCCTGAAATGTCCAATTTTAGAGAAGGATTTTAAAATTGGTGATAAAACATGCCTGTTTTGGATGTCACTAATTAGATTTCAACAGAGTTTAACAAGTTCACGCACACGCAGACAGTTTTCTCAGTCTGCAGAGAAACATTTAATGCTTCAACTGAAAATGCAAACATTTGTCAAGGCATATGATTTGTCAGCACTGTGTGTGTGTGTTCTGACTATCTTTGTAGGCTACTATATGTCTTGCATGTATTTTGTGGGTTTACAGTATAAATAAATAAACTTCGGAGGATTTACAGATCTTAAGGTTTCATTTGTCAGCTATACTATATCATCAACTACTGAACTCATTATTCAGAAAATGTAAAGATCAGAGGAAATATAATAGATAAAAGATCAGAAGATGAAAAGAATGAAATCATAAACATGCAATACTGGAGACTGGTACGTGGGTGGGCTGTGAAATTCTTCCATATAAAAATGTAAAATACACATATGTCAATGTCATATGGCAAACCATACCTCATTTAGCAAACCAAAAGAAACAGTGGCAGTTCAACCTTGACATTAGTTGAAAATTGGTTAAAAGCTTCTGTAATTGGACCTTGTTTTGCAGTTTTTTCAATGACACTTAAACTATACCTCTGGTTATTTTCTTCAGTGATGTGCAATGTCAAGATCAGTGCTGTTGTCTGGTTGAGTGGTTGTGTGTTCACGTTCATGTGAGTGTCTCTCTGCAGTGCTACATGTGCTTCTTCATCCTCTTCTCCTCCTTACTACAAAGGTCCCTTTCAACAAAGCTGCCACAGTGTTTGGGCGTCCATCCCACACACACACAAGAGAGTGACTTAGTTTATGTAGCTCCTAGCTACAGTAGCTATCAGTCCATGACTTCACTAAAACAAGCTCAAAAGGAGTGTGGTTGAATTCCCTTGTGGTAACACATATTAAGGTGGGGGATAAACAATTATGCAGCACTAAAGAGGGTGAGGAGGAAGTCAGAGGTAGGCTATTGAAAACTTGTTTCTCACTAATATGATTAACTAAGACTTGTTGGCAGCTGCATGTATTATGGAAACTTGCCTTGATGATATAGAAATTATGTGATTATGAGCATACGGTTATGTAGATAGGATTCCATATTTCATGCCAAATAAAGCTTAAACTCTTTGGTACATGAAGTGAGTGAGGACTTCACTTTTAGCTGTTTTTAGAGTGCCATTAGCTGATCCCTTCATGCTGGAGTTGGACATGATTAATGCTCTAGAAACATGGCCATTAACTTGTTAATTAGAACAATTCGAGGGCCTTTAGGAAGCTTTATTCTGTAAATTCTTCAGTATTTCTGACCTCATGTAAGACGTTTTTTTTTTTTTTGCAGTGCTCAGAGGGGACATTTTAATTTATGTGTGTTCAGGGATAATAACAGCACTGACTCTCGCAAAAACCTAGAGCTCTGAATGAAGGATGAGGTCTGTGTTTGTACACACCAGGCAGTCTGTTACAACTTCCTCCAGCTCCAACATCACATGCTTTTGGGGATGCACCAAACAGATTTCCCCCCTCCAATATCATTATGACGCTTTGCATGGCAATATTATGTATCAAAGGTTGCACTCAAAATTGAGTATGGGGTCATTTGTTGAAAAAAGCAGAAATATAGATCTTTCTATTAACATTGATGAAAAAAAAAAAAACTTAATTTAATTTGGATTGGATTTGGCTTGCATGTGATCTGCTTACTGGAATTAATGTCAATTCAGTTACTTTGAAAGCACTGGATGAGAAGATTGATGCCAATCACATCTTTGCTTGGTAAATACAAAGCAAACAGACATTACAGGGTTAGCTTAGCTTAGCATGTAAGTGGCATCAGGGAGAAAAATGATCTGCCTCGGTCCAAAGTTAAAACAGAATTAGTCGTCCACTGCCACACTGAGGCTAACATCAGCATGCTAACACACGCATGTTAATATGACAGAGTTAAGCTGAGGCTCATGGAGAGGTTTTTTTTTCCTGCAAGGATCTGCTCATTAAGTAGTGGACCGATGGTGGCCAGCACCAAGGGTGTTTCAGTTCATGTCGAGGGGATCATGATTATCTGAAATGTTCAATCCAATCCCGCAGCTGTTGAGATATGTCAGTCCAGGCTAAAGCTTCCGACCAACCAGCTAACAGCCCACCATCCTGGCTTAAAATCCACCAAGCAGCACCTCTGTAGCACCCTAATGAGCATAGTTCCCAAAATGTCAATCTTTCCTCTTAATGACTACACATTCACTTACCCAGCTTCTCTGCAGGCAAACCTTAACTATAAGTAGTACATGTCCAATTACGACCATTCCCCTCGCCTTAACCTTTGCCTAATGAAAACATAAACCAGTTTACACTGTAATAAATGTATCTGCAGTGAAACCAATTTGCCAACACCAATCTATCCCCCAGTTAGGCACAACATTTGATTAAATGTAAAAATGTGTCCCTGTAAGTGGCCTAAGTCTCTCTCTCTCTCTCTCTCTCTCACACACACACACACACACACACACACACACACACACACACACACACACACACACACACACACACACACACACACACACACACACACACAGTGCTCCTCTTGTCCAGCACCTTGAAAGCACTATAAATATATATAGCGCAGATAAATATTCCGGCTAAAAATGGGTGACATGCAATTAGCTCTTGTGTGATTCTGTCTTTAAAGCAGAGCCACTTGGGTGAAATATGGTTGGCCTGAGAAACTCCCTCCTTTAACTTAACCCTGTGGCATGCTTCTGTGACTGAGGTGCCAGCAGATTAAGAGCAATGCCGTGAGATTTGTGCTTCAGCCATAATCCCTCTTGCCATTAATTAAATTGGGCTCTGATTCAATAACTGTTTTTCAGGTAATTGCAGAAACTCATTCAATTACACCATCAACCAATCAGGCCTGTTGGACCACAGCAAACTCCACAATGGTCAGACATCATGACATAATTTGATGTCTGCGTCTGTGTTGCCTATTGCTCACTACAAACTTGTGGATCATGTGGGGACAAAACTGGAGGATTAAAAGATAAAAATCATACCGTTCTTTTCACCCAAACTAGATAAGGAGACAAATAAGATGCTGTTCTTCTCATTGAAAAACAAACAGGAAAGAGCACACCACTTCGAAGATTGAGTGTATCAAGTGTTTTTCCCCCCAATACTTCAAAGATTTATATTTCTAGCAACTGCAGTGCTTGTCAATAACTCCTTGGTGCCCCTCCATCTCTGGCCCGCTGCTCTGAAAGACTGCCTTTAACACACCACAAGAAGAGGCGAGGAGCTGAGTACTGTCATGTGATGTCTTTTTCTCCAAGTTAGTTGACGCAGATGTGACGTCACCTTCTACTGAATGGGTGCCTTTGACAGTTCACTCCACAGAACACATCAATAAAATCAATTGCTGTCCATGCCAGCGGGACTAACAGGCCTATCTGGAGGCTGACATGGTCCTTCCCCTCGTGGAGAACCACAGGGACTTTTTCCCACTGAGTCCTAATGTGTTAGTGTTCCTTGATGACTGATGCTTGTTCAGATCAGTTAGTGTGTCTGTCGTGGGGTTTCTTCCAGAGTTGTGGGTTTCATTCCCATGTGAACCGTAGGAAAGAATTCCTATGCTTGCTGAGACGCCATAACCATATTTGTGTTATGATTTGTCTGATTAATTTGTGTTTTGTTGATAAAGAGAATAGGAGGGCTTCAGTTGTTGCACATGCAATTATTTCCAGCATGGGTTGTGTTTATATTGCACAAACTTTAATTCACCATGCTCAGATTGAATGTGCCGAACAGAATTTAAAAATAAAATGCAGCCTTTAGAAAGTGAAAGTAATAATTGTTTCACTTAACTTGGCTTTTCCCGCTTAAAATCAGTAAATGCAGTTTAAGCGCAGGCCGATGCACCACCAGGAAGAAGAGGCTTTTCAGCCATGAGCGCCAAAGAGCAGCCAGTCGACTCCTTTAAAATTGTCAACAGTGGCCCCACCATGCTCTTTAATTGGCTAATTACAAACTGTGTGGATCGAACTCAGCTGCTCAGCCAAGGATTACAACAACTCTGTGAAACCCTGAGCACAAACCTATGGGGTCTTTGACTATTGACTAAGCATCAGGCACCGCAGTGCTGCAGGGATGTAGCTGGGGCCTAAACCTATTCTCCGCTGACATTTGCTTGATCATATCTACAGTGAAGTGAAGTGTGGGAATTCTCTCTAATAAATTCTGCGGAGGAGAGAAGCAGAGTTTATGAATGTTGAAAGGCGACAGGGCTTAAGCTATCCTTGGCAGAGCAACACAAAGTCTGCAGCCCAGCAAAACCCCACAATCATAAATTGAACAAAACAGCCAGAGAAAGTGTTGTAATTCCACTGGACAGCAAAGTAAAGTCACTTTCTATTTTGCTGACAATATAGTTTTTTTCTCTCGAAAGTTTAGGTGTATATTAGTGGCTGGTAGAAAATTAAATGAGAATTATAATTAGATGTATACATTAAACTGTTGGCGAATCTTTAGAGAATTAGATAAACTGTTATTTAATGTTACGCTCATTACTGAGGCTGTAGAGTAACTACTTTGGTTCAAATACGAATAATTTAAAAAACTTTTATAAATGTGAAGCACCTCATGTTAATGAGTGGTGGTTACCAATTTATACTCATTGTGCTGCAGATTCTTCACTAGGTTGGTGGTCCATAAGATCAGCAGCAAATCTGTGATATATAACACCAGCTGTACTAACAGATTGTTGATCATTTGCTGTAAGGGCACACATCGAATTTTGATATTGTTTGAAATAAATGTGTAATTTACATGCCCTAACAAATCTTGTTATTGATGGTTTAAGATTTAAAATGTGGTGTGCTATATGGAATCAAAATCTATAGGCAGGGGATGAATTCAGACATTTTGTACGGTTTCAATTATTGTATGTTGTATATTTCTTATTTGAAATATAAACTTATAAGAACAACTTTCTACCACCTAGCCTGTAGTTTACGACTAAGGGGGCCAACACTTGATATAAGGAAACTGAGCTTCATTTATCAAATCTATAACTGCACTCACATGAAACAAACAATGTACAGTTGTTGCACTCATGAGAGCCTGAGGAGGTCATCCAGACATGGTTTCACGTGGTTTGGTGGCCATGAAGCAATAAGTATGACCTATATCTCAACTGCATCCTGCTTTCAGTTCATTCATATTTTAAATTCTCTCAGCAGACAGAAATGTGTAACAGCATCTCATGTGAACAAGGTGGAGATCAGACAGAGGATAATGTTTTAGTATTTAGTTCTGAAGAAGCAGCCTTGCAGGAGGTGACTACTTCCTGGTCGACTTTAAAGAATAAGAGTCAAGGAGCTAAACCAGAAATAAGAAATCTGTATTTATACTGAGAGCACACAGAGTGCGTTTATGGGTCACGCAGTCTATTAATAATGTGTAGTGTTTGTATAAAACATACAGTAATATTACTATATAGCCTATTTATATACACATTTTACATGTATAAATGCTCCATAAAAGGGCACTGGATTATTATTATCATATAAAAAAGACATTAAAGCAGAAGTAAGCGGAATATTTGTGTTAATATAAGTCTTAAATAGTTATATCTTCTGACGGCAATCACTTATATAGAATGTTTGGTCTGAAACACGGGTCTGTCAGTCACTCTGCTCTGCTGTAAGCCAAGGAGAAAACGTCTTGTATACTTCCTTGTATCCTACAACCTTTATCCAATGAGGAGAGAGAACGGCATGAAGGGCTGTGTGTGCAGCCAAGGGGTGCGCGTGAATGTGGTGACGTAGGGACGAGGACCAATAGATCCATGACGAGGGCGGGGGCTGCTAACTCCATCGGCTGACAAAAAGTTAGCCAAAACGACCGATCGCTTACTTCTGCTTTAACCAAGAGGGAAAGATTAACCCTGAGAAGTTCAACAAAAATTATATAAATAATTAAATGTTACATGAGATGAGGCATGGTAAATAGTGCTCCACTAAGTAGCTGAATAAGATGTAAATAAATACAAAATTAGATGCATGTAGGCTGAAAAACAAATCTATGTGGAACAAACATAAATATTCATTTCATTTTTTCATACCAACAAAGTATACACATGAATGATATTAATTAAACAACATATAAATAAATAAAATGTTAAGCCTCCAAAAGACACTGTCACTCACTCACCCTCCTCCCCTCTGGCCACTGGATGGATTTATACCTTCACTTCCTCACCTCACTGGAACAGACCACCTGCACAGGTAAGTGTGAGGGTGAGCTACAAAAACAGGCCCTTCATGCATACATTTATGACTGCGGGCAATCATAATCAGACAACAAATTAATCCTAAGGGCACGGGCATGTACGAGTTTTACCTCTTCCTACATCTTAACATGTCCAGGCCTTCACCACTGATGTAAATGTGTTTCCACTCTTCCTAATTGACGGGCAGACCCACAACCATCAAGCCAGAGTGGACTGTCCCTTCTACACTTACTGACATGTCAAAACCAACACACATGAGGACAAAAAAAAAACAAAATGGGTTTTATGACTAAATGCAACAACTATTCAATCAAATACAACAATACTGTATGAGCTAATTAAAAATTCATAAAAACAGATTGTAAACCTGTGAACAAAGACTAACCATGCAAACACTGTATTCAATTATCATCTTGGAGATGGAGATATTAGAATGATAATTTGGACGTTATATCTATATGACAAACAAACAGGGCCAAGTGAAACACAGTTAATATGATACGTCTTTACTTTGTGGGTGTAATGTAAATATTTATGTTTATTCTACATAATTACATACAGTAGATTTGTTTTTCAGCCTAAATTAATCTAATGTTGGATTTATTTACATCTTCTTTGGCTATTTAATGGAGCACTATTCATCATGTAACAAGTGTTTATTTATTGGACTGGGTTATGATCCGGGTTTGACGTGGTGTGGATCGGAAATTGTCTGGAGGAAAAAAGGGAAAACAAAACATGATGAACAGACCTTAGACACTCTTTATGCTAGTACATTACACATGAATCTCTGTAAAGCAAAATGCTCCTGACCCCAAACCAGAACATAATATCATGTGATAAAATTATGTTTTAACTACTATTGCATGCCCCAAAGAGAAGACACTTTTCTTATTGCACGGAAATCTGTCTCTAACTTTCCGTCTCATAGACCAACAACACGTGCACATGGATTCAGGCTGCTGGAACTCCAACCATCATTCAATTGAACTACACAAAGAGCGAAATCCAAGTATAACACATGAAACATAGCAAATGTTTTCAAATAGAGTTCAGGAGGCCAGATGCATTACCATGTTTGGTGTGGACACGAGGCGGCAGACTGTAGAAAAACCACAGTGGTAGACACCATAAAGAGCATGAAGCCTTGCAGATATATGATACAATCTGGTGATTAAATTTTTAAACTTCACTCATGAAGGAAATGGAGCATGTATCTAGCTGTGTTATCACTGAACTGGTTCCCTTAAATGATATTAAATGGTCTGTTTTTGTATGACAAACTACTGTGCAGATGTAAGGAAGCTCTCATGCTTCCTGTGCAGATAAAAATACAAGGCCACTCACATCATATTGGACAGATAATGCTCATGGTAGGAGCCACTTAAAATTTTATCAGAAAGGAGGATTTTCTGTTGCAGTAGCTGTCCTTGCTGCCATGACGCTGCGTGCATTATGTAAAAAGGCATGGCGCTAAATATAAGAGCTTTCAGGGCTTTACAAATAATCATTTTGTTGATGTTCCCTGTGTCCAGTGAGATGTTTTTTTTTCTTTTTCAGTGTCAAGGAAACAGCTCCACTTTGTGCATCCTGCAGGAATGGAGGGTTTTATCTTTGAGATGCACGATAAAAGAAAACGTCAATAACCTCTGAAGTTGATGGATTAATTTTGTTGAGGAGTTATTCACTTTGATCTCAACATCTAAAGACAGAGCTGCAATAGCAGGTACCTGAATGGATTTGCAGGCCCGTAGCTCATAGCTCCATCTCTAAAGCCGGCAAAGGCGTAAATATAATCCACCCACTCTTAATTTACCTCAGACATGTGTCTATGTCTACATTTTTAGCTGTTTTTGTATTGCATACTTAATATGATGGGGAGCTTAGGTCACAGCAGCAATGTGTTAGTGTCTGAATTCACAGTCACTGTTTGTCTCCCTCTATTGGCTGACTCACCCATCATATGATAGATTAAAGCATTTCCTAATCACTGAAAAAAAACCCTAAAAAACAACATTCCACTGTAAGTAGGGCAATTACTGCGGCACTCATGTTCAAATTTTAGTCACCGTCAGACAGTGCATTACTGCTTGACCTTTCTCCTGAGTTCAGCACTGGAATAAGTAAGAAAGGCTCAACACCGCAGTCAGTGTGACAACACAAAGAACAGTCTGCAAAATAATCGCCAACCACACATCTGTAACACAATTTCTTCTTAAAGGTATACAGTAGCATAAAATGGAAATACTCAACTACCCACAGATTGTAATGTAGCACTTCTTCCATTAACCATCAAATGCTTAAAGAAAACAATGCTTCGTTATCTTAAATCCTTTAATATATGAAAGAGGCATATTTTCACATAATATACAGTGTAACAGACCATGTCCCACAGTTTTCATTTACATTTCTTTACAAGGCTGCCTGTCAGAGTTGATAGGTCTGATCTGAAACATGGATCAACAGTAAGGTTTTGTTTATTGAGATAGAACTGAGAACAGAAAAAATATAGGTAAATCTGAGAGAAATGTTTTTGTTGCCCATCTGAACAAAATATATTTATAGATGTAGTTAAAATATCATTAATTGCTGTAAATGTATATTCTTTAGCTGTGGACAAATGCTTTAAAAGCCCCTGCAAGGCAAAAGAGATCCGTTTTCTGAATCTGATCAAATTTATTTTATTTCCCATGTTTGTTGCTCAAGAACAGGTGAGAAAAAAAAGGTTTTGTCAGAATAATCTTTCTTGAGTTCCTTATTTTTTTTCTTTCTTTGGAATAAAAGGTTTTACCAGGTGAAAAAAAACTCAAAAATCAAGAGCCTTGTGTTTGTTGATGTTCATTCATATTAATTTCAGCCAACAACAAAAAAAGCAGTGCCACTGCTTACACTCAGGTATGACTACGACCAAAATCATTTATGTGTCTGACTAATTAATTTATAATGTTTCAACACCCCAAACTCAAGCTATATGTTGTGTTGGCAAGAGATGTCTTTGGTTTGGCTAGACGTGTATTTTGACTGTGTCCTGCCGTTTGCTTGAGCTATTGTATATGTTAGCTGAGAGCCCACTGGCTAACGGGTGAAAAAACACATATTGTTCATGATAAACCAACAGCTACAACCTTGGTTAACTTGACTGTATGGCTATCCTTGGCTTTCTTTGATATTGTCATAGAACCGGCATCACCTTGACTTTTTTCAGAAAAAAAAAAGGAAGCTAGAAAGTTTAATCTAGTGAGACTCCCACAGCCACTTCTTGAGTTATAAACAGAGGAGAGAAAGGAGTTTCGATCAATAGGATCACTAGAATTCTTTTTTCCCCACTCCTGCCTCTTGGGGATTTCATAAAGAACGCATCAACAACTTGTCTTGATCAAATGTCATGAGCTGGGATGGAAATGTCAGTACCAACCACTGAGATATGATATTACTGTTAATATGCTCACCAACAAGACAGTTACGCTTCTTCTTTGTGCTGTTGTGACCAGCATCTGCACAAGACGAGGTATGATTTGTGAATGTCTGATGTGCTGCTCACCTTTATAAGAAATATCAATAGAAACGCCTCGAGACATTAGCAGACTTCAAAGCTTCAAAAGGATCATAGGACAGATTATCAGAGTCCCAGGGACAGACAATTTGTATAACATGGATAAAGGAAAAATCATTCATTAGTGCATAATGTATCCGAAGACGTTTTACATTGATGAGATTACCAAAACTTACAAATGAAGATTTTCGATGATATTTCAAAAATTATCATTTACAGCTGCTAAAAAGACATTAAAAACCAAACCATTCTTTAACCGGTTGCTTCTGGTGATTAAAATGCTTTTAATTGCATATAAAATGTCCACACAGGTCTGCACACACGCCAGAAAGAGAAAAAAATGGAATGCTAATTTACTTTCATGCTCACTAAAAAATAAAATGTCAAAATGTAAAAATGAGGAGAACATCTAAAACATAAGGACAACTCTTTATTCACATTCCTATACTTAATTTGTGTTGTGCATTGTGCTGCATAAGAGTAAGGATGATTTCTAACCGAGCGTGGAGCGGTAGGTCCATGCTGATACAGACTTATACATTCATAGTATGCATTAGGCTCCTCCTCAGGAATGATTTAACTGCCCAGAGGGATAGCAGAGAAATTAAGAGGGTGTTTCATGATGCAAGGCCGTTACGATAAAGGACAAAGCATAATTAGCATTAACCCCCCCCCCCTCCGACATTAAAGGAACACAAAACTACTCAAAGCTGTTAAAACAAACATACTGCAGTGAGTCACCTTTGTTGAATCTGCATATTAAAGTCCTGCCATGCCCCTACTACAGAGTATTATGGCATTATAGTCCTCATTACCAAGGTGACTGTCTGATTATTGGCCAATCCATCCAGACACAACGGTGTCTGCAGAGAGAGAGCGGGAGTGCTTTTTGCTTAAGAGCTGCAGCTTCGTACTGCAGCAGAACTGACACCCGTGGCCTCCATCTGCCTTCAGCCAGATCCTCAGCATCACTCAAAAAGGCAGCAGCCACTCTATTTTATCATGTACAACATGGAATCTCCTTGCATGCATAAGCAGAGCTTTGTTTTCATGAGGGGAAGGGGTGGTTAAGACCCTGAGCAAACACTTCTAATTATGGTGATTTAAAAAAAGAATGAAATAAAAAAAACAACAACAGATGAGCACCCTTCAAAGGTTTGTTGAACTATTTGTCATCACATGTTAACCGTTGCATCCGTTTCTCCCCTCTCCAAAATTTAGCCATCAAGGGGGAAAGATAAACACATCCCGGTTTTCTAGAGTGGTGTGAGACAGACTGACTTACAACAGTCAGTGAAATCAAAGGAGCCCACACACATTCAGAATAACAGGATGAGGGGAAAAAACAGACATCTAATGGACGCACAGCAGGCGCGCTGCTGGATGAACTCTGATATATATTCTACATACAAGACTCAGTGAAGCAGGAAAAGTTTTTGCTGTACTGTTCCCAGAATATTAATGCTACTCATCTTCCAGCTTGTGCATTGCAATTCAAAACATTTTTTTTGTGTGTGTGTGTGTGGATCTGTGTGTGTGTGTATAAACCTTGCCTGTGCTGTGTATGTAAATGACATTGCTGCAACAGGAAACAACCGCAATGATTAAATGTTTTGAATAATGTGTAAAATGGAGTGAACTCTCTTCGAACTGCATTCTGTGAGGATCACAGACAAGATGAGAAGCTTGGAGGACAACTTGAAGAGTTCTGATTTAGTTTTTTTTCTTATAATGAACAACAAAGGGCAACACAGGCCGAGTGGAGAGTGTAAACTTGAGACATAAGAAATAATCAGAATATCTCCTCAGCCTGGAAACAATAACAACATGGCAGATTGTTCGAATGCCATGATGTGAGACTTGGTTACTGCACTACATATCAATTAATCTAGTCAAAGTTAAAGCAGCATTCATGTTATATTGAGACCGTAGCTATCAAAATGGCATGTATTAACTATTAACTACGAAAAAACAGTCACCAAAGAAAGAAAAAAAACAAAAAACAAAACAACAACATTGAATTATAGATAAAAGCGATGCTATAACATTTGTAGTTTTTGTTTGATTTCTCCGTTCAACTGGCACTTCCCAGATAATGGGACATAAATTCACATTTTGGCCATCTAGAAACACTTTTTGTTATTGTTGACATTCCTAATAAAATCTGAATTGTAGCCAGATAAAACGTTGGCAGTCAGTTTGTGGCTGGCTTATTTGGTTTCCATTAGGACTGCTAACAATATCAACAAGGAGGACATATTTCGTTGTTGAATGATGGGTCAGAGGTAAAACAGGTGCCTGTTGAAGTCGAAAAAAATGAAGCAAGGAGATAAATTTGTGTCTATGAAAGGACAGGAGGAAATAAAAGGAGAAGTAAAGGACATCTTTAAGAAAACACAAAGAATTTTCATAATGCAGAGAACAAAATATAAGTGTAAGACAAATATGGTAACATAGGTCAAGTAAAAAGGCCCCAAACCAGCAATCCCATGTGCTTGAGGGATGCTCAGAGATAAAAGACAAACTATCATTAAACCCTTTTCCCGCTTTAGCATAGACCTACAATCCTACCCACGCCAGGCCATTCTATATATAATACAATCCAATATTCTTCAGTAAATCAACAGATAATACAATTACTGCAGGGCAAACAGGGCGACTTTCAAGGAAATGTCAGTGTTTTTCTGGATTAGTTAAACAGGCATGGATATTTATCCAAGTTCAACAGACATGGAGAAAAAATAGATATGCTTTTAACCAGTGACAGAAAACATATATTTTCAGCCAGGCCCTGAGGTTCTGTGGGGCAGGGTGCAGAGAACGCCATGTAAAGAACAGGAAGGAGACAAAAATATCGCTGGAAATTAATGGCACTTTCTTTACATTTTGAGTTATATTTCAAATCTCCTGAAATGGTTTGAAGTTGCAGACACGACCGGCCAGTGTTCAAAGTCTTTTCAGTGGTCATAAAAGGACACAATGGAGGAAAAAGACACGCAGAGGAATCCATGTGTTTGTTGGCCGGCCGGCCAGCCACCACCCACCCCCAGCAGGAAGTGGGGACGAGCATGTTAAAAACAGGCAGTTTTTTTTTAGAGATCGTCAACCCCTCACTGAGTGGGACAGAGGCTCTGTGACAAAGTATCGCTTGACCTAAAATATGTCTCATCGTAGTCCCTTGTCCTTTGTGTGTGTTTTGCTGTCTCTTACTTTCATCCATGACCCCCATTCTCCCAGCTGACAGGTGTCCTTGTGCAACTCTGCCCTATAAATACACTTCTCTAAAGAACAAAATCAGAGGAAACAGAAAAAGAGAACCTAACTCGGAAGTAGGCTGGGCAATCCTCTGTATATTTGGGTTAAAATCTCAGCTGAGTGGTAAACAAAATGTTGACTGTTTGGTTTGCGTGGGATATTTTCTCCTCCCACTTGGATGTCACTGAAAAACAGGGAAGTAAACTCTTCGTGTCTGCAAGTGTGAGAGAGTGTGTGCTGCTTAGTTCAGTGGTAAAGTGTATTGTGTTGAATGTTCATGGCTCTCCGTCCTCAGCCGGATGGGACCGTTTGTGTGCTGTGTTGACCTGGTGTGGCTGGGAGGGGCAGGGCCCCCCCGCCCCCCTCCACACTTCACCTCTCATGTCACCAGTTGGCTTTGACAGCTTTGACATCACTGACCAGGTTTTGGGCGAGGCAGATACCGAAAATCTGAAGAGAAAGCCAAGCAGGACATTAGACCAGCTGATGATTACATAAAGTGAGGTCAGAATACGACATATTATGGGAAGGGGGGAAAAAAAGAAAAAAGGCAGACTGCTGTATTGCAGGGGTTTGACTGATGTTGCATGTTCTCACAACTAGATGGCAGTGATGACACAAAATCACAAACCATCCACCTCATTTGTGTAAATTTAAGTAAACATCTACTTTCAAATGCACTACATTTCCTCATGTAAATGTTTTCAAGTAAAATAACATTCAAACGAGGTCTTCTTACCTGTAAAAGTGCAATACCAACAAAGATTCCAGCTACAATGATCAGGTTATCCTGAAGCCACCTCTCAAACTGTCCGACACAGCCCTTGGTATGGATATATTTCTGACGATCCAATTCCTTGCAGAAATAAAAAACACAGAATAGGTTAGAGGTAGTATGAGTTTAGTAACAGTTTAAATGTAGGTGAATATATGCCTTTTTTTTAAAAAAATGGGCAGCTCACAGAAAGGACACTGTCCTTTCCTTTTTGCCTAATCTAAACAAACATCTGAACTATGACGTGTGACTAATGCCTGACAAAACAACACATAACATTTTGCCCGCTAACTCGTTCACTGCTGAGGAGGGCATGAGTAGTGAGTGATAGTCGAGTCACTCTTGGCTCACAACATGTCAGTGTCTGGAAATAATGGGGGACATCAAGGCAGTGTTTTCAGTTTCTCTGTGGACCCTGTCTGGCCTGAACAAACAGACAGAAGCTGTTTCCTGTTACCGGACAGATGGTTGTTTGCGTTGTCAGATTTAGTCGATGATGTATTTCGTCCATTCAGAGATGGAAATAAAAAGGTGTAATTTAGAGCCGCAAAGACACTGAAAAGAGGGGGATAAGAGCGGGTGTGAACAAGGCTGTATACAATGCTCTCTTTGTTACTCTTCAAGACAAGTCAACCAGGCAAACCCTTTGTTCTCTTGCAAAACCTGAAAGCTATCTTTTAACCAATGGGAAGTGAAGGAAGCCCCTTGGCAGCCAATAAAAAAGCAGGACACACAATGTTGTTCTGGCTGTGAACTTCCTCAGAAGCTATTTCAGCCCGGTGCCTTTGTTGTACTGCTGTCTTCCTCATATCTCCTGCTCGTCTTCTTTCTCTGCCTGCACTCCATAAAAGAGCTGCACAGGAACTTAGTGCACATCACGTTTCAACAAAATGTCAACGACCGGGATGTTAACACGAGAGCACAAAGAAGGAGAAAATTCATACCAATGCAGTGGCAGGTGGCTCACTGTATTGCAGTGTGCCTAGCAACAGAAATCTTTCTGACTGCAGTGCAGCGAGTTGTAACCACCACACCCACACACACAGGAAAAGGGAACGAACTGGCATAACCCACTGAGTTGCCAATTACAGAGTGTAGTAAGGCTGCTCTCTAGGCTATAACTGGAGCATAATTATCCCCGTTAGAAGAACAATCTGTTATTAAGGCAAGAAGCATGCAGAGGGGCCTGTGTGCTATTTAACCCCTAACATTCTCCGTGTCTGCTGTCATACTTTCTATGTTCGAAAAACAATTTCCACATGGAGAACGTAAAGTCAAGATGCTGTAAAATCTAAATTTGATTGGTTCCATTCAAAAGATGTTTATTTCAAATATTAATCCATTGGATATGGAACTGGGTTATGATAGATTTGGTGACTGAGGCAAAGAATCAAGCTCAATACAAATGCATCCGACTGCCACTGCGTCCTCCTGCGCAACTGCTTAGATCGTTTCAGTCAAACAAGCTCACAGCTTGTCAATCAACTCGCCCTCAGGAGTAATTCCACTCCAAGGCCTTGCATCAATTTAACCAGAAAGGCTGGCGCTGGCTGCCAATCATGCTTCCTGATGCGACTGACTGTCACTGATTGTCACGGACTGTAGCGAGAAGGAGAAGGTCCTGTTTAACTGCTATAACCGCTATAATTTTATTAGACTTTTAGATCTAGATTTATTTGTGGCACAACATACATTTTCAGAGACCTACACCCTGAAAGTAGAAGTTTGAGTAAAGCAAAATAAATAGAGGATTAAGTGCACAGAGATTTGAAGGATCAGAATTATTAAAATTAGGATTATTGATACTAACCACTTTTGACCGAACATCATACCCACATTGTGTGTTGATGACATCCTCCTGTAAAAACATAATATGGAGAAATGTGAGGTCCCAGGTGAGATTTTAGAAGAGTTAATAAAAAGATTAAAATACTGTGTCAAGAGATGGATTATTTTTTATCAACATCTTTACTAATTTCAACCACAATCAAAGTACAATCTACGACAAAAAACTCAAATACTAATAAATGTTCAAATTGCATTACTCTGAGGAAATTAATTAAAATCTTGATAACTAATTATGCACAATTCATCAAAGTGTTAATAATCATTGTTGAGTGACTCACTGCAGGGTCTTTGATACAACAGGAGAAGGGCACTCCGCAGCGCTCCCTGCTGGGGTTCATGTCAGTGCAGTTGAAGTAGATGTTAAGGTTCCAGTCGTCGGGCCCGTGAGCTCCACAGCATGACCACTGGGACGGCGGCAACGACAGGAGATTAAACAGCCACCAACTGGCTAACGGACAAAATTATTTTCTCTGATCTGATCTTGAAAAAGTCAGCTTGGGCGGGTAGTGACTACAGAGAGTGAGGCTCAAATGGCGAGACAACAGCGGATCTAATCGCCTTTACATTACAACACGACAGAGCCCAGTATTTGCACATGGGATCCAATTACCTAAACCGTTATAATCATGTAATTGGATAATGATTTGAAGGAAATACAATCACATTAATCATGAGAATCACTGCATGGCTGCAGCAGCTGACTCCCGCTCCCCTCTGCCCCAAGACTAAGCAGATTCAACATCAGTTTATAAACACATATAAACAACATTTCTGAAGAGGGCAGTGACCTCTAATCGCCAAAAAGATGAAATGATTAACCCTGTTAAACTAACTTTTTCACTCTCAGTGACTCAGAAGTCAGTCAGTAGTTGTGGACTCACATATTCCTGGGCGAAGTCGATGAGATTTTGTAAGTCGATGTCATCGCGGTAGGCCTTGACATTATTGTTGATGAAAAAGTTAAGTTGGTCTTTGATCCAGTCCTTAAAGACAAAGGCAAGGATCCCTGCAGTCAGCTCCAAGAAGAAGATCAAACCCAGGAACACAGAAAACTGGAAAGCACAGGACACACACACACACAGAGATGGAAAACAATAAATCTGTCACTTCAATCAGGGGAATCTGGGTGTGCTTAAGAAAAATCCTGCATTGTGAAAGATCAGAGCAACATTTTTTTTTCTCTGGCGTTTCTTGTAGAGGAATTAAAAGGACAATTGCTGTGACGTAATATCCCTGTTCAGGTCTGGCTGTAAGACATGCCCTGATTTGCTGAATGTGAGTGTGGCAACAAGCCCACAGAGCCAGAGGTACCATTATATCATCCCTTTACAGTAAATGTAGGAGGAGACAGGGCTAATGATAAATGCACAAAAGCCACATTAGCTGCTCACTCTGACGCCTGACTTACTGCTGCTAATGGACATCGGCTGGAGTTAATAGCGACTCGGAAATGCAGCCAGGAACAAGGCAAGTTTGTCTCCGTCAGTCACATGTTATTATCAATACAGCTGAACTGAAATAAGCCTCCCAAAGAGGTGGTGTCGCAGCTTTGGGCTCTGAGATAACTCTCTGTTGTTGTTGTTGTTTTTTTTTCAAATCAAAAGCAAATAGGTGCCAGGGACGAAAACATTGCTTTACAAAGAGGAAACATTTCATTGCCTATGAGGAATGTATCTGTGTTTCTGATCAGTACTCTGGGATGAAACAGGAGTTAGTTTAACTCATCTTTGTGCCACGCAAACCGCCCGTAGCATTTGGATCTGGTGAGTCAAGTGACACCTGCTACAGTGACGGCCTCTGGTGTGAACTGCAGATCTGAGGCGTGTGATGTGGTTAAAACGGTGTCTGTGCTCGGAAGATCGGCAGCAGGCTTACAAATTTAAGTAGGGAGGTGTTCTCTCTGAGCGCTCCAATACAGCCTGCAAAGCCCAGGATGAACATGACCCCTCCAACAACGATGAAGAGCCACACGGGGTCGAACCCTCCTAGATCTGTAATGGATGACAGATTGGACAGCACGCCCTGCGGGATAGGAAGAAGGACAAAAGAGAATAGTTAAAATTCTGACTTTAATACTTTCAAAATCAATCCTCAATGTCTCCTTTACAAGTCCTCATCAAAATCTCTCACTATACAAAAACACAGTTAACCTTGAAAAGAGTTATGTGTAGTCAAAGAGAAACAGTGAGAATTTCACTGATGACAGCTGAGAGGCCACTGGGGTTGCACTCTTCAGAGATGCAGCAGAAAACTCTATTAAAAGGCAATACTGTTATTTGATTAAAACGATATATATCAAATGTGCCTTCTAAATAAAATAACAACCCCCAGAGGATTTTTTCCCCCATCAATTCATCTACAACACAATTTCACTCTCTGGCAGATCTCTGCCCTGCCTACAAAGCAAGTAAGTTTTATCAGGAGACACAGAGTTCAGGGTCTCCTGAAAACGTTCACAAACAGACATCTGTCCTTCCTCTCTGCATATCCTGTCTCCACAGCCCTGCAGCCACAGTGTGTCCAACATGTTTTCCTGTCAGTCTCTGGTCAGCATCATTACACTGACAATTCTTTTTTTTCTTTTTTTTTAAATCTGAACAAACAGCCCATTTCTTAAGTAGGCTATGTGCAACACCTGAGTCAATAGTGGGTAGCATAATGCAAGTTGCAATGTCTGTGGCAGCATGTATATAATAAACGTCTCTCTTCATGCATTGCTTCCTCGCCATATTTCTCACCCAAAGGAAACCCACAAGGTCATAACATTTTCTGTTCTCACCTGCTCTCAGTTCTGACATCCTGTTTGCTTGTCACATATGTTTCTCATATCAAACACTGAAATCTCGTACTACTTTAGTTAAGCGCCCTCTGCATTCAGATAAGGGACAACTATAGGACAATACTACATTCTTGCATTTTTATGGCACTGGTGGTGCAGAATAAACTGCCTTCATTTGAATTTAAGCATGAGACCCTGAAACAATAATGTAGTCTGGCTGCACGCAGTGGTCTCGAAACTAATCAGCTTAGTCACTGAGACCCAAATTCACCATTATGCCTTTCCAGTACCAGCTATTCATCATTCGGCAAAACCCCTTTAAATTATTCACTCTGTTCCACAAAGGTACTCCAGTGCAAGGCCTATTTGCACAGAGTTCATGAGCAGACGTTACTAATCGGTACATGCTTCCAGACTGGTGCAGCATTTACTGAACCGACTGGTGCAATCTCTGGCTAATTAATGAGCAAATTAACTGTAAACTCATCGGAAGAAGTTTTGAATGTTGCTATGATACATTGCACATCAGAGGTTGATGGCAGCCACTGACACTTGTAGCCCATACACTGTGGAAAATAAGCACCAACCGGTTACCAAACAAATTTGGAAGCCCAGTTCATTTTGTGGCTATCATACAACACAAGACATTAAATCCCTAATGGCTGTGAGTCAAATGAGTTTGTAATTTTGGATGTACTCATTTCTAGCTCCTGTTCAACTATTGGAAAAACATTAGCTGCTCACAGGCTCAACAAATCTCGAGAATTTACACGTCACACTAGAGCTGCAGCAACATAGTTCATTTCCTAAGGTGGTTGAGAAGTTTTTTACCAGGACTATTATCAGGTAATAAGAATTTAAGTGCTATGAAGTGTTACAGGAATAGTGCTTTTATTTTTTCCACACCACTCCTCTCAAAGCTCTCGTTTCCACCCGAAATCTCTACTGTGAATTAGACTCACAGCTTATTCCAGCCAGAAAATGGGAAGAATTTGCGCTTTGCTGTTGAGACAGTCATGTCTCACCAGTGTGTATTTGAGTATGTGTGTGTGTGTTTATACGTACCTTCTCCGCCCATGCCCACAAGCCTATGCCCAGGAATGCAGCTCCTAGTAACTGTAAAACAAAGCACAGAGGAGGATTTGTTGTTAGATTAAAATCACTGGGACCCGTCAGTTATACTCACTCAAGAATCTAAAAATGTGAATTTAAATCTTGAATATTTCTCCATTGCATAAAATATCTGAAAGTGAACGAGCAACAACTAAAGCTGAAAAGTAGAAACATTCTCAGTAACAAATCACAAATCAGTTTGTTGCCTTTTGGCGTTTAAACACTCAAGTTTGCTGTTCTAAAAAACTCTCCTTGCAACACTGTATGGGTGTGGTTTGATCACCAGCAACTTAGAGGTGCCTCCATGGCAACACATGTAAACAACCTAACAACTGTCTTCAGGCTCTGATTTTTTTCTTCTTCTTTTTGTCAAATTCTGATCGATCACAGTAAACCATGATGTAAGTAACCCTTTTTTTCCCCGACCCAGCATTTCCCACACCATGCATGTGAAAGAAGCACAGTCTATGCTCTTCAACTCCTCTAAAACCGGCAGATAATAGTGTGTCCACGTAGAACACCCATCACTTGGAAAAATAATCTAACAGAGAAAATTGGCTTTTGGAGCCTTTAAACAAAAGTGAATTCTCAGAGGATGTCTTTTAACTTGCCACGGACAGAGTGAATCATTACACCTGCAGGTTATTGCAGGTTAGAGTCATTGCACTGGGCTGCTTAAGGCTGGAGGATGTGATATCCTGAGAGTTAGGAAAAATCCCTCTGGTATTAGCCTCCCGTCAAAGGGATGGATGAACCTAAGACTCACAGCTTACAACATGCCTAAAAAAAAAAAAAACTTCAGAAAGTACAGGGTAGCTGCCTGAGATGACCACAGTCCTGGGCCATCCTGTATAAATATCCAAAAATACACAAAAAGCAGTAATAAAGCTTCAAGATTTTACTAGGCAGCCTACATGTCAGTAAAAAACAGCCGTTTCTTTGCTGCCACAAAATGTCATTCCTAACACATTTATGATGGTAATGAACTTAACTCAGACACACTACAATGGCAGAGTCTGAAATATAATAGCTGAATTTAATTTGGGTAAAATCATGTTGTTGGGAAGCTGATTAAATCAAGAAAAGCAAGTAAAATGATGTAACCTATCAATGCACAACATAACCAACAGGACCACGACCAACAATGTGACGGTATGCCGAGAAACAACAACAGCAGTTACTGTGAGTTGGCCTGGTAGTTACGTAAGCGGCTGTAGTGAAGGGCGTGGTGGCTCCAGCTGTAAAGTGACACGCAGGAAGAGTCAAGGTAAGCGGGTGGAGAATAGATCAGTTAGAAGAGATTAGACTGACTAACCCTTAGTTAGTTAGACTAACCCTTTAATGCAACCATGTTGTATCAGACTATTAGCATATTCTAACAAACTGAAAACTAAGCATCTAAGTGATCACAGGATGGTTACATCAAAACCTAAATGAAAACCACAACATGCTGTATCCCTTTCCTAATGCCCATTTGGATGAGCTAACCTTGATAATAGCAAATATTTTCCCATATTTGGACTTTAAATAGGGGAAAAACAATTCTACAACCTTTATGGTGGTGTGTTGTTTTGTGTTTTGTTGCTCCACAATGACCACACTGCCACATCCTCCAAAACCTCAATTAAGTAATCTACTTACAGAGTTCCCTCTCCTATTCTCAAAACAATGAAAAATGCCCTGTGACTGCACCAGGACTTGGGCAGAAAAATGATATTTCCAGAAATTTCAGTATGGCAATATCCAAATCACAAGGAACTGCCATGGTGTCAGGCTACACAATTTAGAAATGATGCATTGTGGTCCTACACAGACACACAGACTCTCCAGATGCAGGAGAACAAGGTTGGTGGTTTGGTGCAGGCCTCAACAAAAGTCAAATCATCTTCATCTTTATCACAGATCATATTTATTCAGCGCAAACACTTCAATTCCTATTAAAAACATGACACATAACAATAGCAATTTGTTTTCATTTATTGCATTTTCCTCAAACGTTATTCAGTCCTTACCAGAGCTTTGGCAATGTAGAACTGTACTGTATCCGGCTTTATTAAGCACCAAGCATGAGTCCAACTTTAAGATGAGAAATACACTTTTTCTACATGGAACTGAAAGAAGCTTTCCTAATCCCCGTGGGCCGACGAAGCACCTATGTGTTATAAAACAGGTTGTGACATTTTGCCTGGAACTTTCATCGGACACAGCTCACAAAGAAGTGTGTGCCCTTGAAGTAACCTAAAGGCAAAACTGAAACTGTACCTTATTTCCAAATCAGACAACCCAGCATCAATGTGGGATTAACTTCAAATGGCACTAGGAAGATGCCCTCAATCTGTTTGAGTTATGAGCACTCGAGTCAGGGAATCACTCAATGTAACAATATGTGCTAACTGCATTATTATGACCAATCCAAAAATCTGAAATGACATGCTAAAACAAAAACAATGTGCTGCCTGGGTCAAAGGGGATTTGATGATTCATCTGTAGCTTTGGCTATATGCCACAATGATCGCTCTTCTTTTTCTGTTACATTTCTTAGTATTTTCTGAGGGTAAGTCGATGTTGAAATTCTGAAGGCACTTGTTTTTCTACAGCTGTGGGTATCAAAGAAACTGTAGATGTCTGGAGACATGCTTCTTTCAGGGTTGACAAGTGCAGTATAATACAACTAAGCTCTGGTCTGACATTGAGATAGAGGTGGAACAAGGTAGACACAGTAAACAACAACACATGGAATGGCAGCATCAAATATAGGTCCATTAATTTTGCATTTGAGACGGCCACTCAACTGGGTCATAGCCAATCAAAAGCCCAGTACACAAATTGAGCCACAGAGCATGGACGAAACACATCAAATTTGTCTCAAAGACATTTCTGATGACATCAGCAGAAAAAAACATTTTTGGGATTAAGGATCGTACAGTCCATAATGGTCAATGTCACGTATCCTCCTTTTTATCATGCAGGATTGCATGAAAATTAAAAGGCACGTGAACCAATTACAGCATGCCCTGAAGATGGTTAAGTGTAATTTGCTATAAACTATCCAATCCAAAAAGCTTCAATATAAGAAAATGTTGTTGTCATCTTGGTACTCCTAGAATAAAACACTGCCAGAAAAGTGCTTTTGTAGGATGGCCAGTTCTGTTATTACTCTGTACATGTGCATGTCAAGTTGCATTTCGCCCCCTGCCACAGCTGAGGGTGACCTTGGAGGCAGCTTTCACAGCCTGCCATTTTGGCTTACTATCTCTTTTTCAGTGTGTGAATATTTCTCATTAATTTTATTTAGAAAACACACAATAGCTGAGAATTTTCAATGAGGCCATAACACATAGCAGAACTAAAATAGGAATCACACCTTAAAACTACATATTTACTCGTATCTATACTGATACTAGTATGAGAAATGCATCTGATACTATTATATGAGGTACCCTGTGAGTATGCAAGCCAATGCATCAAATGCTACATTTCTTGCAAATAAACTTTAGTTTCACACCCAGATACAGCAGTTTTACTGAAAACCAATTCTTCGTCCAGTAAATAGGGTTTAATAGCACAATGTTAAGAATTTCACAAATATAAAAAATACACGTTTCACTGTAAATTTGTTACAGCAAAAAGGCAAACAATATTGGATCTCTATTCTGTTCGGGCCAATATACAAGTTTTTAAAAAGGTTAAGCAAATTCAACATAAACTACCTGTTTGATCTCCCCGTGAAGAGACTTGCATTACCATGCATATGTGTGTTAGTTTTTAGGTTTAACATGCAGGCCTATTCTCATAAACTGTACAACAAGTGTCGCCTATCTGCACACACAGCTTCCTTGATGGGACAATAAGGTCTGGATTCGTATGAATTAGACTGAATGAGTACACTGAAACTGAACTGAGCATGCCTTTGTGTGTAGTGCTTGCGTGACTTTTAACTCACTTTTCCTACAGTGTAATGTGGGCAGCCAGAGCCAAATTCAGGTCAGTTGGTGACAATGAAACACACTACCCATGTACTGAACTTTATCACTGCCACCTTGAGATAAAAAGAGTTCCTCAGACAATCAGTGCTTTTTAACAAATAGTTGATGAGAGTGAAATTTTTTTTACTCGCAGTAATGATAAGCTTCAAGATTAAAGGAGACATATTATGCCCCCTTTCCACAAATTAAAATAGTTCCCAGTCGTCTTAAGACAGGAACACACCGGCCCGACCATCGGACGCTGGAGACAGTCGGGGAGAGTTGGACGACGTCGGGTACGCGTCTGTTTGGTGTGTTCAGCTCCGTCGGGAACGCGCGGAAGCTGTCGGGTCTCGTCGGGCCTCGTCGGGCCAGATTAGACATGCACAGCCGGTGAGCGTCGGACATCGGGAGAGTAGACTCGTCAGGTACTCTGATTGGCTGTGTACTAGCTATTAGGGGTGTAACGGTACACAAAAGTCACGGTTCGGTACGTACCTCGGTTCAGGGGTCACGGTTCGGTACGGTTTCGGTACAACAGACACTAATTGAATGTAAAACTAAAATCTGTCTTATGTTATAGAAGTAAAAAGAAAAAAGAATACAAAATAAAACAAGTGCATTAGGAGTGGTATAATGCCATTCATTAATTCTAGAGGGAAAAAAACGTGCACTTGACAACTGGCAACTATTATTCGAATTATTAAATTATTATTATTATTAAAAAAATATTATTAAAAAAACAAAACAATAAACTGACATCAATGTTGGTTTACATCCTGTCTGTGTTCATGTGACCCCCGTACCGTGACGGCACGGGACGAATACATATACCGTTACACCCCTACTAGCTATGGCTATCCTGATTGGCGGTGCCCTAGCGAATCTGCGCGGCGTGCGGGAGGGACGGAAGTAAGTAAAGTAAAGAAACGGTGCGGTCTCTCCTTACTTTTTCCCTCCTGCGTTGTCTTTGGACAATAACGAGCCCGAGAACAGACAACGCAACCATCAGCTCAGCCAGAGCGATAATTTTGTTTTACAAAACGTCTTCTCAAAACTAATAACAAGCTAACGCTGTGTGCACTTTGTTTTTAACCTCCATGGTTTCTTCTATGGTGTCTCCTCTATGGCATTTCCTGTTTTCATGTTTCAGATTACTGGCATGAGACTAGCGCTGCCCGCTGTTCGGGAGACTTATTGCATCTCGTGCAAGTGCAGAACGTACAGGCTGCTGTGTAGTCGACAGTAGTCGAGGCAGTGTGTTTCACTGCTTCCTTTCTCCCGACTGTGTCCGACGAGAGGCGACGCATTCATCGGATAAAAGCCGTGTGGGGGCCTTTAAAGACATGTCTGTGACATGCTTTGGTCAAAATACACTAGGCACCGAACCTTGGCTGCTATGTTGCATCGGCATTTTTTACGTTCAGTGGCAGCGTGACCGTAGGTCACCACAGAAACTCACCGGAGCTGTCGGCTCGGAGAGAAAGTTTTCGAGGTAGCGCTTGTTAAAACTGTCACCACTGTGTAGTGTGAGGAAGGACGGAGGCACTGATGTTGCATTCAGGCACCTGAATGACGCTGTCGGCAAACCAACCAAATGTCATTTTACTCGACAAGAGAAAGACGGTAAAACGTGGGTCAGGTAAACATACGACATCACCATGACAATCATACCTGTCATACCTGTATTGTTTTGCCTCGTGCTGGCGGATCACTTGTTTACATAGACGCTTGTAATCCTGTTACATGCAGCGTCTCTCGTCTGTCTGACGTCTGTCCGATTTCACATGAATGCAACATCAAGAATACGTTCCAATATGCAATCGCACTGCTAGATGGGGGTAATTCCTACAAACATATTATACCTTTAAAGAGCCTTCAAAAAGTGATATTTCCAAAATATGTCCCCTTTAACACTGCTGTTATCAGAAGTGGAGTAGTCGCGTTAAAATTTTATGTTGCACGTTAAATATAATTTCACTACTCTCACAGAAAACGAGACCCCTCTCTCAATGGCCAACTCTGGCTGCCTATTGTGTCAGTGACGGGCAGAGAAGCAGGCCTGTTTTTACAAACACACAAACACACCAATTAAAGCTCATAAAGAAGCTGGAGAGAGCTAAACAATCCAAAGTGTGGCTCTACTTCACAAAAGTGAATGCAGACGCGGCACCGCAAAAGTATAAAAATCTTCCAAAATAAAGCCATACATGTTCTTAATTTATCCGTTCTTTTCATCCTCAAAAGTATCGATAATAGCACTGTTTAGATATCGGACTGATAAGCAGTATCGATAAAAGTAGTAGTACAGTTAAAATCTTAATGATACCATCCCTAAATTTTACACACGTTCTCCATGCACGTCTATGTGTACACAAAGAACTTAAATCTTCTAAGCAACTTACCAATAAAGCCAAGAACAGTGCAGCACTGTGTTCTTGTTTGTTTTTGCTTCTTCTGTTTGGGACAAGGCTTTTTAAAAGCCTCTCTTGTTTCTTTAAATCTCACCTGCTCTGGTAAGTTATTTATTTCCCGTTTTACTAAGCATTTTTTATCCCTCTATCTGATCCTTGCGCCTATATCACTGTACTTTCATGTTTAATCACAAAGCAAATAAACAAAGCGTGAACAAGATGTTCTTACATCTGCCTCGTTATTCAAATCAGGCTGTTATTTTTCTGTCAAGTGCTGCTCTAGGATGTGTCCCAGAGCAAGGGGTTCCTCACCACATGGACAGAGAGATTACCGCATCAACACTTAGGCCAGTTGATCCCAAAACCTCAACTAACTAGCAGACAACCCAAGCTTCATGCTCAGACATACTAGGTCCATACCGTGTGCAAGTGTGTCATGCACACGGTATGGATTTAGTCAAGTGTGACTGCTGTTTCAGTGACTCCCCACAATGCTGAATATTTAATGTGCCCAACTGTGTGAACACAACAATACTTGATGATGCAATAACAGTGGCACTGCCAGCCTGACAAACAAATGTGAAGCTAGTGTGACTCCAAAACAAGACAACACTTCCATGTATTTTGCCTTCACACTTCATCACACTCAATACTGCAAAAATCAATATATCTATTGAGGTGATTAATTACAGCAGCAACACAAGGGTTTCAAGTCAGATTCAGTCCCAAAATGTATCTGACAGGAATGGACTATACTTGAGTCTAAGGCTGTAACAAAGTGAGTAGACCCAACTGAGTCAGACTGAAGTTGACACAGAGTATCAGAACAGAAATCAGAACAAATAAGAAAAGAAAAATCCCTTTGTGAATGGACTTCATGTTCACATTTGATTTTATCTGTGTGAGGCGGTAAATACTACTACTGAAAATAAACACATACACTTTTATCTTATCCCTTAGACATGAAAATAGAAAATAGCTGTTATTTAAGTGTCAAGCCATAGATACATACACTCACTGAGCGCTAAGAACACCTGTGGACCTGCTGATTCATGTAATTATCCAATCAGCTATGATGCGGTAGGAGTGCACTGTATATATTCCATGCAGAAACCATGCAGGTCTGGAGCTTCAGTTAATTGTCACATCAAACATCAGAATGGCGAAAGAAAATATGATCTATGACGTGTCATAATTGTCGGTGCCAGACAGGCTGGTGTGAGTATTTCTGGAACTACTGATTTCCCGGAATTTACACACAAAATGGTCTCTAGTTTTCTCTGAATGGTGTGAAAACAAAAAAACATGCAATGAGTGGCAGTTCTGTGGATGGAAAGGCTTTGTTGAGGAAAATGGTTGACAGGAAAGCTTTGGTAACTCACATAACCTCTCTTTACAACTGTGGTGCAGAAAAACATCTCAGAATGCACATTATGTCAAACTTTGCGGTGAATGGGCAACGACAGCAAAAGACCGCCTCGGCGTGTCAGCCAGGAACAGAAGTCTGAGGCCGCAGGGGGCACAGGTTTTTCTAAATGGGACTAGGGGTGTAACGGTATATGTATTCGTCCCGTGCCGTCACGGTACGGGGGTCACGGTTCGGTGCACACAGTCACACGACGAATACGTCTGAATGAATATAAAAAAAAAAATAAAAAAAAAAGTCGAGTCCTCATTTGAATCCAGGTGGCGGTAATGAGCCTCGAAGCTGCCTGCAGCCGTCATAGCAGACGAAGAAGAGAAGTGATGAGAGAGTGAAGTTAGAGGAGGAGAGCTGTCTGCTTCATTCATGTCACTGTGGCTTCTCAATGAAACAAACGGCGGCGGCGGCTCGCGACCATAATACATCCATGCTCGCGACTGGTTCACCGGACAAAGTCCGTCGGCGATGTTTCACGGATGCGCGGTGCGTCGCTAGAAACGCATCAAACACGTAGCGCATGTTCAACCCGATATGTCAATCACTGGTGCAAGTAAAAAGACAAGTTGTGTGCAACAACTTATCCCGCAGCTTTTAAGCCTCTTGACATGAACACAGACAGGTGAGGAGAAAAGGAGACCGCACACTATATATAATCAGACACATTTTGTCTGATGAAGGGCTGACGCCCGAAACGTGTGAGTGACATTAAACTGTCACGGGAGCTTTTAACTAGTGTGCGGTCTCCTGTTTCCTGTGTCTTTCTTGGTGGTCCAGCACCGAGTCTTCAGTTTTTTGGGGGATGTGCGTGTAGCTGCCTAATATGTTTTATGAACACAGGCAGGACCAGAAACATCACCAAAGTAACTGCTAGTCTAATTTAACTGGGTAAACCAACATTGATGTCAGTTTATTGTTTTGTTTTTTTAATAATATTTTTTTAATAATAATAATTTAATAATTCGAATAATAGTTGCCAGTTGTCAAGTGCACGTTTTTTTTCCTCTAGAATTAATGAATGGCATGATAACACTCCTAATGCACTTGTTTTATTTTGTATTCTTTTTTCTTTTAACTTTTATAACACAAGACAGATTTTAGTTTTACATTCAATTAGTGTCTGTTGTACCGAAACCGTACCGAACCGTGACCCCTGAACCGAGGTACGTACCGAACCGTGACTTTTGTGTACCGTTACACCCCTAAATGGGACAGTTGAAACTTGACTGATATGATGAATCTGGATTTTGGCTGAGGCACAACTGGACCCAGTCTGCCTTGTGTCAACAGTCCAGGCTACTGGTGGTGTAACGATGTGGGGAATGGTTTCTTGGCGCACTTCAGACCCCTTCCATCAATCATCGTTTGAATGTCACAGCCTTTCTGAGTGTTGTTGCTGTCCATCCCTTTATGGCTGCTATTTACCTTCCTCTAATGGCTGCCTCCAGCATGATAACGCACCATGTCTCAAACCGGTTCCATGAACAGGACAATGAGTACAGTCAGTGTATTTCAATGGCTGCCCCCGTCACCATATCTGAACCAGTAGAACACCTTTGTGCTGTGGCAGAGCAAGACACTGGCAGCAAAAAAGTGCAGCTGATAAATCTGCTGAAATGATGTGATGTAATCAAGTCAACTAAGGCCACAATCTCAAAGGAATGTTTCCGACATCTTGTGGAATCCATGCCATGAAAAATGCAGGCTGCAGTGTGAGTGAAGCGATGCCACACCCTGTTCTCATACTGCATTCCCACCAAAGTCCTCAGTGAATGTACATGAGCTGTGTTCAGGAGGTTCATCAGGCTAAACACAATACAAATAACTTCTTTTTTTTTAATCCATCAACGTGCTGATTATTTTCCTGATTAGATCAATTCATAATTTTCATAAGACACTGCCCAAAGAAACTGTGAGAATGCCAATTATAAAGTGGTCCTTAAAGATCAATAGATTTTATCTGGTCCTCAATCAATCCAGAAACTGAAAATATTCTGATTACTTTAGCAATTGTACAAAAAAACAAACATCAAATGCTCACACTCATAAAGGGGGAACTAGTAAATGAATTTGCCTGCAAAAAATAATGAAAAAAGACTAATTGGTTGACTGGCTTATTAATTAATCAGCTTATTATTTCAGCTCTAGCTTACACACAAGCAAATGCATTTCATGCTTTTCTTCAGTACAATAAAATAGGCACATTGCACACTAACAGTGCAGAAAGACATGAATTAAAGAACAAAAAGTGGCTGCATTTACACTTGCTTCTCTACTGCTGTCCACCTGTGATGCGATTGCCCAACGCACGTTTCAGTGCCAAATGTGAAAAGACACTTAGAGCTGTAGCTGGCTAATAACACACAAGCTGCATCCAACCAACTCAGCAACATGGTTAAAGCTTAACAAGCTCTTAATTACAGCATGTAGAGCTTCCAAACATTTCAGCAGCTCAGGCAGAAAATGTGATTAATTAAGTGGATGTGAGGAATGTGTCTATTCTAAGGACAAGGGAAGGTGTGTTTTCTTGGGTGAGAATGTCTGGCTGTCAACAGCGAGCTGAAGTGGTGGAAGAATTCACACAGAAGAAATACACTGGGTTTTATTGCCCTATTTTTTCCACAATATTTAGGGTCGTACACACATTCTGTCTCAATTTAGGCAGCATTTTCAAGCCTGACAAGATCACTATGGGAAAGACAAATGGTTTGATTTGTAGAGAATAAACCTCATTCCTCTGTATTTCGGCAATGCTATAGCTTGTCTGTCAAATCCAGTTTCACAGAACACAGACAAGAGGCGAACATCTTCTTGTGATTATTAACGGAAACAGCCAGCGAGCTGGAACTTGTTCCACAGTTTCACCGAAAGCTTAGACACAAGGCTGTTAGCTTGGCCTGAGTGTCAAATAGTCCCGAAAACACAATATGAGTCAGACACAACACTACGGCCCTATGACTCAATGTTTCCTGGTTGATTGCTCAGTCAAATTGGATTGCAGAGAAGTTTTTATTGTGAGGAAGATTGTAAATCTGGGCATTTTTTTTTCTGTAAAAAGATAAAAAACAAAACAAGCAGAACAAAAAACTGGCTGTTGGCATATTTGGCAGTTCCTTTTACCTTATGGTATGGTGCTATGCTCCTACATTATGAAGAGGAGGAATGAGAAGGTGGTAATGAAAGGAGGGTGAAAGGGAAGAGTCACTCGCATGTGGATCCCATGTGCCTAATGAGTGCGGAGAACAAGCATACGAGGGGAGAAAACACAGAATCACACCCGGTTCTCCCCTCAAGTCTTTGTTCTCACCATCCCTCTTTGTACGTCTGTGGGTGTGTGAGTGCAGAGAAACAATGCTGTCCCACGGTGCCCAGGCACTATAGTTGTGGTGGGAGTGAAAAGGGTGCTTGAAAAGGAGGAGGGCTGGGTGGTATTCAGGTCCATGTGGCTTAAACAGTGTGTGAAAAGACCTTCTGGAGGCACAGACAGGCCATCGCTTCACCCACAGACAGTGAATGACCAGCCGCACAGAGGCAATGCAGACGGGTTAGGAGAGGAGGGAGAGATGGGTGGGGGAGACTGAACAGAGGAACTTTTCAGACACAGGGGGAAACAAGGATGGAAGGGGAGGGAGGGGGGGGCATTGTAAGGGAGACGTGGGCTCATTGCCACTGGCCTAACAATACAGATGTCTCATGTTATTTCTCAAAGTCAACTCTCAATGACATTACTGCTCACTACCAGGTCAAAGTAGAGAGGAAACAACATCTGCCATGGTTTTTCATTAACCACCCCGATAAATGATCAAACAATCGTTCTTCTGTAAACATTGGTCAGCCAGTAAAGTTTATAAAGAGGTTTTATTTATTTATTTACTTACTGTTCACTTCATTTTAATTTTAGTTTAGCAAGATAAGGGACAGTCTCTTGACACCAGCAGTGAATAATAAAAAAAAAACGTGATGCAAGTCGTGGTCTGCTTAAGGATATTAAATATCATATTTCAGGTTACGGTTAACAACTTTCAAGCTAATTTTAGAGACTTTATTTTAAATTTTAGAGAGCACATCTAACAACTGTCCAGCGACAAAATTCAATCAGTGACTCCTTTTACGTCAGTCAAGCTAATCTGATATCCCAGATACCACACATAAACAATTACCCAAACCAACAACAACAACACCTGTCAGGAAGAAAACTAGTTTAATACGCATTTAGTTAACTCAGCCAACACATATAATGACAATAAAAGTTAGACCTCAGGGATCATATAAGTTCAACTTGCCAACACCAACGGTGCTCAAGTTGTTTCAAAGTTAGCCACATTTCTACACAAAAGCCAGAGGCGAAGTGAAAAAACAAACAAACTGTGTTTACTTACCCAGAATATAATATTGAATCCAAATAAGAAGTATTTGACACAGCAGCTGACCTCGGCTCCTTTTACATGATGGTGTTTTCTACTCATTCTTCCACGGACGGTGGCGGCTAACGAGTGAGCTAACTGCTAACTACTACTACTACTACGGCTGCCACTTGGAAAGATTAGCCTTTAGCCGAAGCTGCTGCAGTCGTTGTTGAACTAGTGAAGCCGAGGTTGGCTGGCTCCATCAGCTAAACGACGCCGAGTTTGTTTCGCCGGACAGCACCGAGTAAAAAAAACAAAAACATATGCGGCTAATTATCTTTTCCCTGGCTTTAACCATCAGCTTGCTAGGCCAGCTAGCTCGCAACTTATCTGGTTAGCATTAGCTGCTAACAACAACAACAAATCCAGGGGTAGGACTTTAAGGCACAGGCATTCATCTGCAGTTCAGTCGATATTCAAGTTGCCTGGTGTTGATTTCCCTCGCCAAACCGAGAGATTAAGGGATAGAGCTGTAGGTAGGTGAGGGGGGGAAGCTTTCAGCTAAACGTATCCTCCATTATCTCAGTTGCTGCATCGTCGCTTGAAATCTTCATCCTTGTTGTTTTGTGCTGCTAGGCTATGTAAAACAAGCCCCTGCTGTCAAACGAGGAAACCACTGCGTTGCCTTTCGCCCTTTTCACCTCAAGAGCGGCATCTTGCGTTTCAGTGAGGGTCTTCATCACCTCACAACAGAGCGAGGACTCCACTATACTAATTTTACTCTCCTAAACTGGGCACAGGGAGGGTAAGTATATTTACGGTAGGTAAAAGATGCACAGTTGTACAGGAGCCCCAATGGTTCACAATTAAATTCAAACAGTACCTTAAGTTAATTAATCACATGTTAATCCCCCACCGCAAATATAATAGTTATAGCCTATTTAACAATACAGTAGCCTATTCTTTATCCTATTCTAATTTATATTCAACAACACAAAACGAGAAACCGCTCAGTTCGGTGCTTAGCCTATGTCTCTCCCAAGCCTGCTCACTGGATGACACCTTATTTGCAGTTTTCTTGCAAGTCTTTCACTTTTGGAGTTGAATGATATGTGTGATATCTAACACATATTTCCATTTTCCCAACACAGCAGATGTGTTATAATCTTGTAATTTGTAATCATAGGATGTGATAAGTGTGTATCCAGGTTTGGACTGATGCCACACCATATTGTGACTGAAAATAAAGGTCACCACAAGTATGATTAATACAGGCACTGGCACAGGGAGGGTTTAGTTTTCTTCTTCTTCTTCTATTTCTTATTTCTTTTTATTCCAACACACTGGCTTCTGCCAGTCAAAACTGGCAGTATCATTAATGACTCCTCTGTTAACTAAAAGTAATGCCACCATCATTCATTACTGTAATTACTGTAACTGCACCTGTGCTTTTCCTCCTACGACATGTTAAAATGTCTGCAGTGAACGTGGTCTTTTAGGAATGACATTTGTTCTTAATTTGATAGATTTCAACAATTTTCTTGCAATAAAGAGTGCTTCATTTTAATAATATGAGAAATAATTGGAAAGAAAATAGAGACCATGATGTAATACATAAAATGTTTATTTTGGGAAACTGTTGCATGCAGAGAAACAGTTTAAACCAGCGTTGCTTCATTTGAACTTCTATCCAGAGTCCTACAGATGGCAGTCTATGAACCCTTGATAAATGGGACTGGTCTCTTTTTTTTACCCTGAGGAGTTGCTGTTGGGGACATTTCAGACTAATAACTATCACCACAAATATGTGGTACATTTCAGTGACAGTTATGATCAGCACCAGGCAGTAAAAACAAAGAAACAAGTCTTCAAATGCTGTGCTAATATCTGTACCCAACGATGACATTACCCTGGGCAATAAACAACTTGTAAGCATTTCAGTCAGTCGGTCATTTGTTTGTGTTTTTATTTGATGGCTTAAAATTGGATTTTCGTAACATCGTCTTTCAACTATCAAACAGCACCAAAATCTGCAAACTATATAGGCTACGGTTTTACTGGAGGGGGTATCTAAGTGCCTTAAGGGGCTATGTAAAGATGAAACATGAATTAGTGTTAGGGTGGCACTGCACAGAAATATGGTCCAAAAATGTTCTAGCTCTATGTACACAATAAAGGGTAAATTACTACTAAATAATAAAAAGACTAATTTGGGGGTTCTTGGTGGTCGAGTGGTTAGAACATTCAACATCCTATACTGTATGGGCATTCTGCTCCAAAACAGATGATCCTTACTACATGCCGTTCCCCTAGTCTCTCTCCCTACTTTCCTGCCTATATCGCTATCCTATCAAAGAAAAGCAAATAATACCCCAACAAACCTAAAAAAACAAACAAACAAATATTTTTTACTTGAGTTCATGTAAATTTCAGTTTTATTGCTGCTTTCAGTTCAGGTGATTTATGAAGTAAAACAATGAGACGACAAACTACAGATTATTATAAATGGTGTGTCATCACTTTTTATTTTGCTTTCATTTTCTGAAATCATACAGTTATGAAATACAACATGGGTTGTAATGAAAACATGCAGGAGAGACAGAGTAATAATAATGAAAAACCCCTCAAAACTCTAATGATTCATCTCTGTGTTTGGATGCTGGATGCAGTATTTGGTCTGTCCAGAGGTGAAGCAGGTTGAAACCAATCCAGGACAGTGATAGGCTTAATCCTGCTGAAGGAGCCAGGTCACCATGTAGCAGGTGTCCCTGTCACTCCAGAGACAAACTGAATATTCAGCTGATCCTTTTGGCCTGCATGCCAGGGAATGAAGGGATGATCTGTTGTGTGTGCTGGTGCAGGACTGGGCAAGATGAGAATGGTGTGAAATGGCTTTTAGTCTTCCCACAGTTGAAACAGAGAGCTAACTGTGGTCTGAAGGCAGCAGTTTGGTTTACAGCTACTTGCCACCATCATACCAACATATTGTTCTACAGGAATGTTCTGATTTTTACAGCAGGGTTTTTTTTTCTGGCTTTGTGAATGACACATGTTTGAGCCAATCAAGTTTTAAACAAATGTGAACTTAGCTGCTGAAATGGAATGAAAGAAGTGCAAATCTTGTATAAAAAGAAACTTCAGAAGATAAAGATACTGTACAGTTAGACTTTCATATGTATTTAAAATACATATCTTTCTACAAATCCTTTCCTCAAGACTCAGATAATAATTCACAACATACAGCATTACTCTAACCCTTTTCTCATGGAATTTTAACAATAACATATTGTTGTACCTTCTCCACTTGTGTAACATACAACTTCACTTTTAAACCTCACGCAAACAGGCACTTCGCAGACCAAGTACAGGCACAAAGGATGATTAGGTTGCTCATAAAGACATGGAAATGAAACCAATGACTTGTGGTGAGAAAAGGCAACAAAATTAGGCGTACATACATCATACTCCAATATTATTACAATCAATATGCCATCAATTTTGCTAACCACTAACATTTTGTTCCTAAAATTGTTCTTCATCAATTTTTGAAAAACATTGATTTCTTTTTTCCTGAAACATGGAAACAGTGCATCTATGCCCCATCTGACCCTTACATAACTCTCTACACTCAACGCTGCCCACTCTTTTCCTGTCATTCTTTGACATCTATTTATCTGTAAACCTTACATTAATTTCAGCAAATGCAGTACATAAAGCGACAGACTGTATATACATTGTGTTAAACTGATTATTGCACTGTGATAATTAAGCATATTAATTGTTTTCCATTGATTAAAATGGATAATATACTGTGGTGAATACTTTTACCATGTATGATAAATATGAATATCAGGCCCCACCTGCCACCGTATTTTTGTCAAGGAAAGAATAATGGAAACTCATTTACCCTATAGAATTGTCTAGATCAATATTCATTATTAATGTTGTGAATTATGAATTCACTGTGTAGTTAAATTTGATCCATTATTAATACAGAACAAGGAGAAAGCCTCAACCAAAGTCCTGTATAGTCCAACAAGATATGTATTTACACAATGTTCACTTTATGTGTCCCTTCTATGCCCTTAAAACTTAAAGTCCCTCTCTTTAACTTTCATAAGACCAGCAAATATAAAGATAATTATTCGATAACATTCAAAACTGATACCCCTTTAACAAAATTTAACTGTAATCATAGATACAGTGAAGGTATGTTTGTTCTAAAGATGTAAGAAGTATTCATTTGGAGTGAATTCAAATATCTTTGGCTATTTTGAGTCTTTGCACCTATTGGTAAGAAGCGTACAAGCTACAGCAACTGTGTTATATCAAAAGCTTGTTCTTGTCAGTCCGCACTATGAATGTAAGTCATATAAAATATTGATACTACCTTGATACAATATTAACCATTGTCCAGGATGGACACTCAATGTTGCAGAAAGGTAACTAATATTAATCTGAAGAAACTTCATCAGACAATCTTTTACCAGTTGATCCAATGGCAGATGCAATTTTAATGGACATTCATTCATACTCTCTCTCACAGGTCAGTGGAGACAGTGCTTCTCTTAACCCTCAGACTGCCACCCCAGCCACGGGGACAGGTGTTATAGGAGTGCAGGCCAGGCGACCGGAGGCCTGAGTCCTCAGACTCAACAGAGGCATCAGAGTCTGTGAGGGAGCGAGTGTTGTAAAGCCTCACAGGGGAACAGATCCTCTGTGTTGGGGTGAGAGGGGGGCTGGTGAAGGTAGGGGACTGTGCCCCCGATGCCCGCAACTGGAAGGGGCTTATGGGTGGTTTGTGACAGTCGTAGCCAGAATTTCCCAGAGGTGAGATGGGGAGGCTGTGACTGCTCAGTGCACCAGGGGAGGGGCTGTTTTTACGTTTGGCTGCATTGATGATGTTCTTTGCCAGGAGGCGATGGTTGGCCTTTGAGTCTGAGTTATTAACATTGGGAGACATGCACAGACTGTCTTTGGCTGGGGTTATAGGAGAGGTGACAGAAGATGTGTACAGAAGCTTAGTAGTGGAGAATGATAAACTGGTCTGGGAGAGGGCAGGAGACTGGGAACGTGACCCCCAAGGAGGAGAGACAGGATATGTCACTGTAGGTGTTTGGGAGGGTCTGGATGTGGATGAGTAGACAGCAGTGGAGGTATTCTGGCTGACCATTGGGGACTGGCATCTTGATCCCCAAGGAGAAGTAGTTTTAGAGGTTTGGGGAGGTCTTGATGCAGAGACAGAAGAAACAGTGGAAGAATGGGCATTTTGGCTCACCATTGGGGACTGGCATCTTGACCCCCAAGGGGGACAGGGTGGGGATGTGGCTGTTGCGTTTTGGGAGGGTCTAAATGCAGAAGAGGAGATGACAGTGGAAGCACTCTGGCTTACCATTGGCGACTGACATCTTGAACCCCAAGGAGGTGAGCGTGGAGAGGTGGCTGTAGACGTTTGGAAGGGTCTGGATGCTGGAGTGGAGGTAACAGTGGAAAAATGGATATTCTGATTGGCCATTGGAGATTGGCATCTTGTACCCCTTGGAGAGGAGACAGGGGAAGTGACTGAGCGGAAGGAGGTGGTGCTGGAGAGACGATTAGTTTGGAGAATGGGAGCACAGGTTCCAGTGGTTGGACCCTCTGGGCTGCTGAAACGTCTAGAGAAACTGGGTGTCCCAGTTGTCATAGAGGTCTCACTACGGGTGTCAACGGGGTCCTTTGGTGCCTGTTGGCAATGACAAATAATGTTTTTAGATTCTTGAAAACACATATACAATTATAACACACAAACATGCACAGTAAGAGGTTGTAATGCCTGGACATTATGTCCCTAAATGCTACAGTTTTGACTGACCATGACAAAGTGCTTATGTTTATTCTCTGAATTGGTTCATAAAAGACTCATCCTCCCTTTTTCTGTGAAATTTGACAAACTTTTAACTGAAGTCTGAGTCCAAATGGTAGTCAGGTCATCTGAGTGTTTTCCCTTCTGCTGTATGTGTTTCTTCAATAAGCCAGGCCAGTATGCATAGGCCCAGTCTTTAGTGTCTCTATCAAGTTACTGTGGCCTCCCCAAGGTGTTTAACCTTTACAGGGATATGAAGTTACTCAACTGCAGCAAGGGTGGCATTCCATGCTATGCACATACTAATGAAGAACTAACTATCTCTGCTCAGGATAATAGTATAAAGATAGATAAAGTTTTGGTCCTTTGAGATGAATGTTAATGGCCATATTTCAAATGTTAAGGGCATCTGTGGAAGACAGAAGGCCCATGTCAAGGGTCATATCATTTGTAGAGTGTCTAAGCCCCTGAGGATGAAACAAGACCAAGGGTCAGGTCTTGACACAAACACAAATAACTCAGATTCTCAGGAAGGCGTAAGATATCTTCCAGTGTCCCGCAGAAATAATTATTTTTGAACTTTAAATGTCACATATGTGTTTCAAAGAAAGCTGCGACCTTTTGCAAATTATCAGTGTACTTAACGGAGGCAGTGGGTTTATTTGCATATTCAAGTGTTTGCAGTAATTGCAAGAAAGGCAGGAAAGTGAAAGAGCAAACACTTATCAGTGAAATTAAATGGATGAAAGAAGTCAGTGAAGTTGGGAAATTAGAAAAAGGAGAAAGAGGTCATAGAAGAGTATTAGCATAAAGCTTTAATCAGAGAAGGAAAGTTCCACTTTAACACAGAAAAAACAATCATAACAGAGAAGATAACAGCAGAGAAGAGCAGAAAATCAAGGTTTATGAAAAGTAACATGCATTAACTGTGTCGTCTAAATCAGCGGTGACTGATGGCGCCCTCTGAGAAAATACTTCTGGAATTACTGTTTACGTCACAGAAACAATACATGTAGATGCATGATGCAAATTAGTATACAGCCTGCCAATTTAAAACATCAAGGAATCCAAATAGACACCCACATTAGCAACAGTATTATAGGTAGAAAATGCAAGAAGGCAGAGTATATTATTGTGAAGACATAAAGACATAAAAGGACCTCTGTTGCTGTAACTCTCGTGTCAGTGAGCAGCATTAAATTTCAAATCATAGATCATAAAGCAGATGCCAGACCATCTGTTTAAGTGCTTTGTGAAGCAGCATCACCCTGGTGCCCACAGAACTGGGAGACAAAGCGGAAAAAGTGTGAGGTTGTTTCTCATCATATTTTAAGATGCAGTGAAAATGGAAGTTTTTGAGAGCAGATGTGCGTTGCGGCTTTGGCTATGGCAACTTATCTGATTACGTCAAGGCACATTTTTGTTGCAACTAAGTATTTTTTTTCACTTTCTGAGTGTTTCCTCATGTGGAAAGTAAACAAGTTCATCTGAAGATTCAGTGCACAATAATAATTCCTCCATTTACATAATTAAAGAGGATGTAAATTACATCTGAACTTACAATAATTGTAGCATATGTAGCTTGTGATATGGAGTACTTGTTTTTTTGATATATTTCAGAATCTAAACATTTCACATGCAAAAATATTCCATATTATGTATCTACAGTAGGAGAGAAGAGACACAGGAAGGCACACGTTTAGTAAAAAGTGCAATAAATTTTAAATCTTAAACCCTCTAAGACTACTATGTGTGTTATCTCTTTCAAAAGAGCCAATCCCTCTGATGTAAACACATCTTCTAAAAATAAAACAGAGAGGGTCTCCACACCTGTGGTGCAATCCCTGCCTTCTTGGCAGAAAATGTAGGCCTCGGTGCCTGGACACCCGACCGGGGAGAGGACATTCGCTCAGGAGAAAAGGCAGGCATGGGAGAGTTGATCCTCTGCTGCCCAGAGGCTGGATTTGACAGATATTCCCCTCCTGCTGTGGGGCTGAGAGGCACCTGAGGAGACATCCGCTGGGTACTGAAGTGAGAGGGAGCGTGGTTAGGGAGGGAAGTCTGTCTGGTGAATGTTTGGGTGACCAGGTTCTTGGCCTTTGGTGCTCCTCTGGGTAGTGTACTAATGGGGTCCTTGACTGGGTTAAAGGTGAAGAGGGATGAATCAAGTTGGTATGGCCGGTGCCTCGATAGGTCCATCTCTATCTTGGAGCATCCATTCTCTAAAGGAGTCGGCTCTGGAATTGGCTGTGGTGCTGGAGCTGTCTGCCTCGGTTTTTGCTTAACTGTTTGTTGGGCTTTTAGGTTTTGTGACAGCTGAGCACTTATATCAGAGTTTTTAGCGATGGCCTTGACCCTACCAGGCATGTTGGATGGGTAAACCCAAGATGGAGGGAGAGACATCGTGGGAGAAGGAGACCTGATTTGTCCTGCTTTCTGATTCTCAACAACATATTTCTCCATCCTGGATTGACGCTTGGCAAACAGTTCAGCCCCCTTTCCTGAAACATTGGAGAGAGTCTGTTCTGGCCTGTGCTCTGCCCTCGGTCGGGTCCTGGAGCTCTTAAGACAGGAGGCCCATTCTGGAGCTTTAGCCGCCTCTGCCCTGGTCTCTTCCTCGGCAAGGAAGTTGGATGCCTCAGCCCCCAGAGCCAGTAACTCCTCCTCAGATGTTGGCTCAGGGACAGATCTGTGTCCATGTTTCTTCCTTTCATCCACACCTTGCACTAGAGAGAGCAGTTCAGGGTTCGGAGCTACCCCTGGCTTCTCTTTGAATGTGAACATTGATTTCCTACTTGCCCTCCTGGCAGCAGCAGCCCCCTCCTCAAGGATTCCTGTTTTGGATGGCTTCCTATCACCGGTGGGCTGAGGAACAAAGGCGGATGGCTTTGGGGCTGTGGGAGGGCCATAATGAGGCATTGGTGGGAACTGGGATGGCGGAGGGGAGGTAGTCAGTATCACAGGAGACATTGGAGGTGGGCTGGAGTGGTAGGCCTGTGGGGGTTGGTTTGTGAAGGCTGGTAGTGGAGGTGTAGGGTACGATGGAGGCGGAGGTGGAGGTGAGAAGGCCCCAGGTTGGGAAGCGGTGAAAGCAGGGAGAGGAGGCGTAGTGTAAGAAGGAGGAGAGGGGATGTCCATGACAGGACTGGTTGCCTCTGGAGACTGCACTGTCGGTGGGGAGAAAAATGGCCTGGCAGTTCGATTGATGATCGAACTTGTCTGCTTGGACGTGGACACAGAGACCCTCTCAGGTCCAGAGGCCCTGTGGCAGCCATTAAGAAGCTGTCCCTGGGGAGCTGGCTCTGTGTGGCCCCCATTTAGCTCAATCTCCCCCTCATCATGTCCCATCATGACTGGATCAGTGCTATCACCTCCAGAGGAAATCTCATCCTTGACTTTGTCCTCATGGATTTTATCTCTTGCCTCTTCTTCTTCCTCCTGCTCTTCCTTGACAGGGAGGAAATGTCTCTCTTGGATAACACTGTCCTCCATGTCCTCTTCTTTGTGGGAATATTTACCTGGCTCTTCCATGATATCAACTACCGCAGGTACCCTCACAAGTGGTGGTGGTGAGAAGAGTGGCCTGGTAGAGCTGTTCTTTAAGTTGAGATTTCTGTCTTTCTCCTCACTGCTCCTCTCTGCCCATGTTGGCCTGTTAGACAAGGAGTTGGTTTTCACATTCTCCACTCTGTCCTCTTCTGACCCCTCTCCGTGGCTTTTGAGCGTAAAGGCGTTGACTCTCTGCTTGCGGCGGTTGAAGAGCTGCACGCCTCTGGAGCTGGAGTTGGATGGGATGGTGAGCTGAGCCGCGATGATCTGACTCCTGACTCGAGCCTCTTTGAGCTCCTTCTCAGATAAACTGGCGCTCCGGGTCAGATCTGGAGTGAGACAGATGGAGAGAGAGTGGACAGTCTGATCAATAAGAGAAACAAGGGATTTTGTTTTTTCTCCTCCCATACCAGAGATGTTTGATTGATGATCAAAGGGACCCTGACTTTGGGAGACTTACATCTTCTATTCAAACAAATAACTCTCCCTCAACATCTAATTAAAGCTCACCACATTGCTTTTATGTACCAATAGAGAGAACCAGCAAGGACAAATTTTTAACAAGTCTGGGATTGAATATTCCCTTTAAAACCCACATAATTGTTTCTGCACCATATGGTTTTTATTGTTCTTTGCAGTACTTTTGATTCTAACCAATCAAGCGAGAAAAATACAGCTTTGAGGACATTTGACTGAGCAGAGTGCAGCTGAAGACAAAGAACTAACAGACGTCGGCAGAGAAACATTTCATACAAACAGTTAAATAAAAAGACATAAAAGCTTGGTGGCTCAAGTTAATAAAAAGATCTGGGTCATTGTCTGCCATAGTAGTCTACCAAAAAAAGAAAAAGGAAAAAAAAAAGATCAGTGCCTTACAGTGCAGTTTTGCTGACTGCTTTGAAATTAAGAGCTAAAATATGTCCATGTTAAAACTGACAGTTTGTTTTCTGAGCTTAAGAGCTCCATTCCAGGCAGTGGAGCTATTTCCTCTGCCATCTGCAGTAGTCCCTCCCAGAGCATTCCTCCACCGCTGAGAAAACTCCCTGCCTGAGCGGCCAACATGCCTTTGGTTTCTCTCTCTAGTTAATTTGTGCAATACTGCAGCTCAAACCCTTAATAGACCACTTTAACAATCTACAGCTTCCAAAAATGACATCTTTCGACTGCTGTCTATATACATACTATACAATCAAGTGTTCCCATCTTAAATATAGCGACTGCATCACTGCAGAGGAAAATTAAAGCTGCACCTATTTTTAACACAATAAAAACCTGCAGTCACAGACATTTTAAACCAAATGAACTTACTGTGGCTTATTCATTTAATTCATCTAACCGACAAGTGGAAGATATTCAACATCCCTTGAGTAGGTTTCTCAGACAGCTGGCATAGTCATGACTCTTTCCTCATTTAATAAGGTGATGGATCCAGACAGCTACATTATTTGATGTAATCATGTGCCAATCACAATAATTATGCTTAAATCAATCAATCACTAAAGCTGTCCCGTATAACTCACTCTGCATGCACTTTTTCCTGGCACAGAGTATAAAGCTAACATGATCAGTTCCCCAGTAAAAGGCATATTATGCATCTGTCATTGATTTTACAGACATTTTTGAGTCTGCCCTCACAGTAATTTGATTAACTCTTTGTGGGGTTTCTTTTACATATACTATCTAAAGTTCAAGGGCATATGTTTGTTATATAACATTTACCCTGTTGTTTTAATAAGTAATGAGGGATTGTGGGGCCTCTTTAGATTTTAAACATTTGCAATACATTTACAAGCACAAAATTACACCCTTTGACAACGACTGTTGTGTCTGTAGGGAAATGCATCAGTGTAATTTTCCACTATACTATCAATCAACCTGACGCTGACAGATGAAAGCCAGAAAGTGACATTAAAAGAGGCAGATGCATCAAGCACATTGCATATTTTGTGTCAGCAATTTGAGAGGGATCAAAGCATTATCACACAGCATTTTAAGCAAGCACAGTGCTATTGACAAAAGCATAAATCACTTCAGAGACGTGAACCAACCCTGTCATGTAGGTATATTCAGGGTTTTTTTTTTTTTAATCAAGGTTGTCAATATAGGTGAAAACACCTCCACAGGTCCATATAACAGCTGTTATTTGTCATTTACTGTTTATAATTCACTCTATGTGAACATACAAGGGATATGAAAGGTTGTCCCTGTATACGTCTACCTCTAGTGGGAGCTAGACTGGTTATCAAGTAACATACAGGTGCAAATCCCCTTAGTGATTAGTACCATGACCAAAATACAAGTGAGACTTTTATGACTGTTGAGAATTTTATCTTGTTTTTCCCTCTTAGTTTTCAAGTTAATTGATTTTAAATTAAAATAAACCTTAATTATGATCTGATTAAACACCAGCAGTAACTTAGCTGTGCCATGGTGATGTTAATGAAAAAACAATACATGGAAAATAAATATTCTCTTCTCTAAAAATTCTCTTATAGAGTTAAATTTGTGCTATTTCTAAGCTCAAGAGCAAATTACAGATCAAGACGAGGCTGAAAAAAAACAAAAAAGAAGTAGTTTCCTCACAACTTCTTAAGCTGTGTGAAAGAGAGAAAAAAAAAATCCGTAGGTTTTTGAGCAGTAGCTGATGTCTTATGTTGGAAAAGCATCATACTGCTACTAACAAGTAATGTTTTTTCACAAAACAGGCAAGCATGAATAACTCCTTACTTTTAATTCCAGACTATAACAAGTTACTAAAGTTAACTGAAAGTTCAGTTTATCTTGCAGGATCCACAGTGCCTCATCTCTTACCTTTTTCATGTCAAAACTCAGAGCTCTGCTGTTTTGTTGTACTTCCAGTGGAGTTTTCAATTTAACTGCGTCTGATAGCTTCACACCCCCTTTCTGTAGCGAGACACGGGATCGGGTTTCTTATTCTCCAGCTCCAGCTCACAGACAGACAGACACACAGGCAAGCAGGCAGGCAGGCAGGCGGGCTGGGAGGAAAGGAGGGGAGGGGGGGGTTTGTAGTTGGAGGCTGTACTGTCTGTCATCCAGCCTCCAGGTCTATTGCACTTCAGATCTGTGCTACCACCACCACCTCCACAGGGTTTCCACTAATTATAAAAAGCCAGTTGTGCCTGAGAGAGAAGAGCCCAGTGCTTCTGTTGAGAGAGTATCGATGTAGCACACAGTGTACACTTTGTTTTGACAGTTCTGGAGAGGTGTCCAATCAATGGCAAGTCATGAGCTTCTTATCTCTGTCTAATGTCCTGTGATGGCAGGGAGGTGTCTGACCCTTGTTGCAGTCTTTGAAGTGGAAACTGAACCTAGAGATACTGCGGCTTATGTGTGTATGGATTAGACCACTGGGACACCAGAGCTCCAGCAGCCCTCCTCCAGCTGACCTCCTCTGCCCTCTGTGTCTGTCTGGATATCACCATGTTCCTTAAAGGGATAGTTCAACATTTTGGCAAATTGGCCCATTGCCATAATCGCTATAGTCATAGCAGTAGGTTCATTACCTTTAATTGTCGGTGCAAGCTATTTTTAGAACGGTGGAGCAGAACCGCGAGCTGCTCAGAGCTACGCTACGGAGGCTCATGGGATTTCTTGGTTTCCCTCATCAAACTCATCAAATACACAATCCAACAACTCCAAAACACTCTGGTTGACAAGTTGTGACCTGCACATTCACCACGCTATGAGATAATAATGGAACGTTACGAAACGGAGCCGGAGGTAAATACAGAGACTACTTGCTGAAAAACTGTCCCTGAACGCAACGCGCATCAGCGGTTTTGCATGAAACTCTGTCTCGTAACGTTCCGTTATTATCTCATAGCGTGGTGCAGCTCACAACTTGTCCACGAAAGCGTTTTGGAGTTGCTGGGTTTTGTATTTGATGAGTTTGATGAGGGAAACCAAGAAATCCCATGAGCCTCTATAGCATAGCCCTGAGCAGCTCACGGCTCTGCTCCACTGTTCTAAAAATAGCTTGCACCGACAATTAAAGGTAATGAACCTACTGCTATGACTATAGCGATTATGGCAATGGGCCAATTTGCCAAAATGTTGAATTATCCCTTTAACGGTGCACTCTCCCCCAATCGAATGTCTGCCTTCTTTGAACCCCCTGGACCCTGAGCTACAACCTGCAAGGGCAGGATAGGAATTTCCTGCCTTCCAACAGAGTCAAAACTCAGCCTTCAGCAATGATGCAAGAGCCTCCACATCACATTGTCCACTCCCCCCCACTCCCCTGCTTTTCCCCTAACTTTCTCTACCTCATCCTTCTGCCCTCCGTCCCCTGCGTGGGTGTGAGCAGACGGGAAAACTCCCCCACAGCGGGAGGATTTAAGTCAGGGGGCCAACCCTGCATTTGTGTATCAAAGGTCAGATTACCCTGTCGGATGTTATCTTTCTCTGGGCGATGGCTGTGGGGTGAGCGGGATGACAGCACCAGCCCCCTTGGCTGATGTGTGAAGCGGTATGGAAAGACAAGGATTAACCGAGGTCCTGGGATTTTACCAGACTGGATTTGACCTCAACTCCTGGTGGATCCCATGGGGGAAATACAACCCCAGGCCAGGGGTTGAAACCAAGCTCTGCTGTTCGTATTGTTACTTTTGTGCATGGAAGGTCTCTGCAGAGGTGTACTCAACTTTAATCAGTGCCTTTCTGTTGTTTTTGGTGATGTGTGTTCCATTTAAGGAAACTAATTAGTGAGTAATGAGTGATGGGAACAGTGTTGGAAGCACAGAGGTTATAGATGTTTATCAGGGCCTTGACTACATAACAGTTATTTGATGGCCGTGACCTTTCTGTTTTCCTTCCCTGCAGCACAATGTCCTTTGACTCTCTTTGAATACTGCATCTGACAAACCTGTCAGAGTCCAGAGGTAATTATCCCTCCAGTTGACCATTGTTTTGTAGTTTGTTAATATTGATGTTGAACAACGTGATGTTGTGGTGCTGTTAGGGAGTGTTAATTCCTCTGTGTTTTTTCTCTCTGGGAGTTGACAGCTGTGAAAGGTCTAAAGAAGTTTCAAAACAGCTTTTCCCACTTGTGAGCCCATTGTTGTTGGTGGCTATGTTAAAGACTGCCCTTAAGCAGCGATGCATGATTGCATTTCCATTGCTGTGAGGACAGCATGTATTTTTACAGCATGGAAACAGATGTTTCATTGAGCATTTCACTGTGTCAGGTTGCACTGATGAGGCAGGGTTGCCTGTTTTCTCTATTTTCTGTCTAGTCCACTCAGCTGTGAGTTTTCTTATATGGTCATACAACAGTTCAAGCCATACTGTAGCATTAGGGCTGCACTTCAAACAAGCCACTGGAGATGTATTTACAGCTACATTAGGAAGCAGCAGAGTAACACAATGCTTTTACCCCAAATAAGGAGAAAAAACACCAGATAAACAAACACTTACTTGTTTTCCGGCTCATCTGTTCTTTGTTTACTCCTGTCTTCCCCCATGATGCATTGCATTCTGTCCCAGGAGTATGCGTATCTTGCGCTGCCTGGAGAGGTTTTCTCAATCCTCCTGGACTCCAGCTCACCCCTCTCCTGACAGACATATGTCCCTTCTCCATATCCATCGCTACCCACGGTTAAATGCTTCTGCTGCAGCGTAAACAAAAGTCCTCAGCAGGGGGAACTATGACTGTTTCGCTACAGTCAGCTCAATCGTCTCTCCTGATAAGACGAAACCTCTGTCCAGTTGGAAGGGGTTATTCCTTACTGGCAGGAAAATAAAACAAAAACACACACACACACAAAAAAAACGGAACAAAATAAGTAGCTCAGCTTTCCAGGTCGGGACTTCCGGTCATGGCTCTACTTTCAGCAATAATCCTTCCAAATGTTGTTCCGTAGTCAGCTGAACCTTGATGGAAGAAGTGCGCTCTTACTTTGGACTGTATTAAGTATTGTTCTCTATCTAAGAGCACCTCCCAGGAGGATCAGCTCCAGTGTGCCTTGGATGAGTTCCCATGGACAACTGCCACACAAAAAAGTTGCACAAGTTTGTTGTGCTCCGCTAAAAGTCTGGCAAAGAAAGATGAGAAACAGCCCAGTCTTCTCTATTTGCATCTCTCTAATACTCCTTTTTTTTCTCTCCCAGACTTCGCTCTTCCTCCTCTGCTATTTTGGTCACCAAAACATGCTTTTCGTCTGCATCCCAATCTCCTGCCTGCAGATTATTTTTCTCTCGAAGAAAAGGATCTGCCCTTTATCTCAGGGATCATAACTCTACAGTGACGCGAAGGGGAACTGTGTATATGGCGACTTCCTGCTGTTAGGTGCATGTGAGGAATAACATTTCACTCTGGAAAGGTCATTCCAGAGGCTGGTTTGTATTCAGAGCTCCAAAGCATTCAGTTCAGTTGGAGTTGCTTTGTTCAAGTGTCCTGTGTTATTTCTCATACATTAAACGCAAATGCAACCCCTGAAAGCAACACCCATCAATTCCCTTGTCTTTCTTTATTTATAAAACCATGGTTTATGAGGAAGAAAGTCTCTTTCTTTTGACACTTGTTATGAATGATACTGAAATGCATCAGCAACTAAGGATTGGTCTTAAATCTGGTAGTTCTGTGGTCAGCAGCTCCTTCGTTCAGAATTTATTATGGTTTGTTTTGCTCCTTGTAAAAAAGACTTGAAGTCTGTGTTTTGATTATTCAGTCAGTCCTCAAAATAATCTGTTTTGGTGAACCAAAGGGAAGAATTGATTGTGGGGAAAAAAGGTAAACTATAGTTCATCTAATCCATCATCTCCATGTCCATTTGCTGTCCAGAACCACCTGTAGAAAAAAGAGAAATGAGCCGGTTTAATTCAGTTACGCAAATGTCAAAACCATCAATATTCCTCAGTTATGTTATTTAAATGTGACATTTGTACAGAGAAAAGCTGGATGTCACATCTACCCATAGCTTTGGCAATCAGCTGGTACAAGAGTCCTACTTTTTGTCATCACCCCTTGTGTAATGGCACCACTTTCTCCCTGCTGGGACTTGAAGTTTGTGTTTTAAGTGCCCGACCTCAGTAGCGACAGTGAGTGCACAGTTTTAACAAATTGCGAGAGTGGCTGTTATTTGGGGGAAAAAGTGGTCTGAAGAGCATTTTAATATACTCAGCGTGGTCCATTTTTATACTTTTAATGAACACTGGTTTACCTCCAAAAACGACAAATCTCAATTTAAGTCCATTTTTGGGACAATGAAAGTCCAGTTCTCAGTTTTTAAAGATGGAGGCCAGCTCTCTCACTTTGAACTTTAGTCGGGCTAAAAGGGTGGAGAAGGAAATGAGGACATGCCTTAATAAAAGTCTGAGCATGATAAAACTCAGTGATGTCTCCATAGAGGGTAGGAAGGTCACAATATTAAAGCTTGAATGTTGAACATCTGTAAAACCTGCCAAGAAAAATTAGCTTTATCACGGTGTCTGGGACCTTTGATGTGACAGTACACTGCACTGAGAAAGTGAGTGTGGATTAGATATTTCCATGCAGAGACAAACAAAGATTTGGATGTCCTTCAGTGACATCCATCGCATTCTTCACGCTTATCCTAGAAATGGTTTCATTGGATCAGCGGCGTCATGTTCTCACTTCAAAGCTAATGAGATCCACTGGAAAGGTTTGTAATGATAAACCAATGTTTTCTTGTCCTTGTCCTTGATCAGACTTGCCTTTCCTTGAAGTTGATCACAGTTGCATTTGTTTCTGTTTCGTGAGTTTCCTTTCTAACACTGTGGAGCGGAGGTCCTGTGCAGATAACCACATACACACACACACACACACACACACACACACACACACACACACACACACACACACACACACACACACACACACACACACACACACACACACACACTCATTATTTTTAAATGTCCTCTCACACATTCCTCAGAGGCAAAGCTTTCACGCTCACATTCATCTTTTCTTAAGGTGTGCAAGCACTGTGAATGTATCTGTGTCTCTTGAAGGCTGTGTTTTGTGGAGATGCTCTCCGACATGACAGCTGAGTCATGACAGTCTGTAGGAGGAGTGCTCATTGGCCCCTGAACACAATCAACCCAAACAAAACACCGCTCCACCTCCCTGTAGAAAAAACAAAACAAAAATCCTCCACAGTTTAGCTTACAAGTGTGATCGGGGCAAGTGAGAAGAGATGAAGGCTGGTATTGTTTAAACACTAAGACAACAGCCCTTTGATTCCCCCAGATGTGTGACCCATGTTGAAATCAACCCTGATCTCATCTGGAAACTGACATTGTCTTTTTAGATTTGTTTTCACCTTGAACCCCTATGGGTTTCACAGCGTTTTCTCTGTTCAAAATTGTCTCTGCTGCTCCAAGATTTCAAGCTTATTGTAATCAATGAGAGCAGAGGCGAACACATGTCGAGGCTGTGCTCTGGAACACTGTGCCATATTGACTAAAATATAGTTTAATCATTGTCTTTGATCCAGGGGGGCTGAAAATATTTATGAACTGCCAGACAAAGAACAGATGTAGAACACTCGAAATTGATATCAGCAGTGATACATAATCAATCTGGCTGGGAAAAAATAAAACAACGCCAACATGTGGACTCTTGAAATCCTCATCTGCCACAATCTGTTGTTTTTTTCTTTTCCCTCATCCCCCGTTTGTTAATTTCCAGATTGGGTGTTATGTTTCATCCAAGCTGTTTTGTGATATCTACCCTGCTCCAACTGATCCTATCTCCCTTGCCATACCTAAGACCTTAAGTCATCTCTCCTCTTTCCGCCCTCTACCCCTCAATTACCTTCAAGTTCAAAAAGTATTTTACGGTGCCCACCTGTCCCAGTCGGCTCCCAACCCCCGCACACTTTTCCTGTGCCACCTATTGACCTCCATGATTACAGCCAAGGGTATCATTTACAGTCTGGCCCGTAGGCCACTTCAGTGTTTAATCACAGAGTTCCTGTACACCGTCAGCCGAAGATGGATTCATAGGCAGACAGCAGATCTGTACCACAGGTCTCTGCAGCATGTCTCGCAGGGTGATGATGCACAAAAGAAATGGCTCTGGCTGCCGTGCAAGCTGTAATCATCCATTTCGAGGGCTTAGAACCAAAAGGGCGTAAGTGACATTTGACAAACTTTACAGGAGAGGCAAAACAAAATTTTGACCAGACTTCAATCAACTGTATTCATTAACCTTAAACCACAACATTGCAACCACAGACATACTTATATGAATGAGTATTTATGTAATAAACTTATGACATATTAAAACAATGAACATGTTCTTAAACATTTTAAAATCAAAAAAATATGTCAAAAACGTCACATACGCCTTTTTGGCACCAAACATTTCCAAGTCTTCTAGGACATATTGGGCGTATCTGCAGAACAATGCATTGAACTGATTGAATAATTAACACTTGAATAAGTAATTAATTGTCATGTAACTCATTCATTAATTATTTTAAAAAGGTCCTATGTTCCCCGCTGTTGCTGGTCGATGGACTGTCTCTACTTATATGGACTCTATCCATCTATCTGGCCTGTCTAGCCTCTAACTGGTCTTTTTACTGTACTAAACTTAACCAACTCCTGTCTTTATTGCCTAAACCCAACCAATGGGACAATTACACTTCTCACTCAAAGTCACAACTCAACTTCTCACTCAAAAATAGGCAAAAATCTGCAAAGTCACAACTCCACTGCAGGTATGGGACAAAAAATGGCATGTTGCCCTGGTCTTTTTGGGGAAAAGCGGGGAACATAGGACCCTTTTTCTATGAAAGGGTTCTATGTTCCCCAGTCACACACATAACAGGTACATAGGAGCCGGGGAACATAGGGATGACCCCAGTAAGGCTCTCAAGGCATGATTCTGTCTTACTGTCATCACTCTTGTGAGGGCATACATTCAAAAACAACTCTGACTCATCTTTAACTTCTTTAATATAGGATTCATCAGTTTGTTTCATAATATTCATCAAAATCTTTTCTGCCTCAGACAGTTCCATGTCTGCAGTTTTCTCAGCCATTTTCATTGCTGTTTAAGGGCAACAACTACACTTACGCCCTTCTGGCTCTGAACCAACATGTGGGTCCGACATGTATTTAGATGTATTTTTCAGGGCCAGAAGGGCGTAAGTGCACTTACGCCCTTCTGGCTCCAAACATTACTCACATTTTTGAGTTAGGTCTTTATTGTTTTGTTGCTTTATTCAATACAGTTTGATTTCAGATGGGTCCTTTTGGCATCATTGGATAGAGCTCATCAAGACCTTTCTTTTGATATATAGAACTCATTTTCGCCCAAAATGTCACTTACGCCCTTTTGGTTCTAACCCCTCGATTTGTCCCTTGTGGCTCTTGTCTTGTGCGTTTACTACACATCTGGATCAATAGACAACGTGTAGAAAGCTTGTCTGTCACCTAATAATTCATACACGTGCATGCATTTTCACCTCAGGTATGGCATCTGTACATCATCAGTCGCTCTGGGCGCATTATGTGCTGAGGTACGTGAGATGTGTTGATGTCAGGTGAGTGAGCATTCCATCCCACTTTACAGTGTATCAGTTACCAAGCTTATAATGAGGCATCTGGTCAGGACATTGACTAGCAAGCTTTTATGATGGGATCCCTTCAGGGCAAAGCTGCTATGTGTCTGCCACATCCTGTCTTTACCTAGCCCCTTTACAGTTTGACACGCAAAAATCATTCAGCTGTAAACTGTAAAGGCTCCAGCAGGGCCTTTTGCTCTCTCTCTCTCTCTCTCTCTCTCTCTCTCTCTCTCTCTCTCTTGCTCAGACAAAGAGCCATTCAAGCGCCTTACAGCAGCACTACAAAATTATTTTGAGCTGTACTCCAAAATTGGCATTCCTGGTTCATAATTCCTCAGGAGGCTGTGATAGTCAACATGCCCCAGCTTGTGCAACCTGGTGACTGACATCTGAAACAGTGCACGGCACAGACGCCAATGAAAGTCACAAGCGTCTCTTTCTTTCTCCTTGTTTCTCTTTTCGTCTTTTAGGAATCCTGCGAGTGCATTCATAAATCATGCAGAGGAAGATTCTTGTTATGAAGTGTCTGCTTCATGTGCTGCTCATCCTTCTCTTACACTCACAGGTGGAGAACTTCAGGAGGCAAAGATAAATACTTCAAGTAGGTGTGTATGATCTGGTGCCAAAAGGGAGGACCCTTCTAAAACAATCAAGAGTCGTAATCTGAAAACTGTTAGACATGAAAGGAGGGAAGTACAAGCACATTTTAAAAATGTAGAACGGTAGTAAGTAAGATCAGTGCTGTAGGAATTACTTGCAGAATGTTATTGCCCTTTTTTTTTTGCAGTTATTGTTTATACATCAAGGCATTGACAAAACCGTTTTCTGTAGTTTCAAAGTATCTTCACTTACAGCAAAACTAAAGGGGTATAATTTGCAATGATACAGTACACAAAGTAGCGTATGGCTGAACAAAACCTAGCGTTGCCCCCCTGTAAAGCAGTTAATGGGCCTCACCTGTTGTGTTAACAGGAAGCAATTACTTATATATGTAAGTCAATACAGTCTCCAGCCAGGTCTTTAATTGGATTCGCCCTCTAAAGTTACACAGTGCGTTCAAGTCTATAACCTGGCACCACAGCAGGCTCCAAGCAGTCAGGACAATAGGCTTGGATATCAGTGACCACAGAGCTAATACAGGCAGCCAACCCCCTGTGCGAGCCTGCAGCCTGCACCGAGGGAAAACAACAGCAGCCACAGATGTTTGTCATCTACTCAAACAAAGAATTTCAAAGTTTCCCTCCTCTCCTGCTCTAGTTGCTGCACCCACCCACTCACCCCCTCTACTTTCTCTCTCTGTGCTCCAAACAAAGATAATGTCTTACCCTGTAAAGATAAATATAATGGGCTGCAGGTGACAAAGTCTGTAGCGATCACGCTTTCACAGCGACAGATAAAATTCCAGGATTTAGTACTCCTTCCTGTTTGGTGTGTGCTGGTTGAGTCATGCTGCTCACCTGTACTCTAGTGGGTCTGGCTGTGTGAGGCAGCAAGAGTGCGTACTGCCCCTTTTCAGTTCCTACGGCTCCGCACACACACCTCCCCCTTTTACCTCTCCCCTCTCTCTCCCTCTCCGTCTCTCCGTCTCTCTCTCTCTCCTCTCACACACACAGTTGAAGCAGACGAAGGATAGGGGTGGGAGGAGGGGGTCAGTTGGAACACAGAAGGCTCTTTGTCTGGGATCTTTTCATATGGTTTCCTTCAAGCTTGCATACTGAACACATTATGCTATGATATATTTTCATATTCAACACGGGGATGTTGAGGGACCCAGAGGGCCCTCACCCCCACTTTTTTACTTTCTTCACCAATTTTCCCGCCATGCACACCGCGTAGACAAAATCCAAATAAAGAATGAAAACTATGCAAGAAAAATGTAATAATAAGTTCCTGCTAAATCCACAGAATCTACTGACGCACTCCCCACATGTATTGGAATAATAAAACTCAAATAAAGAAAATGATTTCCTCTCAAGAATTGAGAGAGGAACCATGAGACATGAAGATGCTGCAGAGCTTTCCACCATCTGTGTGAGTTACTCAGGAGAGAGACTTACGAACATTCGTACTTGATGTACAGTACAGAGTCTCTGGCTTCTCTGCTGGGATGTTAATCCTAAAATTCACTAATAGAACTCCATATCTCCAAAACACTGATTTACTCTAAAGATCCCACATGTGCCATAAAATGTAACATCTGGTCCACTGTATAGTGTCTGAGGCTTAAGGATTATTATATCTCTAGATTTACACATGTTTGGATACTATTCCATTTTAAATGTTTTGACCTGAATCGTCGGGGCTCACACAGAGTTGAGGAGCAGCAGTAAGCACTGCATTGGCTGGGACTACGTGGTGGAGACATATGGTGGAAAATATGCTTATTGAATGTCTGCCAGCATTTAGGAGTAACATCCTGGTCACCCTTCAGCCATATACGCTAACTTTATTTAACGGTGCAATTATTCTGCCAGTGGTTCACCGCCATTTCAGACAGTAGGTCAAACAAAGTTTCCCTCCAAAAGGCAAACCTCCACTTCCAGAATCTGTTTGGATCGCAAGTGTGTTGAAAAGTGTATGAAGAAATCACTTGCGCATCTTTTGAAATTGTGAAGGTGTTGTTGGTTGTGAAATTGGTGTGACATGTTTGTCTGAACTTTTCATTTCACCACTTTTCCTCAGCTGATGGATGGCCACGCAGAGCTGCTATGACAATCCATCACACTGAGGCTACTCTCAGCCCGGCTTCTCCTTCTCCTTCCACATCCCCTTGCTCCTGCTCCCACTCTCTCTATTCTTTTATCATTCTCCTCCCCTTCCTCACACATCTGTCAGACCAGATCGATGTCTCTTTTCCTTATCTCTTTGTTTCATTTTTTATAGTCTCACTTCAGGTTACTTATTTCGATTTTCCACTTCGGTCTCCCTTTCTCCATCACCATTCCTGTGTGCTCCCTCCTTTGACCCAACCTCTCCTGACATGTTTATATGTGTAAGACCCCATGCAGCTGGGAGAGCAGCCATTAGCCGCTGTGTCTATCTTTCTTTCTTCTCCCTCTCTGCCTCTCCAGTGGCCTGCTTGGCTCTGCTCTTTTGGCGTGACTCTCTGAAGGGCAGCTGTGTGTGTGGGAGACCAGGGAACGGAGGGGAAATGTTAGCGCACATTCCTTCAGAAGAAGGGCTTTTTTTTCTTCCTAAAGTGATCTGGTTTGCATTCCCTCTCAAGTCGGATCCATCCACAGAAGTTATTAAAGAGCGTTTGCTACGGCCGAGGCCTGAATTGATTAGAATCATACACAGGCCCCTCTCTGCTTTCTTGCTCACCATCCCATCCCTCAGCACATCCCTCTGGATGTAATGGGATACAGCCATGGGGCTGTTCAAAGGCACAGCTTCAGTATAAACACAGAGAAAGGCAGAGAGAGAGAGACAGAATTCACCATGCTGGATGTTTTAATGGGTAGATGTTTTTCACTGATTATGACGAGCAACTCACGTCTCATGGTGTGTTTGACAGTACAACTCTATATCGATCGTATTCATTGTTGATCTGAGAGTGTGTGGGACTAATTTGGTGAAGGCACACTCATGTTTCAGCGCTGCCTCTGTTTATTTTCAGTCAACCAGACATCTGTATTTCTCATAAACTACCTCAGAGGGTGTTGTGGTCTGAAGCAGTGATGAATAAAGCCTGGTAAAATCTGGGTGTGTCCGCTTGTGGTTTGATGATGTATACTACTGTAAGGCCACATTTGAAAGAGACAGTCCAGCGGTCTAATTCCTTAACAGCATCAGTCCATTTATATTGCCAGTATCAGACCATATGTGGGCTGATGATATAGAATGGCTTAATAGACAACTAATTTCAGGATTTAAGTACAGGCAGTCTTGGATGCCAGCCTGGCGCCTGCTAATACATTAAAACTCACATAAGGTTTCTGAATCCAGTAAATATGCTAAATATACTATGTGGCACAAGTCCCACCACAACATTGTTTTGCGGTCTAAATTGCTTCTACAGACTGGGAGGGGCATCTGAGCTGCTATTGGACCCCGGAGTCCCCTTTTTTGTTGTTTGTGTGCATCTACGTGTCTGTGTTCATTTATGAGGTTTATTTGTGTACCAGACTTGGACCCGCACCACCATAAACATGGTGGGAGCCCCAGTGCATTAATGCACAGGCTGAGGCTGAGCCCAATAATCACCTGGCTCTGTCTGTCTGTCTGTCTGGGTAGTGTATCGAGACGCACACACACACACAGAGCCAACTCTGCTATTTACACATTAACAACAAAAAAAAAGAGAAGAGAAACACAATCAGCTATTATAGCGCTGTTGCTTTCATTAATATGTTCTTGGCAACAATGCTGAGGGAATCAGAAATAGGCCTAATTGCAAATGAATCTCGGGGGCTTGCCCTGGACATGATCACTGCTTCCTCTGCTGCCAGCTGGTCTGGGTTGGATTTGTAATGTTTTAATGTAATACATCTCTGGAGTTATCCAGTTTAAAATCACACTCATCAGTGTTCACATGGCTGCAGCAGCCAAAACAAACAAACACCGGATGTTGCGAAAAAGAAATTTGGTTGGTTTGAGTTTATTAGTAGAAGAGCAAACAGAACTTTTTATTCGTTGATTTCCAAGTATGGACAATGCACCACCAAACAGACCAAGTACAAGGTGAATGATCTGCTGAGAGAAGCTAAATAAATATCCGGACCCCCCACAGGTCTGTATCATAGACTAGTGGCAACCATAACAAGAGGAACATGCTTTTCACATGTAGTCCAGGTTGTAATCTGTGCAGGACATTCCTCAATTCAAAGGAATGTCATGTGGCAATTTTACTACTTATTTGCTCTATTGTCAGGTTAAGTGTTAAAGAATTAAGGGAAGTGGGTGGGAGCTCAAGCTTTAGAAAAACAGAACAGCCCACACACACTCACATACTGTAGGCCATGACTCAGCTGCAGACACTGTTTCTCATGCTGTATCTATCCTGCCTAATTTGTTTTATTACCCGAGTAATTAAAACTGAGCATTTAATGGCAGCGTTTTGTCAGATGTCTGTCAGATCAGCATATGTGCACGCTTACGGATCAAATGATGTGACATTCTTGTCTGATTCTGTTTGTTTCAGCCCATTTCCATCTCAAATGCCTTTCAGCTTTGTAGCTGGGCCTCTCTGCAGATGGGACGGGAACAAGGCAGGAATTATTCTCCGAACAAGAGGCTCACTCTTTGTTTGGATCAACGCTCTGCAGAATGTAATCAAAATTTACCGGGAGACAAAAACAAAATGCCAAACACTGATCTGGTTCACTGCCACACAGGCTAAAGACTTAATCTGTGTCACACAATGCAAGGTTCTGACAAAATATTTATTCATTTTACCTCCTGCAAATTACATTAGTGCCTTGGCCCAAAATATCTGATGTGGTCATTGTGAATGTGTAATGTAGTGAAATGTCAGGAAATCAGAGGCCCCAGTGTGTGTGTGTGTGTGTGTGTGTGTGTGTGTATGTATGAGTGCATGTGTGTGTGTGTAGGTGTGTGTGTGTGAGAGTATGTGAGAGAAAAAGAAGTAGAGAAAGTAAGAGAGACTTACTGCTTTTTCATGATGCTCTTATTTCCAGCTCCAGAGCTGCACAAATTCACTCTTAGCCTAGTTAGAGAATAATATGAGTGGAAATCTACACATCAATAATTCAAACAGGTTGCACCACACAAGCTAGTTTTTAATTCATTTCCAATCCAGTCTTACTGTAGTGTGGTGACTTATCAGAAATCTCTCGGGGTGTGTTTGTTCAGTTACAGTACCGTGTTCCCCTCACGCCCCCGCATGCATCGCATCTGCTAACAATTAAATTCATACCTTCATACCTCCTGCCATCTGGGCTCTGCATGGTCTTCTCTCCACTCTTTTTTCTTTACTTTAAATTAAGAGAATAAGTTGAATCATTTTCCAGTCTGCAGGCTCATATTTATTCTCAGGACACTAGAAGCTTTGTTGGTTCAGTATTTTTTTCTCAACCCCCGTTCTACACTTCTCCGTGAAAATAAGCCACTGGAGAAGGTTTCAATGCGTCACCTGGGAATAACTTACTGTAACAAGATTTGCTGACTTAATGTACAAATAACGCAGCTGCAAAAACATTCATGTCAAATGATGTTGTTAATAGTGAGCTGTAGTCAAGAATGATTTCATTCATAATGCAAAATAAGTTCACGGGGCTTATTCAGAGAGAAATGTGATCAAAGAGCAACGACTGAAGCTCAGTGTCACTTCACTAGCCAGGTAGAGCCTGAGGGATAGCCAACCCGGTGAGTCAGGCTGTAATAGGTGTTCCTGCTGTTCACATTTAAGCAGAATCTCGACAGTATGTTCTGCTCATCACTGCCGCTCCATGGGTTTAATGGCCTTTCACTGGCCAGCAGTGGATACTCTGAATCGAGTGGAGCTGCTGGCAAGGACAAGACTTTTCCGTTAAGGAGAAACTGCTAAAAGAGTCCACTGAGGCCCACGGATGGGTCACAGTAAAGCAGCTTCACCAGTAGTTGGAGATGGTTATATATCCTCTTTGGCCAGGCTCAAGACACCACAAGAGACAGACAGTTTTTGAAGAGGACCCCTGTGAGCTGCCCACCGGCCGCCCGACAGATGGGACTAACAGGAACACAGACAGTTCCCCATTCATCCTGGAAAAGACATACTCAGGACCTGATAATGAGCAGCGACGTCTCACATCTCACATTTCACTCTCACTCTCACTCTCCAGCATCCCACTTCCTTCGTGAACAATGATGAATAAAAAAGTTTTCATGAGTTCTCCCAACAGGAAGAAGCACTGACAGGAGAATGAGCTACTCATGAGTTCAGCCAGTGTAATGAGATTGAACTTAATGTTATCCGTACATGAAAGGTTGTACATGTAGCCCAGTAATTATGACAATGAGTCTTTTAAGTGTCATGACTCTACCCACAAACGGTGGGAGCTTGGTGAGTGTTTTTTATGGCTCACAGTGATTGGTCCTTTTCACCACAATGACTTATCCAATAATGGTTTGTACCAGTAAAGAGTTTGAGAAATCCCCGAGTCAAACCCTGGCCTAGACAGTGTTGGGAAAGAATTTCCTCTGTAAAAGTTACAGGCAACTTGATCACACTTGTACGTAACGGAAACTTTTGACACATTCATGACAGCAAAGTGAATCTGTGTGAACATCAGCTTTAAAGAGACTCAGATCTGCAGGTTTTATGGGACTGTGATAAAACAAAGGAGTAGTGGAGCTTGTTGTGGAAGTGGGGTGGGCACTTAGAGGTTTCCAGTGTGTGTGTGTGTGTATGATCACATATTAAACACTTTCGTTTCTTTGACTTGAATAGTTCTGGATAAGTATCTTCATGGTGGTTTCTAGTCTGAACACTGAAAACTGGATGGGATCATGCCCACGTACATTTGCAATAAATTTGTAATGTAATGATGTACAGATTGTGGGGAGAATAAGCATTAAAAACTACAGCATGTTTACTGACGCATGCTTTTTTTTTACCTACTAAGCTGGACAAGCGTTTACGTGTGGGGAGTGGGGATATGTTGAAATAACAAAGCTTATCATTGTTTGTAACATTGGCTCACAGTCTATTATTACATACCAGAATCCCTATCTGGCAAAACTGATTTATTAGGTTGCTAATCAGCTTTATATGCCTCTGGGTTTTGGGAGGTGATATTACTGTTGATCTGTGCTGAAAAAATTTGCTTCTGTGGTGTTCAATGTCCGCTCTGAACCTCTGTCACTGCCCGTCACAGCTGAGGAGACATGTAAGCACTGATGGTACACAATATAGTGACATGAGGTTCCCTAAAGACACACATGACTGATGATTTCTTGGGTAACACTTTACTTGAAGGTATCGTCACAAGAGTGACATGACACTGTCATAAGACTGACATGACACAGTCATGAATGTGTCATAAACATTATGTCAATGTCATTACGTTGTCATTAAGTGTCATTCGGTTTTTGTAGGGTTAGGTTTAGGGTTAGGGTTAACTGAATGACACTTAATGACAACGTTATGACATTGACATAATGTTTATGACACGTTCATGACTGTGTCATGTCAGTCTTATGACAGTGTCATGTCACTCTAATGACGATATCTTCAAGTAAAGTGTTACCGATTCTTGATTTGTACAAAAATATTGTCAAAAAGTTTTGTTTTTTAAAAATATTTTATACATGCATTGTCAATCTCTGTATTATTCAAAAGCATTTACTACAATTCTGGTGTAATTCTGGTTGCTATCATAATTAACAGTAGTTTAATGGCTTCTATTGATCACTGTGGAGACAAAGCAAAACTTGGACACTGTAAAGTATGTGCTAGTTTTGTCTTCGCAGTATCACCATATGCCCATGGAAAGAGCTGCGATGATAGCTTTTATATTAAACAGTAGTTACATTTTCATACAGCAAATAACCCAGCCTTTTGTTTAAATCCCAAACTCACTCTACATTTTTTGTCCCACTTAGTGAAAGGATGTAAGAACAGCAGAGTCTCCATATTTCATCCTTCCAGCTGCTCTGTTTTCTGGTGTGTAATGAGAATTACAGCCTCACAGGGCCACTAGCATGGTGACAGATTTTTGGTCTTGTTGTATTTTTCTTTTCAAACACTGTGAGAGCAAAGCAGCTAGTGAAGCTCCTCCTTGGTTCTCCTCCATCAACTGTGACCGTTAATGACACATACTGTAACTCTTAAAATCGCTCACTGGGGAAACTAAATACCAGACAAGACTGAAAACATTCTTTAATACCACAGGTGGGCGATTCAGTCTATGAAAACACAACGTGGAGGAACATTAACTCTTTGAAGCTGGTGCGCCTCCTTTCACAATGCCCTTGTGAACTATGCTATATTCTTGCCAGGTGATTCAGAAGACTGGATCCTCTCTCTAGACTGTGTGTGTTGGTGTGTGGGAAATACAAGTGTATTTTTGCTTGTCCATGCACGCACACACCTCCACCAGAGCTGTTAAATCAGCCTAGGCGTATATTCAGCCTGCAACCTCACTGACAGCAGACATGGCCTCAGCCGGATGTCTGGGGAAGACACCGCTGCTCTGACATCATTGTCTCTTCCCATAAATACCAAATCCTCCATCACATCCGCTCCTGCACCTGACCCCCGACAGGCACTTAGCAAGGCAGGGCAATGTGCAATCAATACTGAAATTATTCACACGGCATGCAGAGGAAGTGTCTTTTCCAATTTAAAGTGAACTCATTTGTTATTGTAAAGAGGATGTTACACCTTAGGCCATCCAGGCTGTTTATCTATAACTGCCTGTGAATGCTGCTTGGGTTCAATCCCATCTGCTCAGCATATGGGTTTGAGAAGAAAAGGCTCTTTAGTCTCTACAATGAGCAATTAAGAAAACATGTTTTTTCACCTGATACAATTTGTAATGGAAAACCCATCTACGCCTCGAGAAAACCCCTCATCCACTACTGTTGCCAGCCACCCACCTGGATGATACCACTGTATCCGCCGTACTATGCTCAGAAATGCAGCACACTAAATGAAAACAGACATCAGAGGATTTTTTTTCTCTATTTAAATCATCTTGCACAAGCTTGTTTTTAGGTTTCTGCTCCATTGGCACGACCGAGGGAGAAATAATGTTCATGCAAACTGCTGAATCCCCATAACCTCTCTTGTGTGGATGCCATAGCCTGCAGCTCTCTTGATTATTACTCTTCCAGTCAAAATGCAGGCATTCCAGACAGCAGAGATGACTGTGTTGTAAATAGACAAAACATGCTTCAACAAGCTTCCGACATGGTCTCCTATTTTTTGTGACAGTTTCTTTCTTTTACTTTCTGTCTCTATTTTGACTTTCTTTCTTGGCTTTTCCTCCTCCAACCACAGATATTCTGTGAGAACCAAGAGCTTGGTTCAGAAAAATGAAGTGCAATGAAAATGTCTTTTTATGATCGAGCCAAGGTCTGAGCAGTTAGAGTTTGAAGACTCGCTGCTGCTTTCCCATGAGTTCTTTCTGCATGACCTACGGTTATTTTATGCTAATGGCAGTTAAAGGCTTGGCTCTGTGGTTTGTCTGTCTGTGAGAGTCAGATGGATCCAAACGAAGCTTCAGAAACAGTAAAGGTAACCACAGAGCAGAACGACCCCATAGACAAATAACATAAATACTGTGCTTTCTTGGCATGTAGCATAATGTGTATATGTCTGTCAGTCTGTGTGTCCGTCCCCTGCATGCGTAAGCTCACATTGTGTTTTTTTTATGTCTCTGTGTGTGGTGGCATTCGATTGTGTGCACTCACAAGCACACACAAATACAATACGTGCCTGTCTGTGTGCGAGTCTGTTTAGTCTACAGGCAGAGGAAAGGAGCTTGTGGTTTGACAAAGACGAATAGCCGAGTTTGTTCCTCCTCTGTGAACGTGTATCAGCACATGATCTCATCACTTCCATTTTCATGCCATCGGCTGGCTGGCTGTTGGTCAGTGTGCTCCGGGCATGCTCAGGCACTCTTATGCATACTGCATGATAAGTAGGATGATCGAAAAAAAGAGAGACAGTGAGAAAAAGACAGAGTGAGGTCGGCTGCAGTGGGTGATTAGTTAGGCGGTATGCCATTGTCACAGGATAGAGCAAGCTACTTTGTGGTATTAGAGTGTTAACTACATGTGCTACATCAGCGCAAAAATATGCTGAGCAGCAGCAGCCCATTTCTTTTGTGGAGAGAAAATCATTATAATGAAATTATAACACACACTTGTAGGTAACAGGCAACAGTAACCAAAAGCTATGAATGCAAATGGAGTTAACGTATCAGTCAAAACCTCAAAGCTCAAAACTGCCAGTTGCCAGTAATATTAGTTTGAGGCTGAATTTATTGCTTTGCATAGCATAAATTGGTTGTGTACCTAATTATTTTGGTAGATTTTCTTTTTTTAAAGTAGAGGCAAAAATGTTTTAAGCATTTTAAAGCTGCAATAATGAACTTATTGGCCACCTGGGGTCAGCAGAAACAAGTTCCGTAATTACTCTCATTTACACTCTGTTTTTGGTCCTCAACTACTCTTGAGGGAAATCCTACGGCCGATAACTTGCTCAGCAGGTAGCCAACTGAAAACAGCTGCCTTGAAGGCAAGGAACATTTAAAAAACATGCCATAAGAGTTGTGAGAGTGAATTAATGTTATGTGAAAAAAAAAACAATGAGCTGAAATACACTAAAACGGTGGTGAACTGCAGAGTAGGGATGGGCGATGTCAAATTATGGATGATCTAACTTTGGAATAGGTTGGACTTTTCAGGTCAGTCGTACAGACCATGTCATTAGGAGATGCTATAGAGAGATATCTAATTTCAAAAGTTCAGCTGTTAACCAGTCTACAGTAACTGTCCGACCACCAGCCTGCTAACTGCAGCTGACGGCCACAGACATTGACGTGCTCTGCAGGCTCAGTGAACTTAGCGAATGTACCAGTTTTCCACCTGAGCAGAACAAGAACCACTATCACCAACTGTTGACCAAGAGTTACTGTAAAGTCTCTCATGAGAGACCAACATGCAGGCAGGGAAACACAAAGCAGGATGAGACATGGCTAATTGGTTAAAAGCAACCACAAGAGTTTCAAATTAAAATACTTCCACTTCAGAAATAGTGCTCTGTCCAGACAAATAATCTATATGAACTACGTAAAAATTGTGATTTGTTACGACAGAGATTTAGCAGTGAGTAGACAAATGTTTGAAAGAAGTGGCAGAAAAAAATCAAATCACAACTTCCAGTCAGGACTTTCACAATAAAATCAGAGTAGAAACAAATTGTGAGTCAAGATTCTTAGTAATTTGACCTATTGTTCTTATTAAAAAAATAGATAACAAATACAGATTTGAATCAGGACAATTAACTTGTATCACAAATACTGCAACTACTTAAAAAGGATCTACAGCCTGTCCCTGTTTACAAGCTATTTTGTCTTTACTCCCACAATGTACAGCAGCTCATAAATGGCATTTAACACCACCATAAGACCACGTTCCCAGTGGAGGTAAAATCAACTTTTGGCCTACAGTGCATTTGTTATTTGGCTCTGAAGTCATGACGTGTAATTTGTTACTGTCGTTTGAGTCTTATCACAGTTCCTGCAGTCCTGTTACTCCTTGCTCAGGCTCACTAACATTTCCCGCCATATTTCTTTGATTAGGAGCACATCTGAGTCCTATTAAAACTTCCACATGCAGATCCAGGGGCTGCAATGGAGCTGGATGGAAAAGTTATTTTTTTCCCTCCTTCCCTTCTTTTCTTTCTTTTTTTTTTCTCAACCATCCACAGTCCAAACTGAGCAGTCAGAGACAGACAGCAGTATCTGTTTCATAGGGAGGATTTAGGGTGCAGGAATTGTAAGTGTCAGAGCAAGTGTTTCCTCATTAACACATTCCTGTTTTAGTGACACACACCACTCAGAGTTTTAGCACTTGAAGTTGAGCTTATCATCAAATGAGCCACTAAATGTTTTTTCAATGGTTTAACCAACACCATACATGGCAATTGTTTTGAAAGATTGCTGGATATGTGCTGTCGGCCTTTGGCGACACAGTAAAGCCCTGCGCTAAATGTCAAATCCTGGGAAATATGTTAGAGTGGGTGACAGTTCCATTGCACTCGTATTTCACAATTTAATTTTCCAGGATTTAAATAGGAAAGGAAAAAAGTAAATGCAGGGAAATAATCTTTTTGACAGTGCTGGACATGTGCTGACTGTTGCACAACCATAAGGCCATATAAGCAGTTGTGGACAATGGCAAGCTGCAGCCAAGTGGGCCGCTGCCCTGCAAGGACAATAGGAAGTGATATGACTAATCCATGGATTCCAGGGAGGAAATGACACACTGTGGAAAGCCTCAGAGGCCTTGAATCCCACAGAACATCAAGCAATGTGGAGTCCACCCCTGAAGGAGAGGAAGTTATTTCACAAAATGGGCACATCTTCCAATTCCTGCACAACTGTTCCTCTGGCCAACTTGTCACTGACAAGAGTGACAGTACAGTGTATGAGGCGAGAGATGAATTCTGATGGATGGAGAGACATGAAGTTGACACAACAATGGCTCAGCTCCTACCCTGCCTGCACAGTATGTGTATCTCTGCGCCCATCATGGCTCTGGGGATGACACTGTTTGTCTCTTTGCTGGTCGGCCCATCACTTTTATCCAGGCTGAGATATCTTGACAACATTTGGATGGATTGGAACTAAATTTCATTCAGATATTTGTGGTTCTCATTTAATCCTACTGGCTTTGGTGATCCTCTGATTTTTCATCTAGTGCAATCATGAGGTTGACATGTGTGGCTTTAAGTGAAACATCTCCAAAGATATTGGAAGTATTGTCTTCAAATTCAAATTTGTCTCAGCCGTTGGTTTGTGATAATACTTCAGATACTAATGATGTTCCCATCAGCATGGGTTTTGTATTTTGCCAAATCCTATCTTTAACAAGCATTGCCACATGCTTGTCTGATGTTAGCAGTTTGCTTGGAGCACAAGGACCGCCACACGGAAGTGCTAGCATGGTTAGCAAATGGAGCATTCATTATTACCCCACCTGAATTTAATTCCTGAGAATGTGGAAAAGGCTATACATATTCTATAAATATGAAATGTACATAAATTATTATTCATCAGCTGAATGATAGACACAATAAAAAAAATCTGATAATCCTATAGACTTTGTTTCTGGTGTCTTTGGGGACAACAATGGAAGATTTGGTAACACTTTACAATAAGGGTCCCTTAATTAACATTAGTTAGTACATTATTAAGCATTAATTAATAATAAAGTGTTACCAAAGATTTGGACTCAGGATCTCAAGTACTCTCTGTCCATAACACATGTGCTTGCAATACACAAGCCTGATGTACTGGGTTTGTCCCAATATGATCAGTTTAATACATCTGCACAGAGTCAGAAGTCAGAAACATTTTCACTTCTTTTGGATTGATCAAAGTTTTGAACACCATATGGGATATATTACCATTCATGCCCTGTTTCATATTGGCTACCAACCTCTCTATATCATAGCAGATTCATGGCTCTGACAAACCAGCTATTTCAGGTCATACACCCCTGCCACAACAACCCAAGCATGTTGTAATTTGAGCCAGTCACCAGGATTTAATTGTCCACTTTTTTGCCAGAAAACATAAATCAGTTGTCTGCATCCTCTCAGTGTCAGCTCCCTTCTGCATTGCAAGCATCTGCCAGGTCTGTCCACTCCTGACTGTACAACGCTGGGGTGGACCATAACCAACCTTGAAATCTGCAGTTGAGGAAGCTCAGGCAACTGGTACTAGGGTGGTAAACGTGAAGTTCAAAACCTTGACCTTCTCCAATGGGAAATGGGACAGAACATGATGTCAACACGACAAGAGGTAGTAGAAACAAAAAAACAAACTTATTTAGTTTTGAATTCCACAAGTTATCGATCCCTTTTGGTCGATAACATTTCATTTTAGTGTGCTCGAAATGAAAACACGATCTGATAACATCTGGGCACATAATCAATAGTAACATATTGCTAATGAATGAATTTGACATAATAATAAAGCTGGGCTGGTTGCTTGTTTTCATAAGTTCCTATTTCCTGCATGTCTGGCTCTTTTCTGGGATTAGCTAAGTGTTTGCAATGTCCAAGTAAAACAAAGATGACGTTGGTAGCTTGAGTTCTGCCCTAAACCACCATCCGATCCATCTGCTGATCTCAGCCTAGATCCTGTCCAGACAATACCCAGCTTCCCCCTGCTGCACCAATCAAAACACATGCCATTATATGTCAGCTGGGTGAGAGGCCTGGAGACGAAAACAAGGAGAAAGGAGAGGGAAGGTGACAGACAGAGAAAGGGAGGAGGAGGTATAGAGACAGAAAAGCCAGAGGAAGCTGTTACTGCTGAAAAGCCAAAGTCATCAAATGAAGAGAGGCGTTTGTGTCGTCTATTTCGACCACCCTCTCCGCCTTTGTTTAGTCTTTTGTAGTATTCCCATGCCCATAACTCTGCTAACTATGTCGCCTCTACTCTCCAGTGCTCTCAAAGAAAACCCTTTCAGTGGGATGGAGAGTGGTCCTCAGTCACCATTGCTGTGCAGACCAGTGCTCTGATGAACCGAGGGGATTCGGGCTGCTGGTTGGGGGCGGTGAACTTGGTCCTCTGCTAGTACTCTCTGACAGTCTCTAATCCATTTAGGTTGAATCCTGGCAGAGAATCTGAGGTATGACAAAGCCCAGCTCTGTCTCTGCGATCCAGCCCACTGGGTTTTAAGCTTTTACAGATGTGTGGAGAAAGTGGGCATGGAGCAGGCAAAGGCTGGGTTGGCTGACTAACTAGATGGGTACTAAATCAGCCTTTTTAACAACAGCCTAATGACTCTTTTGTATCTGCTTCCGGTCTACAGAACAAGGTTGGAGCTAACCAACACATATAATAAACTCAGCAAACCAGGGCCTTGTGGGTATTACCAAAACTGATAAGGCAGAATTTGTTTTTTTGTTGTGTACAGGGCAGACAGCCAAGCGTCTTATCGCACTGATGTTGTCTTTAGCTGATTTTTGTCCTGATGCTCTTTAGAAGTAGGAGGGTCTGACAAGGGATGTAATTTCTTTTGACTCAACTTTCCGTTAAGATCACTCGTGAGCGATTGTCATGCTTTTGCCATCAAGTACTGTAAACCACTGGAAACTCTGGAAAAAATGTAACATCTCTCTCCGATCAGACAAGTCGTAGCAGCTGTTGTGCCAAAAATGATATGGAAGACATCAAAGCAGACAGAAGATGCTGACTTTGATGGCAAGCAATACATCTAGATTATGTCATGGCTGCCGAATACGAAAAGATTTATTCAATGTGATGCAGAAACAGATGTCAGCAGTATGTGATGCCATGTGACTGCCCTTTATTTCCTTTCCCAGTCAAGAAAATTAGTTGGGTGGAGGGCTGTCCTGGTGAAAACCACATCCAGCTACTCTCTGAATCAATTTAGATTTGGTCTGATCAAGGCCAACTGCAAACTTCGAGAGACACGGCACATCGGGAACCTATTAAAAGGTGAAGGAATGAAAACAGTATACTCTACTGTACTACGGTACAATCAGAGATACATAAGCTGGAGTAGCAAATAATCATTTTACTAAAAGCTACACCCGTGAGCCAAGAGATACACTCCTAACAGAATGGAGAGGTTAGTTGAATGTGAACGGTGTTCACGGGTGAGATGAGGTGATGGATGCATGCATGACACACCAGACTGACTTGGACAGGATGACACAGGGTGTGTAGTTAAACTGAGATGATAGATTGTGGGTGTGTGTCTGTGTGTTTGTGTGTGAGGAGAGATGGAGTGCATGAGGATGTGGTAGCTGGCAGAATAAAATAGGTGCGTGTTAGGTATGATAGCAGCACTTTCCATGTGTCACTTCCTGACCATCTCTTTGCCAGCTAGCATGAATAGGAAGGTACTGTGCCTCTTTCTGTTAGCATCCCCCACAACACCCTTTCCTCCCCCTCCTCTTCCTCCTTTCGTCCACCTCCTCCTCCCTTCTGCTCAGAGCTGTCTAACACAGGCTAGGTCAGACTCCATTTCAGGAAAACAGTAACCCACACTAGTCTGCCAAACATTTGGAGCAAAGGTTTGAATGATGTGTGGGTCTTTATTTTTCAGACTTTCGACTAGGTCCAGCATGTCTCATGACCCTAATGTTTCATGCAGACCAAAAATAGTTGGGGAATTAATGTTGAAGAAGTTGCTTAAAGAGGAGGTGAAGTTTATCAAAAGTTCAGGAGCCAATAAAAAATCCCATCTGGACCACCAAACTGAAATGTTCTTGCTACACATGTTGGGGAAATGCTTATTCAGTAGCTATCTTGCTGAGAGAAAGATGAGATCATTGGCGCTGAGCACTAACTGTCTGTTCGGTGTTACGCTACAGCTATCTGGTTAGTTTTGTTTAGCATGGGCTGGAGACAGCTAGGCTAGCTTTGTCTAAGTTACAAAATCAACCACTTTGAAAACTAAAGTGTTTAACAACAAAAAAAGAACAACAACAACTGTAAAGACTGTAGTTTTATTACTGGAGGTATGCTCCAGACTATTTACTGGTTCTATAATCTGCTACACATTGTTTTTTGTACTGGTTAAACGAAGGAGATATAAAGTATTAAGTGTTGGACAGCTATAAAGTTGTGGTAGGCTGACTTTGTTACCTTCAGATGGAGCTGGGCTAACTGTGGTATCCCTCATACAAGGAACATCATACATGACAAACTATTTTACCGGACTAAATACGGGCAATGTGAGCAATCAAGTCAATAAAGACTCAACAATGAATGAAACACAACGATGTTAATATTGTCCACAGAATCAAAGAAAGAATAGAAACAATTCTTCTGGGATTTAATCCAAACCATCACTCTGCTCTGAGTTGGTAACCATCATGTGTGCTTTCCAATTGTAAGTCTTTATTACTGGCTACAACCAGGGTTAACTGACAGTTTGGTTTCTACCATATTTCCCCTCATAAACATTTAGTAATGGAAGGCAACACCACAGAAGTCATTAAAACAAGTGGCGAAAGAGTGACAAATACCTCTTTTTGTAGAAACTGCACACCCATATGTTTTGGGTTGAAAATCATATTCCAAGAAGAAATGAGTTCAGCTCACTTTATTTGACTGTAAAACTAAAACTCATATTGTCATAATACAAGAAATTGTAGCTGAATATAACACATTATTTCCTTTCCTGCTGGAGATGCCAGGATAGAAAACATTGGCTTGTAAGAAAAAGAGAGAGCCCAGGATCTGAAAAAGTCCTCAAGTGCAGCATAAACAATCACACAATTACAAAAATGTATGTCAAAAATGACCTTAAGTCAGATATTTGGCACTGCAGTGTTGTTTGTAATCTCATCAGGTATTGACATAACAGCCATGTAGCCTAGGTTATGAGAGTATCCTTGGAGACACAACCAAATATAAACAGCCTGAAATACGTGCCTGTCAATCTAGCCAGCGGCAGCAATCTGGGCCTATCCAGTTACAGGGCTGAATAAGAAAATTAGAAAACAAATAGCCAGCAGTACCAAGTTCCTGCGCAGGCTGACTCAAGAAAACCACCTTCTCCTGTTCCAGCCCACAGGTGATCAAGTCTGTGTAATTGCTTGTTAATAAATTCAGCACCACAGTCCCCGAGGTGTCTGGGATTCGGGCCCTGATTGAGGGGACATTTGACCCTCTGCTTGGGTCCTGGAGTTCTCTATCCTCCAAAGGGCTGTTTTAAGCACTAAAATGTTGCGCCTGGGTTTCAGTTTCGTGACCCACTTAAAGGCTATGTGCTGGCAAATGTGCCCGAAAGGTTTTCTCATCTGGCAGCAAAGCTGGTCTGCTCAACTCCTGGCCTGCCAAACTCACAAGCTTAGCAACTCCACTCTTATTTTTACTCTCCTCTAATTAAGGGGCTGGATTGACCAGGGAGGAGAGAAAAGGGAGGTATGGGCAAATGAAAAGGTAGTCAAACAAATAAAGGGAAGTAGAAGACAGTGAAGAAAAATAGCTGTGAACCAGAGGGAGAAAGGGAGAGTAAAGTGGGAGAATGGAGAGACATAGATGATTTTGTATTCTGCGCTGAAGGAAAAGGAATGCTTTGTTTAGATTTGAATGAGGTCATGTTATGATAACCCACAGCATGAAAATATTTAGGAACTCAGTGAAGTGAGGAAAAAAGGCCCTTAATAACAGATCATGTTGGACGATTGCTGGCACAAGTTCCTGCTAACGGTGTTGTGCAAGCCGCACAAGAAATATGAGGTCAATGCAGTCCTGAAGCTTACACCCACACTCAAAACCACCTCAGACGCATGTTGTTTTACTCATACCCTCAATTTTAAAGAGTTATCTCTACAGAAACGCAAAATTTTCTGATCTGTGTGAAACTTCACCCTGCAGGTGGTCCTGCTCTCAGCATTCAGGAAAAGTCTTCCAACACTGAACAGAGCGATGTTGATCCAGTGGGGAATGTGTTGCTCTTGCTGCGGGGTGAACAAGGTCAAGAACTCAGGGGTCAAGCTCATCCATCCTCTGGCAAAATGGAAAGATGTCAGGGGTGTATTACTACTGCAGCATGGATTACTCTCCTGTAGCTGTAGCTGTGGGTGAGCAACAGTGTGCAGTTTGTACTCTGTCGTGACTTTCCATTTCGTAGCCCTGTTAATACGCTGACGTTGGTGTAGATGGGATGTTACCCACTGAATACCATTAACACATTTAATGGTTAACAGCTGCTGACATGGAAAGACGACACACATGTAAGTCCCAGTGCGTGTATCTTCCTGTGAGGAGCCCTTACAGTACAGTGGAGTCTCAACCTTAATCAGAGGATGACAGGAAAGGAGAGACAGATGCATCAGATTTGTCTCAGACTAAAATATTCCTCTCCTTTGAAGACAGACTCTCTTCCCTCAGGACCACTCGCTTCATTCCCGTCTTCTAATTTCATTATTCTTCAACCTTCCTCTACCCTGTGACCAGGCCATTTCTGCTGCACTGCAATTTACTTTGCAGTGACATACATGGACAAGAACAGATTTTTATTAAGATGTTGTTGTCAGATGTAGTTGTAAAAATTGCTTTATGTTATTATCAGACTTAAGTGATTTAAAGAAATGTTGTTGCTTCTACCAGGCCAGCGCTGATTCTGTTCCACATTTTGACTCTGTCCCACACCCGCTCTCCTACCATGTTTTCTCAAAACTAAATGATCAAATTACAAACAACAGATGTGAAAGATTTGTGAGGCCTGTCTTCCAACAGTGAAGGTGGTGGGGTTGGGGGTGGGTTAAGGGGGATCTTAGATAAAGTCATTGTGGCTTGCTGAAGTGAAATTCTCCCCCCGCCGAAGTCAGAGGGCTGTCAACAAGATTATCTTCCCCGCGTAGGCAGGAAATCAAATCTGTGAGCCCCATCAACAGGAAATTAAAGAGAACAACATAGTTTAGACAAAAGCCAACAACTCCAGTCAAACCATATCCTCCCAACAGGAACGTCACCCAGTTACAAGACCTGACACTGCTTTAGGATGTCTTCATAGTGAAACACTCCTTAGGTAAGTCCAGTTTGTAGATAAACAGCAGCCAGAGCCCCCAGACACCAGACATCCTTCTGTAAATAATGTTTAGAAATGTGGACTTCAGACACCAGTGACTGTCGTCTCCAGTCCCTTGTCAGGCTTATCAGGCCTCATTTCATGTATATCTGTTTAGCTCTTTTGACACAGCCTCTTACATTATTATATAAACTCAAAATGGAGTTTACCTGCCCAGATAACAATCCGTCCCACTGAGGGAAATGAATTCAGTACAAACAATGTAAGAGCCAGCAGATCCCTATCACAGTGTAGAGGAGCATCTGCAATTCAGAGTACAAAACACACAAAACCTTCAGCCTATTCAGTGTAAAGTGAAGTTACTGTAAATCCTGTGTGAATGAAACCTACTGAAAAGCAGCTTAAATTTGAAATGACAAACACCCTCTTTGACGACAGTTATACTTCCCAAATCACACAAACTGATCTCATCTCAATGTCATACATGATCCTTGTTTTATTGTTTTAGCAGGGATAGCGAAGTACAATCTGTCTTAAATTCCACGGGCATGACGGCGATTCGTAAATTAGGCCTGTGTTGTCTGCCGACAGTCCTGAGGGATCTGGAGCCCGACTCTGTTTCCACAGCTGAGCCTGAGTATCTATAAAACTCTTTTACAGATGATGATCTCATTAATTCGGTGCATTGACAGGTGCAGCTAGAAATCCACATCACTTAGGACTTCAATCAATCAATCAATCAATCAATCAATCAATCAATCAATCAATCAATCAATCAATCAATCAATAATGCATGAATGAATGACTAACTCAACCCACATCTATGGATCTGCATTAGTGGCGAGACAATTAATTATGCAGGATGTTGAATCTCTAAACTAGCCAGGAGAATAATAATTGTTACAAAAAAAATACTATGTCTGCATGCTGTCGGTAATAAAATTTTGAATTACATGCTTCATAATTTATGGGTTTTGTTGTAGCTACATGACTGTGGTCATTATCCAGAATTTTTTTTTTTTTTTTTTACAATGCACGTGTTTAGCAAGTTAACTTTAGAAGAAGAAAAGTCGAGATAGAAATGACAGCAAAAAGGGAGGTTTGGTTTTCATTTACAGCCTCCTACATATGGCACTTAAAACCACAACTACCATGCAAGGGTGTTAGTAGAGGTTGCTATAGTAACATCCTTCAAACACACCAGCAAGAAGCTGCAGAGTTAGGCTGCCACATGTAGCCTACAGTAGCTACGTGAATGGAAATAGCCCTACTTGTGTTTTAAATCTGTGGTTCACCGACTCTTTGTTATCATGAATGAACCCACATCACAGGTTATGGTGTTAATTAAGTTAATGCATATTTTGGTCATTGTTTTCTATTTTGTATTAGTCTCATTAAAGTAGGATTAAAGGGCCTGAAGTGGTGAATGTTTATTTGAAAAAGAGCAACGATTTAGGATGGGAGACTTTCTGTAACAAGATTGATGTGTATGAAGTCTGGGGTGGTGTTTAGCTCAGTTGGTAGGCTATGAAGCCATGATCTTGCAAGTAAAAACACACACTGTTGATATAAAAGCATAGGCTACAATCTGTATCAATGCATTTTCTACTTTTCAGGCTTGTAAGTTCCATCTGTGTGGGACTTTTATTGTCTTGAATCATTCTAAGGGACTCTTCACCCTCACCCCTGTGAAACTTGCCACTGATAGAGTCCAAAGCAAATCCACATCTACAGTTTGACATTTCATGTTCCTGCACTATAAATCCAATGAAGTCCTCATTGATTCTCTACATTGATTTAAGGTAGCCCCTCCTGGGTGAAATACAGTGCTGTTCAGTAATGGGAATTTGTGTGTGTATACTGGATGTGGATATACAGTATTTGTAGTGTGGTGTGGTGGTGGGTCATGTTGGGCTGGGCTTCTGTGGATTTGGCTGCATGCCCTGGGACGTCTGTACAGCGAAAACCAGCCACCTCTGCCTTCAACATCTATCCACACGTTCTCAGTTGACAGCACACTTTCAGCAGGACTTAATGGGGCTTAGCTGCTCAAGAGGCCTCTGGCTATACCGTCCACAGTGAGACAACAATAGTGCTTCTATTACAAGTGTTACCCTAATTGAAATCCTCTATTTATTGAACATTGTATTATTGCTGGTGTGTGGCTGAATTTCTGTGGGGCAAGTAATTCATTTTTGAAATTAATGAACCTTGTTTTGGCGGATACTTGTAGACCACAGAGGATTATCCTGTGCCGGGTATCACTGAACTAAGATCTTAGTGTGGCAGGTGCAGAAATGTCTGACTCTTTTCAATAAATGTCAGGGGAACTCAAGTTTCGCTCTGTTTGCTATTATAAGCAAATAAATTAGTGTCATTTATCTTTCAGGGCAACATGTCCTGTGCCTAGAATTATGTGTCTGTGCACAGATAAGTCTTTTGGAAAGTTCAGGCCAGGGCATGACTCAGTATTGGCAGCTTTACTGCCCAAGGTGATCTTTACAGTAGGAACACTATGCGCATGGTGTAAATGCTTGTGAAATCTGCTCTTGTTAAAAAAAAAAAAAAAAAAGCTTTTTGGTGGAATATGCTTATTCACTTATTAGCTTAGGGCGCTTACATACTAAATACTAAATGAAAGTGCATGCTGGGCCTGCAGTCTTCTGCATCTCTGTTGGACGGGGGCTCAGAGGAGGTGTCGAGGGTCAGTTACTTTCTCAGAGCGATCATTTCAACCCTGCCTCCAGAGTCAACATTCCACCCTGTACCTACAGCTGTCTGCATGCAGACCGGGAGCGAAAGTGAGAGGAAATGAGAGAGAAATGGAAAGAAAATGACAGAAAGAACATTAGTGGAGTAAGAGTTTTTTTTTTCTCCACCTCCTGAAAAGCTAAGGTTTCACAGGTTTGGCTTCCCCAGCTTCGGAAGGCCCGAATGACTACTGTTATTCATGCGGGTAGACATCATCAATTACCTCTAATTAACCAGATGATGGTCTGGTGAGCAGAAAATGAAGGAGGCAATTAATCACTCGGGGCACCTCCAGGCCTACTGTTCAACTTAAAGAAAGGGGGAATGTAAATCAAAAGAGTTCGTGGGTCTTTTGTACGTCTCCTCCTTGTGCCCAGGAGCAGGACACATCCAAACCATTGTGGTCCATAAGCAGCGGAAAATGGAGACTCCTCTGAGGAGTGTATTGGCAGAATCTATCCACCTGACGAAACTAATGGAGAAAACACCCCCTTCATCCTCATGCATGTACAGTACACACTGACAGTTGACCCATGAGAGAGGTAGTGCGTATAGAGTTATTAGATTGGAGGGAATTTACTGCCTCTGTTGAGGTGCAGCTTTTCTCCTCTCTTCTTGCTTGCTTCTGTCAACTTCTGTGGGTGAGTTGTGGGTGGTTGGGAGATGACGTAATGGTGGAAAAGGTCCTGGGTGCAGTTAAACTTGTAATTCAGTGAGGAATCTTTCATCTGGTCAAGGCTGGCCGGCTCTGTCTTTATAAATAATGAGGTTAGTCTTCAAAAGAGGAAAACAGAGGAGGAGGAAAGGAGAGATGTGACACGAAGAAGTCCTTGAGTAACCTACTTACTTACTGCAGCTGAAAAGCCCTCATATTAATTTCTCATCCTCATAACATAGTCACAGGTCAGATTTCTCTGCTGTTTACAGCACTGTATAAGGTTCTGCAAGTAAGTCATTGCTGATGCTGAGCATGAAATAATTTGAGTCTTGATCCAGGAAAATATTATCCTGGCCAGAGGAATCCAGAATTTCACTTCCAGATAGGGTTTTTGAGGGATCATTCAAGGTCTTTTCACGAGTCACTTATAAAGTTACTCCATAAATCTCCATATTCTGTATGAAATTCAGTCATCCTCAATCACTGTCTCCTCTGCTCATCTAAATTAAATTACGACCTTGAATAAATATATAAGTTCAGAGTAGCAAATGTTAATCTTTTTTTAATAAAATGTGATATTCCCAGCAAGGCAGCAACACCCCCCCCCCCCCAAAAAAAAAAAGTAAGTGCATGCAGAGTACACCACTGGAAGTCAGCTACTGCTATCATCAGCTGTGCTTGAAGTGAGATTCTGGGCTGTTTCACCGGTGTGAACCCACCCCATGTGTGCTTTATTACCTCATCTTAAGGAATGATTTATGGCTCTCACACAGACCACTCTTCTGCACTGTTTATATCAGTGGAAGATAAAAGAAAATCATGGCTTTATTACCCAGACAGAGTGGGTCTGTTTACACTGCAGACGAGCCTCATTGGAGAGCTGCAACCGGCCTGCATCACACATATCTGATCTGCCTCTTCAGAGGCAATAAACTGTTGGCCGATGTGTGCAAGCCATCACTGAACAAAACTGATATGTGCTAAATACAAAATGGTGTCTTTCAGAGTACAAATTCCATTTCTGTCTACTCCTATTGTTGACAGACATTTTATCCTCATGACTCATCCTGATAAAAAAAAAAAGAAAAAGAAAAGAGAAGATCCAGCTTTGCTTGGATTTCTGTTGAGATGGTTGTCTGGAGTCCCTTGTGCTTTAGCAGTCAAACACATTACTATTATCAGATGGACTGTTGCTGCTTGTAAATTTATTCAAGATCTCAATGGAAAAGTGCATGTCCCTGTGTGCTCCTAATACCAACCATCTAAAATCTCTTTGCCTATAGCGCCATCCTGTGGTGAGTATGAATATGACACAAAGCACACCAGTGCACGTCATACAGTTCACATAACTACAACTCATGGCAAGCAAATCCTAACTCCTTCAAAAGTCATGTCAACTCCAGATAAAAGAAACAAATAAAACAAAACAGCAACAACCAAGCGGTGTGTTCCAGTATCACATTATTTTATTAGCCGGTACAGAAGATTAACTGTGTTGTAAGGCTCTGTTTTTACTAAGTTTACACACTTGAGACCAAACAGAACAGCAGCTTACGATACACACCGACCGAGAGGTCAGTGATGTCTACAAACCAAGAAGATACTTGTTTTTTTTTTAATTCAGAAAAAAATGATAGTGTCTCAACACATTAAACTGATAACACTTCATGTAATTTACAGAGCGTACTATACATCCTCTCTTTAGTGCCAGAAACAGTTACTGTGAGACTTCAGACAATAGTAAAATTAAAGGCTGGTATCACCTTCGACCCGAGGAAACCTCTTTGATACGAAAACAGTACAGGATCAGTAACTGGGATGACAATGTCTAACGTGTGTGATATTTACTATAGTTGAAGCATGCGAGTTAATACCATACTATTGTCTGCAGAAAAGGATGTTGACGAGGATACACAAGCTAGAAGCGCAGAGGTGTGTGTGCTGCACAGCTGGGCGTTGTTCGGATTGTTCTCAGATATGGTTTCTGATTCTGCTCATGGACTCCACTCATTCCCAACCGTTTACATATCAACACCAATCTCACCTTTGAACATAACCCACTGATGCATTTAATATGAGAAAATGTAATCTTAAATGTGGAGATAGGCTGGGAGAAAACACTGTATGTAACATTGTGAAATATTCTTTCTCATGTTCCAGCAACAGCAAATGTGGTAATTGAATGACCTGTACATATCAGGTTTGGTTTCCTGTAAGTGCTTTTTACTGATAGATGGTACATTGTCTCAGCTGAGGAGGGTAATAATGCAGTGAGATTCAGCATATTGTCATGTTTGCCACTGCATTTAGGAACACTGAAATAAAGTCAACATCACAAAGCCAACTTATGCATCAGTTGGTCTGCAGTTAAACACGTCTTCACGTAGTTTTATAAAGTGGGCAGCACAGGGGGCCATCATTCATTCACTGGATCTTTTACAATGTATTTAATGATGCAACTTAAAGCAAAATCTAAACTCTCTGAAAACAGTTGTATGCCAAGAATATCTCTAATCATTCTCACATCAATAAGCAGAATCAGAAATCATTTTAAAATTAAATAAATCCCGCAGTTGAGAGAAATTACCGGTAGTTCAAAGAACCCAACGCTAGGACTCAGGGACTGTCTGAAAGTAGCTGGAGTACTCATGATCAGGGAGCGAGGGGTCCCAGCCTCAGCTCCACGTGGTGGGTGAGCCAGATGGGCTCAGCAGTGTTGTCGCCTCCCTCCTCGCTCTGCCTGACGGGAGCCGCGAGGTTGCGGAAATCATGTTTGATCTTAACTGAAACAGTGACGTCTGCATCCTCTTCTTTCTGAGGGATCACCTTGATGAAGAAACCAATCTTGTTGGACTTCCGGAAGGCAACAACACTGGAGGGAGGACAGAAATCAGGTAAGGAGTTCCTGCACACTCACCACTGATTTTATGTGTGTGTGTGTGTGTGTGTGTGTGTGTGTGTGTGTGTGTGTGTGTGTGTGTGTGTGTGTGTGTGTACTTACTCTGGGTCATCCTGGAAGTCCTGAGGTTCAGCCAGTTCATCATATTCAGCAGCAGCATCTTTTCCTGCCAAGACTAGTTCCTTGCTGGGTACTATAACCTGAGCACAAATATGGTTTGAACATTTAGTGGTTTTCCAGACTTTGTGAGGAGGGGGATTTTTCTGATTATTACTATCAGCCGATTTTCATTCAAATATGTGACTGGTAGCACCTCGTCACCAATCACCTATGGTTATGGCTGTGTGCGGTATTAAATATACCAATGTGCAAAAAAACATGTCGGCCTTTTGAACAATGTGTGGGATTGATACAAAATACAACATCTGCAAAGACTGCAAAAAAAATACTGTTATCAGACAATCTCACTTACAGGTAATCAATATTGGTATCTGTGGTAGGTAAAGAAAGAAAAAACCTTGATTGGGGCATCCCTAAAACTTACAGACCGTTGAAATGAAATGCATAATACATGTGTAGTGGGTGCGTGAACCCAGCCGTGGGTACAGCAGGTCGATGAAGTCAACCGTGCGTGGCTTGATGCAGTTCACTTTGCCCTCCAGGTGTTTGAATATCAGGTCAAGCAGAATGACAGGACTGCACATTTTGGTTGGCCATAACGTGAATGGAAATGGGTCATGAAGATGCTCTGTTTTGGCCAGGAGCATTTCCTTGCCCAGCCTGGCCCATGACTTCATCACTAAAGAGGCCAAGACAAACAGCCCGTAGTCACTGAGGTCCTCGCAGCAGCTGCTGGCAACACAGCGTACATTTTTTTCCACAGGAACATGGCACTCTGTGCGTGTGACAGCTGACAGATGGAGGTTAAAAAACCCAACTGTTATGCATATGAGATGATGTGAAGACTAATTATTCCTTAAATAACTGATGGAGCTGACCACCCTGTACTCTCTGAAGCTCACTGGTTGGACTGTTGCAATACTGTTCAATATGACAGGTTAATATTTGGTAACAGGCAGGTTGTGAGCAACTGCCACAATCTGTAATTGTGCCAATTTGTGCCATGTTACTGAAGAGGAAAGAAATGATGCTCTCTCCAGTAGTTCTGGCTCCATTCATTGACATCTGGCCATCCTGTGGGGCAGATGTACTCCCACCTGTGCTGTCAGACCTGCAGTCATGACAGGTGACTGAAACTAGAGACAAGTACCTTGGCAGTGCTGTTGATGTCATCGGGATCTTCCTCCTCACAAGCGGCCAGTGTGACGTGGGTGATGTTCTCCACTGGGTTGGTCAGAGTCAACAGCACTTGGCTCTCCTAAGTAGAGTAGAAAAGACAAGTTGAACCCTTTCAACTCTGGCTGAATTCACTTAAAAGGTTATGGCAGTGCTTAAAGCAACACTCGGCTCTTCCTTTGACCGCTGACAAAAGGCAGCCTTTCTACCTCTGCAAACGCCTGGGGACCAGAGGATTCTTGGAGGGAGGAATGGGTAGCAGCGTTTTGTCCTGATCAGGGATGTTTTAACAAACAGCTTCTTAAGAAGGTTAAATGCTTCCCAGCCTGTGCTGCAGTACATCAGTCTCTTGGCATCACACTTGCTCATAACATGTATTAATAGATGCAATCTCTCACATCCAATCCACATCTCAGTCTTAGATTAAAGCTACACACCCTCACCTACATGCACTGCACAACTGGTCTCAAAAATTTGTGTATAAGCACTTTTATAATCTTGTTCTTTGAATAATTTTGATATTGTGAACTGCTTGTGTATTCTTTTAGTGTTGTTTTGTATAGGTACATTGTGTTTAAATGGTCCTTTATACAGCAGTTCACACAGGCATAGGCTCATACCTACTTCATTTTACAGTATGACAGTAAAAATTGAGACAGTATGACAGTATGTCACAGACTCAGTGAGGTTAATGGTTAAGATTATTAATATAATGAGTAAAACATGTAAAAGAAATGTCCCCTATAGCAGAGCACACACTGACCTTCATGTACCGGAGATTGGGAATGGACATAATTCTCACTTCAGGGATATAACTCCTGTGGACGTAGGCAGAGGGCCAATCAATACACTGTAACACTCAAAACATATTCACAGCACTCAGCAAGTACATTCACACCACATTCATCAAAAGCTCAAATAAAAACAGCTTTGTCTTTACTTTAACAAAAAACTCAAGTCAATGTAGAATGGGGCAAATTCATCATAGCAGAGGAAAAGAAAAACAGATAAATTATTAAGTACATGTACAGTGGAAACTCACATTTACAGGAAAAAGAAATTAACTCTTGACCTTTGAATGTAGGCTATATGCAGTGAGGCAATTTTTGCTAGTGCTGGTTGAAAAGCATTTCTTTCAAATATTGCCAGGCATGTGATGGTTTATTTATCAAAATAAATTAGAGTTCAAGTAAAAACCATTTATAATTACTAAATGTCTTTAATATTAAAATATATGTGAACATTTTCCTGAGCACATGCTAATCTAATTAAACTACATCAGCCTTGAGGCAGGATTTAGACTTTTAATTAAATGAAAAAAAGTGTTCAATAACATAATGGAAGCACACAATGTAGACGTGATGACCAATACTCACACAGCCACCAGCTGAATTTTAAACTTGATTGAAGTCGGATTAAACTCTGGCTTGCTCAAGTTGTGCTCACATTTCTGAAAGAGTAAATTAAAAACATTATTATCTAAATGTGATCTACATAAAAGCAAAAACCTTTGACTGATGCAGAGGAGTAAAACCCTGAAGTGTTACTGACCCTGCAGCGGAGCGAGCGCTTCATCAGAAGGTGTTTGTGTCTCGGGTGGAGTTGAGACGCCCCCGCTGGCTGGAAGTCAGGCTGCAGAAGCCGCTGGCGCAGTGTGGTCACTGCAGGGGCAGGGATACAACTTAACCTCAATTAGAGCGACATAAGTTAGAATTACTGTGTAACAAGCTCTGAACAGAGAACTTACCCTCTGGTAAACTGATGGGCCTGGTGTAACAATCTTCAGGAAGGGGCTCCACTTCATCAAGAGCCTGTGCAGGTTCAATAGTGATCTCTTTCTGGTCCTCGCCCTCTTTAAGGCTAGTGGACAGATACACAAATAGTGCTGTCAACAGTGGTATGTCTTATATAGATGGTATTAAATGTAAACTGAATGCTGACCACACTGCAATGCTGTGAGACTCACATTTTCAAAACTAAGATCACAATTATATCCCAATTCATGGTACAGGTTGTTTTAGGCTTAGGGGTTATAACACATTGACTCACTCTCATTCATTTAACATATATCTTATAGTACATTATGACTCAGCATTTTCAGAAGAGAGATTTGAAACATATCTGAGGTAGGAAATCCACTTCTTTTTTGGTCAAATAAACATTAAAGTTAAATGGTTTTGCAGCTGTGAAGAGTCTCTGACCTCTGAGATTTTAGACCTGACCACTCAACATCAACCTCTGTTGATACTGTATTGTTTTCATGGTGTTTTTGCCAGATTTACACTCACCTCCTGGATTTGACAACGAACACCATGCCAATTATCAATTTTCATATGTTGAGGATACCTGAATGCATTCCAGTATAGATTTAAAAATGATCCCTGCTATCAACCATATTACTAAAAGGTGGTGATGAAAACTCTGAGGGAAAAAAAAGGGTGATGAACTGTTCACTATGATGGATTACCCATATATTCCAAGCCAAGTTTCAAGGCTCTGCAAATTGATTTTCCTGACACTCTGAAATTAATGAAACAATGGGTGCTGGAAGGTTAGAAGTCAATTTATCTCAGTCACCGATAATATATACACATACACAATGTGTAGTTAATGAGTTGAAACACGCAAACCCGGGGGAGTTATCCTTTAAATTTAAGTTTTACCCAGGAAAAAAAAGGTTGTGTGTATGGCGTTTAAGCACTAGTGATTCCCATTATAAGACAAAATAGCACTCACGAAAGGCCTGCCAGGCTTGATATGGGAGCTCCAGGTCTCTGCCTCTGCAGTCTGGTTCCAAGGCCATATTTTTCCTGAGTGAATTTGAGGGAGGAAACTGATCAGACATCAAAATTATGGAGGACTAAAACCATTTATGAAATGACCTAATCTGTAGCTACAGCTATTTGTCTACATGACTACGTTTAACACAAAGTCTTGACCTTAAAGGATAACTTCTACACACAAAAATGGAAAGAAACAATACAGACATAACAAAAACAACAATATATACTGTATCATCTGTCTTGTGGTAACAGACGGTAACAGGAGCCTTTCTGCCCAGGACAGTGAGAAAGAATCAACTATGTGAGACTGAGGGTTTAGGCCTTAATGAGTATGACAAATATTTTGGTCTGGTTACACAATCTTGTATTTCTTTTCTCCCTCTAACTAACATGAAGGCTCCCATTGTGTGGTTATTGGTCTCATTTACCCAAAGAAACATTCATGTGATCTGTGGGGTCACTTGGTAACATATTCGACAGGACATTAAATAAAGAGATGACAGTGTAACTGTAAAGACGAGACTACCCAAGTTGTGAAAAGTACAACTCACCACCACATGAATAGTGTGTTGCTGGGGGGTAAAAACCAAAATATCAGAGTGCATAAGCAAAGAAAAAAAGAGAGAATTAAGAAACAGGTGGAACCAAAGCAATTTAGCAAACATTAGTGGCATTTGGTGACATGCAACAGCAACAGAATTGCATAGCTTATGGAAAACAACAGCAGGGATCACAGCTTAGGTGTTTAAATTGTATTGAGATATAAGGGAAACCAGTTTGCATTACTGAATCTTAATAATTGTGAAAGCAGAATGCAATAAGGTGAAAACGTGCCAACAAGCTTAAGAACCATGTCCACACCAGGGTGTTTTGACTATTTTTTTGTTTATAACAGGGAAATAAGTATTGAACGCATCAACATTTTTCTCAGAAAATATATTTGTAATAGAGCTATTGATATGAAATTTTCACCAGATGTCAGCAACAACCCAAGTCATGAAAGTAAGTGAAATGACACAGGGAATAAGTATTTAACACATGAAGAGGTGCAAAAAGGTATGGAAAGCCAAAAAAGCAACTGGAGTCTGTCAGTATTTAGAAAGTAATCCTGTCCCCTATCAGTGCAAAGTAATATCAGCTAGTTTAGTCCAGTTGACGCCTAAACGTTTCTCATCACCAAGGTATCACACAAGAGGAATCTAAGCTTCTCTCATTCAGAAACTTATGTTGCAGAACATACTGATGGCATCAGTTACAGAGGTGTCTGAACGCACCGTTTTATCCCTTAGTGCCGTTATCCGGAACTAAAAAGAACAAAATTTTAGCATAAACTGGCCACGAACAGGTGCTCCTCACAAGACTTCTGACAGAGTCAAAAGAAAACTAAGAACAGTTGTCCAAGAGCCAAGGAGCCCTGACAGAGAGCTGTAGAGACTTGCAATTAGCAGGTACAGTTATAAAAAAACAAAACAATGAGTAATGCATTTAACCGCCATGGCCTCTATGCATGCTCACCATGCAGGTCTATTGACACGTTCAATACTTATTTTCCCTACTGTATATACACAAGTAACTTAAAAATGTCCATTTGTTTAATAAACGAACAGCGTGTTCACATTAATCTACCAAAGTAAAGACATGGTGTGAAAATTGCACTTCAACCAAAATTACCGCAGCTGATACTGTTTTAGTTACAGGTGTGCTAATTATATCCTTAATGGTTCACACATACTCAATGGTGGAGAACCCTCAGTTAGGAACATATCTGAATCAAATTTATCTTGAAAGATTGTTGATCTGTGCTTTCCAAAAGTACAGACACCTTTTATAACAAATAACAGACAGACAACAGCTGTTAAGGGTTAGGAAGAAGATATGGATGTTTGAATTGGAGCAGAGTACCGAAAATGCCAGAGGCATGCACTGTCGTCTCCTGGCCAACTTCTTCCTGTCTCTCTCTTGCCTCTCTCTGTGGGCCAGTTGCTGGTAATACTCAATCAGCTTGTTGATCTGTGGGGGACAAAAATTCAATTCATAAACTGGCAATCAATTATTAAAGCATTTTCTATAAGATAAGAAACATGACAAGTTGGGCAAGGGTAAACCAATAAAGTAACACAATAATCCAAGAGGACATTACTGCAAAGCAATTTGTTTGCAGATTATAATTTAACTTCTGCAATATGGAAAACTGAACCATGTTATTCAGCTATAATCACAAAATCATTGAAAGACTTGGTACAATTATAGGCATTTGGAGTAATTTGTTTTAACAACCACTTGGAAAAGTTGCAAAAAACGAAATGGGACTTGTTTGTGCCACATTTGTGTCCTAAGCAGCCACTTTGTTTGCACAGTTTACTTTTGCTATCTGTGGGTTGCTTATTCTGAGACACATCTATTCAGAAAGAAGCAATGCATGATCAGGAAACATGTGAGCAACTCGAGAGATGACCAGAGGGGAAAACCTACCCGCTGAGTATGAGGGGTCTCTGGTTCCTGCCATCCTCCACTGGCTGTAGTTAAAGTACAACAGACCAAAACATTAGACTTGAGACAGTCATAGTGAAAGAGTAGCTCCTTACAACAAAACTTTAACATAATAAAGCATTTTAACACTGATGCCTAAGTTAATAATTCAGACCACATCAGTATGTTAACAAAATATGAGCACGCACCAACTGATTTGTCAGCCATGCCCACATCCCTGGAGGTCCAGCGACAGAAGCCACAGGCCAAATAATAGGCCTTCTTCATGGCCGTCTTGGTAGGATCATCGGGCAGAGGAGATGGGATGTTGGTGGCCCGCGTGGACAGTGTGTGCATGCAACATGGGCAGTCGAAACAGTTTGCACACCTACAGAGGAGCACAAAGAAAGCCAGGGATGAAAGGAGGATATCATTGACATAAACAAGATGCCACTTGATAAATACAAAGTGACCAAGACGGGTCCTGAACAGGTAACCAGCCTTCTCAATGTATTAGCACAAAAGTCTCACCTGTTCTTTTTAAGTTTAGCCTCTGCAGACGGCATGTTCTCCAGACAGCTTGGACAATAGTGGGAGTCCACCTGTTCACCAGAGACAGGGGTGCGAGAAAGAAGTCAGCCAAACTCTGCATCCTCATCTTAAACTTCATTTTTGACTGGCTTCAAAATTGTTAAATTGTCAAAGAGCTTTTATTACTACAACATAGTACAACAAAACAAGATTGACTTTTACCTTGTTGCCATTTATTAAAAACAGTGAGGGAGGGGGACTGAATATATATTTCCCCACTGTGTTTCATACAAAGCGTTACATGACAAGGAAAAACTTCAGACTATTAATGTGAAGTTGCTATTGAATAAATATCTGTATCACTCTGGGTGTGGTGTCCATAACTGTGAGCCACGTTAACAGGCGGTTATTGACGATGAAGACATTAGCTGGGGTGGACCAAAGTAAAAACATAATGTTGTACTTCACGGATAAACCGCTCAGAGTCTTTATATGTGAACTAACCAGGTTGTTTTACGCTAAACTCGAAAGATTGCAAGTGCTAACTAGCGTTAGCCTGTTCTGTGGATAACGCTAACCCCCAACGGAAGTTAGATCGTCGCAGCCAATGAGATGAGCGGACCGCCGTGATTGACAGGCAGCCTATCCAATAGAACGCACAAGAAACTTCCGCTAATCCCGCCTACCTGTCAAAGCTACCAGCTAGCCGGCTAACAACAATGTAGCCGCTGGCCGACTAGATGAAGCTAGCAGCTAGCTCGTCAACACCGGAGCGCAGTAAAGGAAAACGTTAACGTACCTCGTGAGACACACATTCCAGAGACCGCAGCTCGCTACAGTAGCGACAGAAATAGAGCTGAGATATAGGTGCTCGGATCTTTTTCTCTCCACGGACCAGATAGACAACTCTATCCGGCTGCAGAAGGGACGCCATCTCTGAGCCGTACAGCTGAGTCGGGAGGCCAGCAGCAGCACTGACTGTCTGCCGCTGTTTATGTCACCGCTGGTCGCTATGGCCGCCCGGTGCTCCCTGTCGGCCCCCTGTGGTCAACACCAGAACTGCATGGTGACAGTGAGGCTGTCGGTCTGAACCTGAACTAGTGAAAGAAAAACAGCGACAGAAAGACATCAAGGGCAGGGATGATGACCATACATTTTGATTGATAGCAGCAGTAGGCTATGTCAGCGACGTTTCATGAAGCACCTTTACCACAGCTTATGGCAAAGTAGATCCACTCTCCTGTGATGTTTTGTAAAGAAGTGGAGAGGGGACTTGAGTTGAAGCAAACAACTTTTTAAAGTAATTAAATTTCAATATGTGGTCATAATTTAGGCTGTCAATGAATGTAATAAAAAAGATCATTACATTTGCACATAGGTCTTCCTGCAATATGATTAAACTTTTTTTTTTTTAGCATTGTACAAAAACTGTGAATGTTTTCCATCAAAATGTTACCTTGTTAAAAAAAGAAAAAGAAAATGCAAATACTGCCCATTGCAAAACTCAAGATGTTTCCTAAATTCAAATAAATAAAGACATATATTTACAGTTACACTTGGATCTAAGGTTACTTCTAAATAGATACTCATATTTTATGAAATTTATAATACCCTGAAAATCTAGAGTTCCAGGGCTTGTGACTACAAGTGTCTGAAAATTCATATTTTAAACTGAACACAAGTATTAGCTATTACAACAATAAAAGTACTGATTTCCATTTCTGCAGGCTGCAGTGATGCATGTGAACCAGTTTGTGTAACCCAGAGGTTACTACCAGTCAGCTCACCACATGACTTGCATTAGAAGTGAAGTGATATAAAAGTAGCTTCAAATTGAGCTCATAAACAGACACTGTGTTTCTGAAGAAAGTACAGTAACTATATGCATATGCTGCCACTGTGAAACACATCGACAAAATCCAGATGCTTTAATTTAGATTCACTGGCTTCCACAGCCTAACAACACACCCCCTTTTCATTTTTATATTACCTAGGCTATAGCAGAAAAAATGAACCTTATGAGACAATATAGATCTTGGCACTGTAAAATATAGTCACCGGTGCTCTAATAGGAGTGAAAGGAGGCCTGTCAGCCACCCACAGGGCATATGGCCAAGTACCAGCTCACCATGGCAACAGTGGATCTCAGAAGGGTGAAATGATCCATGAATAAAAATTAAACCAACAGTATTCCTCTTCTTTACGGGAAAGGTGGTGCACAGCATCTTGTAGCTATTCATCCCAGCTCAGCCAAACTCAGCTGAATGCTGTTTATGAATGTTCACAGTAGGTTAAACACCAGGTATGCTCAGAGTGACAGGCACACACAGACATAGACTCAATTATTTCATTTTTGGCAGATTGTCTTAATTAGGGAGGGTGAATGAGGGAGAAGATTAGTTTTGACATGGCTACCTACATAATAAAATCATTATCAGTCTGCAAAAAAAAAAAAAAAAAGCAACACCCATTAGGCTATTGGGAAAAGATCTGGTGCACAATGAAACTTTGTTTATTTCTAATGTGATTGCTGTAACACTAAGGAGAAAAGTCGTGATGATGTGGCGACAGCTAGGGCCTATTCTTTCACTCTCTCACTCAGTAACTCATTAACTAACGTGTAGCCTACGTGGTTTACGTCAGCAGAGGGCGTCATCTCAGCCAGCTGTGTTGATCACCCCGCCCCCGGCCAGATGACTTTATCTATCCCGAGGGAGAAGCGGTCGGGCGGACATCCAGAGAGAGCAGTCGCTGCTGTCGGTGGAGGTCGGCACGATGTGGTCCTTCTTACCGCTCCTGCTGCTGGGTCTGCTGCAGCCCTGGCCAGCCGAGTCCATGTTAACTCAGGTAGTACCTGTTGATACCTACACACACACACACACACACACACACACACACACACACACACACACACACACACACACACACACACACACACACTCTTTGTTGACTGCACGAAGGCGGACAGACAGACAGACAGATAGAGATAGAAGCGACGTGTCATCCGACGCACCGTTCACACAGGTGTCATGTTAAACCTATTGAGCTTTCAGGGTGGAGGGTGCAACTAACCTGTGCAGCTATAACTTGACTTAAAACAAAATTATGGTTATATTATAGGCTACTGTAGCCTATAGGTTAACATAGCGGTACATGGCAGCTGTCACAACACCTCCTACACTAAATCCACGGTTTTCGAGAAGGTTCCTCGTCACAGCTGAAATAATTAGGCTAATTAAGCTACCACAATCCTTACAGCTCTTTTGTTTCCTATGTCCATGTTTCTTCAGTCAACCAAAATGGTCATTACACACCTCTTTCATCGCTTAAAGACAATATTGATTGGTGATGAAGCCATGTAGCTAAATAAAACATTGTAGTAGGCTACTGTTATCATTGTATTTTATGACAGTTACAGTTCCTTTTTTGTTCAAGCACTTCCTCCATGTAGGCTTTTGTTGCCATTGTGTTAAAACTAGGAGTAGGCTAGTTAATCCATGTTAATGTGTTCCTAACACTGCATTATCAACTAGTATGTCAACTATCACACTTGTTTTCAGTAGTGGAAAAGTTTTGCCTGTAATGCCTTGAGGTGAACTTGTGCTTTAAGCAATCCTTATAATCATCAGGACCTTGATGTTAGACAGCTTTAGACAATTCTCATAACGCACTCTGAACAAATTAATTGAGACCTGGCATGGTTTGTGAGTCTGAATTTAACTAAGTGCCTTTGGCTCTTTAAGCGCAATGTTCTCCTGCTCTGTTGACACTGGGCATGTGTTATGCAGTGGGGCAGATGTCAGCGGTTTAACTGCATAACAACAAGTGTATGAGAAGTAAGACAGGGGAAGTGTTCCACCTGTCCCTACAGTTTAGGGATGCATTTGATGAATAAGTTCCTGATATTTGCATTAGGAACTGGATGGATGACATTAACTGTGTGTGGTTCACCTCAAGAGCCTTAACAGCACATGGCAATTATTTGTCTAAGGAAAAACTGGATAATAAGCTTTCATTGTGTAAGGATGTTATCTCAATTGCCATTTTTTCCCCTCGTATCAAATATATTTGACTTCTGTATAGCTGTAAACATGAATTATTTCAGTATCAGAATAACGTGCCAGTACATTAGATTAACTGTAAAATGTCTCATATGTCTTGTTTTGCCTAATACAGCAAAACCCAAAGACACTCAGTTCATCATGTGAGACAAGTAAAAAAACATCACATTTTCATTCAGGGGATGACTATAATAATCAAATATTATATAGTTGCAGATTTATTTTATTTTATTTTAATTACTTGACTAGACAGATTACTGAAGTTTGACAGTTCATAATAATGACTTCATGAGTTTTTGTTACATTATCCTGTGTTATTTGTGACAGTGAATCAAATGGTGAGTGTTATTTGTATTGTCCATTATGCATGCTTATTTGTTGATACAAAGCAGCACATGAAACAATAACTTAGGCTGTGAATTTGACATTTTTCCAAATTCTTTTGATAATATCCATCATCCACAGGTGATGTGACACAAGGTGTCCTTCATCACATCACTGTTTGTTAAAGTAGCACTGGTCAAGCTGACTGGTGTAGGCTGACAGAATGACCATCAGGTCATCCAGGAAATATTCTGCTCAAACAAGTGTGTGGCAAATGTTTGTTGAACAGCATTTTTTTTTTATTTACCAAAAATTACTCAGATGAAATCAATCATTAAAAGTAGTGGATGACTTAAATGTTACAAACACGTCATAATGTCAAAATAACTGTGTTGTTGACACTCTACTATAAGCAGAGATACCATAAATAAATCTAATAAAATTGAATAACAGGCCAATAATCTCCTGGAAAATAAGTGTGTATGGTTTTTGGAGTTCTTCTTGTACACACATCTGTCGAGAAAACCAGTGATTATTGGCAAAAATACTACACTAAGGACGCACTGGGTAACTGTGTAAGCAGATGACCAATTAAAACAAATATAACCTGCTTTGACCTGTGTTTGTTTCTCCAGCGGTGTTACCCATCCAAAGATGACACAATTTACAAATACCAGGCAAAGACCCTGAATGGGAGTCACACCGTGAACTTCAGCGACTACATGGGCAAGAGTGTCCTTGTTGTCAATGTTGCTACATACTGAGGATACACCTTTCAGTATGTGGGTAAGGAATGGCACCACAAGTTTCTAAATTGTCTGTGAGGAAAATGCTTCTCCATCTTAACACTTCTTACTTCTTTTTCTGTAAACAGAATTGAATGCACTACATGATGAGATGAGACCACTTGGACTTACTGTTGTTGGTTTCCCCTGCAACCAGTTTGGCAAACAGGAACCAGGGCAAAATAGTGAAATCATGCCAGGCTTAAAGTAAGCAATCTTTCTTTTTCTGTGCCAGTTCTTACGTCAGACATGGGGGGAAAAACCAACCAGCTAAAGTCAGGTCAGAGATATATGGATTTTTACAAAAAAAAAAAAAAAAAAACTTCTAAAAATACTAGCTCTTTTAGAAACTTGAAAGTGTCTACTGCTGGAAGCTGAAAGAATATGTGAGAACAGGAGAGTCACCTTCATGTCATTCACAGGCTTCTCACAAGACAGCACATATTGTAAGGTGTTGTAACATAAGAAGCTCCATAGGTGAATGTAGAGAGGAATGTGTAATATTGCAATAAATCCTCTCTCAATCAACAAAGCTTCATTTAATGAAGGCAAACATCCTTTGGCAATAAGATCAGTTTCTCTTAGTGGCCTCTCATACACAGAATGTATGTCTCAGGTTCCATCATACATCTTACATCCATAGCAAAGCCTCTATAATACTGTAGGTTTGTTCAGCTTGTAGTGAATTTAGGGCAGCTGCCAGGCCATGAAGGGCTCGGAGGCACGTCCAATGATAAGCTGCCCTCTTTCTGGATTCCAGGCATGTCAGACCAGGCAAGGGCTTTGTTCCAAACTTCCTGCTGTTTGAGAAAGGTGATGTGAATGGAAAAGGGGAGCAAGAGGTTTTCACCTTCCTTAAGGTAAGTTATGGTCTGCTAACAAAGGGTGTGATCTAAAAGAGAAAATGAACACCGTTATTAGAGGTAGACTGTTTAATATACTGTGTTTCCCTAATGGTGTGTACGGATGTTTGTTTTCAGTTGTTTTTAAATTGACCTGGGTGTTGTTTGACATACTAATCGGATTACCTTTGAGAAAGAGAATTTAATAGATTACACTTGAGCAGCTTCCGTTTACTCAACAATAAATAAATACGTTCACACCCCATGAACAAGCATACGCCCAGAATGAGACCTTTCCATATAAACAGGCGTCTGACTATTTTCGAGCCACTGAAAATTACTCACTTGCTGGTAGTACTGTATTTAGACTAGATCATTATCTTAATGTAAAAGAAAGCACAGTAACTTTCTGCCACACAGAGTTCCTGCCCGCCGGTAGGAGACAACTTCGGTGACCCTACTCACAGATTGTTCTGGGAGCCTTTGAGGATCAGCGACATCAAGTGGAACTTTGAGAAGTTCTTGGTGGGTCCTAACGGGAAGGCCGTGATGAGGTGGCACCCAAGCATCAACATTTCTGAGGTCCGAGCTGACATTCGCAAATTCTTGCTCCAACGTTACACACAGGATATTTTTAATTAATTCAGATTAATCAACGAGAATTGTCAATGCAGAGGATAAGTAGAGTAAAGGTAGAAATGTAAAAGGAAGTAATGCTAACAGTTTCTGACACATGAAGATGGCATGTTGAATGAAGGGGAGGCTTGAAAACAGAAACTCTGTGGTGCCTCTTCAGAGTGTGGGACTCAGGCCAGCTCTTTAGTGCATTCAGGCTGCCCTGCAATCCCACAGAGTCATGTCATCTTCTCATCCCCAGGACCTGTTAGCAATTACAGCCTCAATATTAATTACTGCCAATAAATCATGGAGAACACCACACTGATGTGCAGACCTTCATTTGTGAGAAGCTGTTGTTGATACTGTGTGTGTTATATCACAGGGAGGCTAACATGACCTAGCAAATTTGTGGTTGTCTGGCCTGGTTGTCCTGCAATCAAAAAATAGACAATATGAAAATGAATGAGCAGGGTAAGATATTAAGACACTTAGAATAGATTTATTAAGCCAGTCAAATACAAAAAGTCTCACATGTGCTTTTGCCTACAGCAAATAAAGAGAAGGGGCTACAAACCAAAATAATTAAAAAAAAAAAAAAAAAACTGCCAGTAATTACAGCGTACCTTTCAAAGTGCACTTCTGCTAATGTCTCATTTCAGCTCTGGTACATCAGGATTAAGTTCACTGTAATGTAATTTGTTTGATAAAATGGAGCCTTTTTCAAATTCATCTGCAAACATTTTAAAGCCCTTCACCTGACCATCTGATATTATTCACTATACAAAGGAAATCTGGATAGGTATTCAGTTGAAGTGGTTTGATTTGAGATAAGATACACTATTTCAAAATGGCAACATAGACAGAATATCTCGAGGCATGGACAGTGTGTCTGCGATCGGGACTCTTGACTCTCTCGACAAGGAGCAAAGCCATATATGGTGGCAGAGGTTGTCCTCTGAGAAGTGGCTGTACTACCGTACATTGGCTCTTGGACCACCAAATACTAGTGAAAATCTTCCCCTTCCTGCCATTGAGGCAGAATTTGAATGTTTGAACTCATTTAGTTATTAGGAAATATCAGGTATTTGACAATGAAGAAGAAAATGGTCATCGCTGCTGCCTAAGAAAGGTTTGAGGTGCTATAACCTAGATGCTGAATGCTGGGGCTAAACTGTGGGCAAAGATACAGGATGCAGCAAGACGAGTATGAATATCAGAATGAGTGATCAAATCAATTGCGGTCAAGTACAAGTGTTGTGTTTAATGAGATTAGGTCCATCATCATGGGGAAAAAAAGGTTGTGTATGTATTGTGCATTGTGTATTGTGTCTGATACAAACATACAATGTCAATAGCTACAATATATTGGGATTACACTAACAACATAGAAAGAACAGCATTACTAAAGACAATGATTTACACTTAGTCAATGCAACTATCAAAACAGCAGGATATAAATAAATTATCAATAATCACAATCATGTATTTGGTATAATACCATCAAAATTCATTTTCCAAATGTTTTGTATTTCAACAACCACTTTTGAACAGCTACACATATGGGACAGTTCTATAACATTGATGATACTGAAGAAATCTTCATAAATCAATCAACATTCACATTGTTAATTTCTATGAGTCAATGTACCTATATCATTCATTGTTGGAATGAGTATATGTAGTCTTAGTCATATTGGGGAATGGCTTCCTGTAACCCTACGAGTAACAAACTAAGTGTCAAGTTGTTACATATTTGCAGAGAGACAATCACATAGGTATTTTCTGGAAAAAAGAACAATGTTAATTATTCCAACCTATTTAACAAATGACTTCAGTTCCTGATAAAAAAATCAAAATAATATTTCATGTATATATTCAGAATAGCGAAGTGTTTCACAAATAGGCTTATAAAACGCAAGTATAAACAACATTACAATAGGATATCTACAGTTCAGTAGGAAAATTATAGATCAAATCACACCTTGTCAACTCAAAAACAAACTGATTTCATGCTACTACCCAGACTCCATTAGGTGGGTACGGTGATGCTTTAGTGCTTTCCAGGGTCAATGTTCTGTCGCTCCCTTTTTCCAAATCCTGTGCCTGCAGCTGTGGCTGCTGCTGCAGCTGCGGACTGATCTGCACGTAAAGAAACGAAAAAGACAGTATTTAAATTTACTTTATTGTGTAGAGTTGTGTAATGATCCAAAAATCCAGAACATTTGATTAGCACCACTTCCGACATGGAGGCTAATCTTAACCTCACTAAGAGAAAAGGGAAACCCAGGGACACCACACACTCTTGTTATAGCATTGTAGTTATCCATGTTAGCACCAATGACATGAAGATGAAACCATCACAGATCACCGAAGATAGCTTAGCCAAGACGTTTGAGTTAGCCAGGAAGATGAGTCAGCACAGCATCGGCTAACTGTCTTTTGTCCCTTACCCATGTGAGATACAGTAATGATGATATGTACAGTAGGCCCTGAACCACTGGCTGGCTCATCAATGTATTGCGCAGGGATTCAGTGTTGTCGATAGATGGCCGTCTGTCCAGGGGCTGCCCTGACCTTGTGACGGCAGATGGCTCGAAGTATCCTACTGGAGGAAGCTTTGCTATTTTATCTAGAAATGTAAACGGGTCTTCACAGCAGGTCAGACATTTAGAAGTCTACCCAGGAAAATCCCAGATGGCAGACTGACAGCTGGATTTATACCATCGAGACCGTCTCCCTCCCCCACAATATTACTCAGAAGTTTCCAACATTTGTAAATCACCATGCACTAACCGCCATTCTTACCACATTCCCCACAATTTCTCACGTCTAAATTTGTCACTAAGAATAGAGGATGTCTGAACATTACTGAGCCTTCATCTGCCAGTGGCTTTACTGAGCAGCCCACTACTGACAACTCTACCCTTTAACTCTATTTTCTGGGGCCTCATTTATAAAACTGTGCATAGGATTGTTACTAAAAGTGTATGTAAGCCCAAAAGCCAAAGTTTGCGTGCGCCAAAATATATTCATAAACCCTGTGTACGCATGCTTGAAAGCACACTTCCCTTTATAAATCACAGAGTGGCTACCAGTGTGCACAGCTGAATCGGCTTCACGCCCCACCCTGTACACACCGTTTTTTAACCATAGATGGTCAATGCAAAAACCACCTCATGAATGCGATCTGCATATCAATGAGCCTGGCGTGCTCTTGTTCTGTCGGTGTTGTGAATTGGCTGCAGGTGTGAAAGTGGCACAGAGCGCACTGTGTCGTGGTTTCGGTGCGCTGCCCTCTCAAATGCTGGACCCGGTTCGGCACATAGTTACAACAATCACAACAGTTCTAGGGAATCTGAAACAAGTTATTAACCAGTCATCATCATGGGCTGAAAAGTTGCCGGTCCCTGAAGACTGTCTCCCTCCCTAATCTCCTCCAGCAGCGCTATGGTGCAGCATTACGCACAGGGCTCACCGCTGTATTTATACATTTACAGTAATTAGACTGATCATTAAAACTGTACAATATGACGGAGAGACGGTGCTGATTAAATATATAGAACGAATTTTGATTGTGAATTTTCAGTTAGATTCTAAGAAGATGTTTCCAAAACATCAGTCCAATGCAAAATAACGCCATTGAATTAAATCACCATGGCAACAAGGACCCAACGCATGATACGGGTAGAAATTAAATGTGTGATAATAAAAACATAATTGTTCTTCTCACTCTACATTTCTTCAATCTGACTTCAGTTCACCACCACACCATCTGTGTTGCCAATTCCCCTTTTCCTCCAAACTATGCGCACGCATGGGTCAGAGTTTGCTTGGGGCTGCGCACGTTCTCCCGCCAAGTTTGCTTTTTACAGATCACAACCTTTGCGTGGAAAGTGACGTACGCCACATTTATAAATGAAGTTCTAAATGGGCTTACAGCTTCATATCTGTCTGATCTCTTTAAACCTTATCATCCAGGGCTCTGTGTTCGCAGACTTCAGGCCTGCTGTCTGGTTCCACACAAAAAGACTGAAGAAGTCTGCTGGCTGCAGAGCCTTTTCCCTGGAACAACCTCCCTGCAGACATCAGGCTGTCTGACTCCGCTGACAGCTCCAAATCAAAAACCGAACACACATCTTTATCTCTTGACTTTCAGCTAACTCCCTGTTCTTTCCCAACTTTAGGCTATTCTAATTTATATATTCCCCCTCTCTCTCTCTCTCTCTCTCCTTTCTGCCTTTCCATTTTGCCGGGGTTTTTTTTTCCATTACATCATTTTGTGGACAATAAGGTGAGAAACAGTAACACAAGCTTTATCCTTTAGCAATAATGCTGTGTATAAAAATGCAACTTAAAGAGAAAATGTGAGGATCAAATATTGTGCTCGGGTTGCTATACTGTACCTGCGTTTTCTGGTGGTGGTCTTGAACTCTCTCCAACTGCTCTGGCCCCTCTGGGCTGTGGGAATGATGACTGCCAAGGAAAACCCTGATGAAAGAGAAAGCACTTGGTTCAATCCACAACACACACTGGTTCATTATTAGAAGCAGCCCTAAACTTTGCTGTAACCTAGCAGTTGTGTTGGCTGTAAGCGTGCTTCGGATGTGCTGCAGTTACTGTAGACCTAATAACCCTGTAATCTGCTTGTTCCTCCCGACAGGTAAGGGGAGTGGAGATGAGAGAGAAAAAAAGAGCCTTGTTCTCTCAGTAAGCCAGAGTCACTCCAGAGACAGAGGGGCCTTGGAGGTCCCTTACCGGGGTAACAGGTTGGAAGTCTCGCACAGGGGGCGGTGCTGCGGCGGCGGCTGCGGCTGCTGCTGCTGCTGCTGCGGCTGCTGCGCCTGCTGCATTGGGCATCCGGGGAGGGAAGTGTACGGGCCAGCCCTCAAGGCCCTGCGGTCCCACCTGCACAAAGGGACCACAGTAGGGAGGGCTCAGCGGGCCGTTCACTGAGCCTGACGTGGGGTCTGAGGTACGTCTTTCCTGCTGCTGCCCCTACGAGGGATCACAAGTAACACACGTGATCCCCAATCAGTGCACGGCTGCTACTCTCAGCGAGTGCGGTGGCCCCGTCATGGCACGGGCCACTGCTGAACTTCAAACCTACCGCCGCTGCCTCCCACTGAGGAGCATAAATGTTCCACCTGCTGATCCCGAATGCACTGACAAAACATGCTAGCTGGAGTGAGGCTCTTGTCCAGGAGTATTGATTTGTTCACTGTGAACTTTTTACAGTCAACATCTGAGTGACCACATTCTGTCACTAGGTGGTGCTAGTCGGCCACGTTTACTACTACTCGTATCCTGCTGCCTGATTGATCCCAAGGGCTTTAAGAGCATCTTTCAGTGAATGCCTTGGCCCTGATTGGATGTGTCTGTGTGGCCAAAATGACCAGATACGTCACCTATCCAGACTGACAGCACCAGTTCATTCACCATTTCAGTTTCTCTGCAACACTATCAGGCTCAGACCTGAGCTGCGGCCAGTACCTGTTTGTGATGCATCTGCAGTCTCTCCAGTTTACATCTCTCAGTTCGTTCTCGCTGACACTCGTTCTGTGCCTGATGAAGCTGAACAAACAACACACAAACACACACAAAAAGAGAAAAATACACCCCACATTAGGGCAGTTCAGTTATAAAGCATACTCATTGCAAGACACAAAAACAAAATCTCTACCTATCATGTCACATTCAGGAAAATACACACAAGGAAAAAGTTTACCTGATTGGTCAAATTAGTTATCTGACCCTGGAGTCTCTCAACTTGCCGCCTCAAGTCTTCTTTTTCCTCATTCATTCGCTCTCTGTCACTCCTCTCTTTCCTGAAGTCTTCTTCAAAGATTTTCACCTGAAGTACAAAAAAGTGATAAAAAACGTATTAAGGAAGCATTTAGGAAACAACAAAAGAGCTGTATATTTATGTGCGTGTGTAATTTGTTGCTTGTCTGACCTGTTCTTTTAGTACAGCAATTTGAGTTAGCAATTCCTGTTTTTTCAGGTTATTGGCTGCGTCTGCAAAGTTACCCTGGCCAGGTGGTTGTTGAGAGGTTGAAGGGGTGTGCAGATTTAAGGCTTCTTCCAAAGCCTGGTGTGAAAAGAGGACAATTATTAAACAATGTCCCCGTCCCTCATCATTCTTTTTTTTTTTTGCATCTGTTCCACACTCACCCGGTTGAGCCGCTGGATCTCCTTCTCCTGGTACTCCCTCTGTTTGCTGAGGAGCAGCACCTGATCCTGCAGGTAGCGAATCTTCTGTTTCTGCTCAGTGGTCTCAGAGTTGAGACACTCCTTTTCCCCCTGAAACACAACCAAAACACTTTCTTAAACTATTCTGCAACCTTTTTGTCTTCCATGTTTTCTTCCATGCATCCTCGTATTCTCACCTGTACATTTTCAATTTTGGACTTGGCCAGCAGCAGCTTCTTGTCATAGTCGCGCTGCCTCTGCTCTCGCTCTGCCTCCAGCTCCAGCACAGTTTTCTGGGACTCTGCCAGCCGCTGTCTGAGGTCTGTGATCTGAAGAATAATGTAAACCATTTAGCCGAGGGCAGCATTCACTGATTCCACCACTCTCAGTTGTAAGGTGCAACTCTCAAAAGCACAAAGCAAAAAAAAAAAAGAAGAAAAAGTGATTCAGTGATAACAACAATCTGGTGAAGATAAATGTCAACTAGTGCGTATGTTGAGGTACATGCCATGGAAATGTGTGTTGTGAAATTTTAAACCAAGCCACAGCAACAAGGACGTATTTGCAAACATATGCTGTTCTGTTTTTGTATAAAATATGAACGAATCTAGTGACGCAAATGGATATATCTAGGGTTCTGCGGTTAAACCCCAGGCTACATGGTGTCCCCGTCTCAACAAAGTATGAATGTAGGTTTGTTCATGATTGCGGGCGTGCACAAGCGGAGGTGTGTGAGTATGAGAGTGTGAGATTGTGTACATTTGTGTGTCTCTACTGCCCTCTGACTGCACCATAGCAGGAAGTCAGTGGGTACCAGAGAGGTAAGGGGAATTCTTGCTGTGTGACAGGTCTTGTGGTAAGTGTGTTCAGATAGCAAGCTATTGCAAGATTGCACCTTTCCACTGGACAAACACACAGAAATGAAAAAACAACACATCTCACAGCTGCTTCACTGATGCACAACTTCTGTAATTTTACTGGCTTAAACATCTTCCAACTTTGACAGTGGAAAAGAATTATTATCGATATTCCATTGACACCAGGCATTTTCTGAGTCAGTCATCTATTGTATGGCCTAAATTATTGTTATCTGGAAAAATGTTGGCACAGAAACTTTAAATCCAATGTAATATTTGTCATGTGTTGCTTCTGCTAACAGTAGAAACAGAAATTCATGAAACTATCTGACACTGACGCATTTAAAACGAACCTTAAATGGGTTTAGTGAAAGACACAATTTCACTGAGTTAATTTTGAACCTTGACAAATAGGTAAAGCGATCAATTGTGAGCACACACATCATGTACATTTATTTAATGGCTGACTGGTTTGTTTAAATGCTGGATAAAAGGAGCCTTAATGTGTAGAAGAAGTCTGTACCAGGAACACAGGTACAGCATACACTTTTAAAAATAAGATACAGGAAAATGAAACAAGAGCACTAGGTGGGTTGGACCAAACATATGTGATTTCACATAATGGAACAAACTTGTTAACCTTCTTAAAGTGCGCTCTGGCAAATGTTCAAGGGAATTTGGAGAGAATTAGGTATTTGTTCTCCTTCAACAACATTATACCAGTCAAAGACACTTGTGGGTCTTCCCACACCCTTCATAAAAGCTGTAAAGTCATTACTGTACCTTCTGTTCAAACTGTGACTTCATGGAGTTCCATTGAATGTCCCACTGCTTGTTCACCTCCAGTACCTGTAAGCAGTGCCAGAAAGTGAAACAAATGACACTCAACATATAGGAAACTAAATACACAGAGACTTTCCCCTATGGCAAAAGAGGATGAGCACTAAGTGCAAAAAAGACTCACATCCTTTCTCTGCTTCTCCAAAAGCTTGATCTTCTTTTCATACACCTCAACATCACAAGGTTTAGTGGGGGTTTTCTCTGCAGCCTTTCCACTCTGGTGGCAACAACAAAATATTCCTAAATCCACAACATTCCTCCATTACACACCCACTTGTAATGAGTTTACAAGAAAAGAAGTGTTAAGTCACAAATTATCAAGAAACTGAATGTATTTTTAAAATACAAAAAAAAAACAAAGATTGATATAAAATATATATTTGCTGTGTAAATAAGCAAAAGTATTATTGATATGGAGCAACATTTTGGTGTGTGTGTGTGTGCAGGTAGAGAATGAATACTTTGCTATGTAACTTAAACTACCTTCTGCGGTGTGGTGGCCTCCATCTTAGGTCGGACGGCGGCAGATTCCTCCTTAACCGGCTCCTCTTTGGCCTCTGGGACTTCGGAGTCAGACGGGACTGCAGATGCAGCTGCCGGTGTCGTTCCTCCCGTGACGAGCTCCTTAAGTTTCTGATTCTCCTGTCTGATAAGCAAGAAAATGAAAATGATAGCATATGGACAATGTCCCTTTATTTCCAGAGGTGGCTAAAGTTTTCAAACAGCTTCAGGATGTGCTTTGGGAATAACCTACATTACCCGCTGAGTGTAATGACAACAAATGAAAGCACTGGAGTAACCCCCTCTCCACAATCAAAAGCAAAAGCACTTTTACCATCAACAGCCCCCACTACATAAAGATGATAAAGATACAGCCTTTATGCACGACATAGTCAAAAAAATAAGTACGGTCTTGCAGTTTAGAAAGACACCCAGAGAAATAATAATAAAATGCAAGTGTCCGAATTTTGTTACTTGCAGGTAATATAATGCAAATCACACCATTTGCTCTTTATGACCTCACTGACGACAAGGTTTCTGCTCTAGCAGAAGCAACACAAAAGCAAGTCAAATAAAAAGAGAAGGTGAAACATTACCTCAGCTGTTCTAAGTCTCGATTCCTGATGTGATGGTCCTCTTCCATTTTCTTTCGAAGCTCATTGTTCTCCTGTCTGAGCTGCTCACAGAGAGTCTATAACACCAAAATACACAATTATCAGCATATCTAACTTTAGTCTGTAGAAATCACAACCTCCTTTTTCCTACATACCCACACAGATACTGCCTTTCACACACACAGTTGTACAGCACAAAAGGAACTTAAACTGGAATGCTGCTCATCTACATACACAGGATTCATGAGGAAATAGTTCCCACTTTTATGACTCAAACTTTCTGACACGTGTTCCTATTTTTATTACCACAAACCATAAACAACTATGAATTTCATATATGATATCTTATAGGATATTTTGAAAATAAGAGTTAAAAGGAAAAAAAATCTGTAAAAAGGGAAGATATGACCCCCTTTACTTACTTTAGTACAGCTTTTGAAATGTGTGTGATGAATTATTATTACCTATGTGCTCCCACTGACACCTCTAATTACAAATAAACAGCCTACTTTTTATGGGCTTTAAAATCTATGCAGTATTTTATTTGGTTACCCTGTTTTTTATTGTCAAGAACTTTGAACTTAATTTAGAAATATGCAAATCAAATACAATTAAGTAACTTTATAACATGTCCAAAAAAGAAAAGTATGACATCAAGTTCAACCTAAATAAAAAGTTGTTTTCAAGTGTTGTGCACCTGTATCGTACTGTAGTTCTCTATCTGTATATTGTCCACATACAAGTGTTAAGCCCACTGTATAAGACAACTCATCACACATACCATTACATTACATACAGAGAACTTTACTCTTCCTCCAGGGCCTGCAAGTAAAATCGTTTTTGAGTCAGCAAAGACGAGGGCCATTTCCCTATAAAGTCTTGCTATTAAATTATCATATTATCTAGTGACTCAGGAAGGTCACACTGTAGTATTTAGAGCACACCAGCTAGTGAATAGTTTCCAGTTAAAACATTTCATTTAAAAAAGAAAAGGGTGGAATTCAGCAAAACAAATCACTGTATGTTTACACATCTTTCCACTTTATGACACAAATCTTAAAATGTAAGGCCAGATGGTTGGTTTGGCCCTTTTTATTTTTGTCATTCAGTTGTTTTGTTTCATACCTGTAGGAGGGAGGTCCTCTGTTCATTCTTTTGGACCTTAGAGGAAAGATGGTGAAACTCCACAGCCATACGACCGAGGTGAGCCAACAGCTGGTTGGGGTTGGACTCCTCAGCGAATATGCTGAAGGAGCTCTCCAGTCTCTTCAGCTGGCTGGCAAGCTCGATGTTCTCCTGAGGCAGGAGGGGGGTGACTCCGGCCGCTGACCCAGCCTGGAGACACCCACACAGGTAAACAGTCAGTCAGTGCTTCCTTCCTCGCTGACTCAGAGAGTGATTAACAATTACATAGGCACTTGCTGTTAGAGCAGCAGCTAAAAAAGTCAAACCAGTTTGTCCTGCTGGGTTAAAATTTAGTTCACTGACAAAAGACCAATGGTAACCCCAAATGCAGAGGTTCTGGTAACCGGGATACTTAAATATATGGAAACGGTGTCAAGTTAAGCTACACAATTTCAATTTGTTTGAACAACATGCATGCCTGAAATATTCTGGCATTCTGTCCTGTTGACACATCCCCTTGGATATAGTGTGTGAATGAATCAGCTGTGTAATTCTACTTAGTAACAATCCTGGACTTTCCCCAGGCTGAGTCAGGCTGGAGCTACCAGTATTGAGTTTCTTAGTGAGTCACCACATCAAGGATATGTTCCTAATATTGACGGAATAGCCATAAAGCGGAAAGGTTGAATTAAGGTTAAAATAAATCACAGAAAATAATTAGCTTTAGGAGTCAGCGGCAGGAGTATTGATACTCTAAATATGGTCAATTGTTTGTTAAAATAAAATATTCTTCAAAAAAACAAAACAACAACAACAATAAAGTGAGTTTCTATGACAGATGGAATATTATTCATCATACTTTGTGTCACAACAAGTCTGGTACGTACAGTCAAGGCATCTGGAGTCTTGCCCTCAATATTCACAACTTCAAACTCTGATAAGGCCTCCTGTAAAAAACAAAAGGTAAAGTGAACCATAGTGCGTGCAGTATCAACAATGCAGATATCCATTTGGGAGCTGCCAAATGCCAAGCTCCAGGCTCTTATGCAGTATTTTCTCAGTCTAGTGTTATTTACAGTTGTTGCTGCCAAAAACAAAAGCTCTCATACACAGTTCAAAAATACTTACAGTGGGCTTCTCAGGCTGCAGGGTCTTCCCTAAACAGCTAGCTTGCTCCTCCTTCTGTTCTGCAGTTGAGTGTAAACAGGGTTTAACTGCAATGAGCCATACAAACATCAAGCTTAATCCAAGTATACTACATGGTTACAACACGGTAACCATACAACGTAATAATACACCAATACACCAATATCAAAATATGAAAGCGGAATTAATCATCAACATCTCAGTCTGTGAGACCTACTTTGAGTCTCAGTCTGAGCGGGCCCTCCCATGCACAGACTGGCAGCAAAGCTGGACGACTTCAGGGCCTCATTGTCTCTAACAAGTTCTTCCACCCTCTGCCGAAGCCTTGATGCCTCTGATTGAGACTCTTCCAGCAAATCACCTGCAAGTTTCAGAGAGAGCTCGTCTGCATCCATCACTTAAATTCAGTTTTGCTTGAGCAAACTTTGAACTATCTTTTAACAATTGTTTTTTTTCAGCACACATCAGCAAGACTAGACCTACCAGAACAAGCAAACATCAAAAACAGTGTGATAAAAGTGCAGTGACAAACTGCCTGCAAGTAGTGCTCCCTTGGTGAATAACAGAAGGAGCAATTAGGGCGAACACACTGAACCACATTGATGAAGATCATCAGGTTTTTCTACATTCCACGTTATTTCCAGCTCACTCTTCCCGGCACGAGTATGTTTTGATGAGAAAGTCAGTCATGTGTTCTGTACTATTATATTAACGTATATAAACATTTCTAAAACGCCTCTGTGGGTGTATATGGTAAACTAACATTAAACTGTCTATTTGGTGCTGCTTGAAAATGCATACTGAACATAGCTTTATCTTATAGATTTTACACAGTTACAATGATGAAATGAATGTCTCTGTACAAAACAAAATTAATGTGTCAGGCTAAAGAGCAGCTGCCATTCAGCCCTCGGTCCACAACCTGAATGATGACGATGCTGTCTTTAGGTAGGAACCTACCTAGGCTCTTAAGTCCCTTCATACGCTCCCTCAGTATGCTGTTCTCCTCCAAAAGCTGCCGATAGCTGCTTCCCCCTCCGGCCTCATCTCTGGCCTTGACCTCACTCCCACCTGGATCATAGATGCGGTACGGGCCTTTCCCTTCCATCGCCGTCTCTTACTTCCTAGACATGGTCCTCTAAACTGTGGGAAGAAGACACAGCATTGTGATTATTGACTTGATTTAAAAAACACACATCATTAAGTACTGGAAAGTACTCAGAGGAAGATTGAAGACAATGTGAAAAAACAGGCAGCAGCTGACCTTCACGGAAAACAAAAACTGCTGATTGTCAAGTCTGTTGAAGATAGACGACTAGTCCCTACACTACAACCCTTCATATAAGGGTGGTGAGAGGGAACTATGGAAACAACTTTTTTCCATTGCAAACTGTCACATTTAAATCCTATAATAAAAACACACTACCCATAGACGCAATGTGAAAGTACCAGCAACCACCATTCAATTTTGACACGCAAATGTTCATGCAAAGGAAGGCAACAGCTACACAGCAGAATTGGCTGTACAGTATGAAGAAAAATAACCTGAACATTACCTTTTGGCTCTCATAATATTGAAGAAATCCCCTTAATTCCCTACAAATGCAAATGGGAGTTTGTGATAGCTCTTGCCTGCAAATGAAATGAAGATAGGCTACTCAGACACCCAACTGTCTCAGCTTACAGCCTCCAGTAGGACAAGTGTGAACTATCGGTGGAGCCCGGTGAGGAAATTAAACATCCACCGGCAGTTTTTGACTGAGAGGCAGACAAAAACCCAGCACCATCACCACTGTGCTACCCTGCCAGGGATAACATATAGCAGCAGTGTGCTAACGTTGTAGGCTAAATATGACAACTACACCGTTCATATCCGAAAGAAAGGGGGGAGGAGGAGGAGGACAAAAGCAGCGGAAAGAAAAGTACATGTTACGTGAATGCTGCTAACAGACATCTACCCGACAGACGGCATTCAAACACAGCACAATCTAGCTTAATGATAGCTACCTTGATTGGCTGAAGAAGGCTAATATTAGTTTTCGCTGTTGTCATGCAAATTGCTAGCAACATCCTCGTTAGCTGTCGGCTACGGCTAACACTAGATGACAGTGCGGGACAGGAAGCCGCCAGCTCTTCTTATTTACCCATTACTTTTATCGAAGCAGTAAGTCAACCTGAAACCGGAGTTAAACGATAGACCAAAGAACAAAAGAGGTGTCTTTTTTCGTGCCTAGATACCTTTCAGCTCGCAGTGGCCTCGTCTCTGCTCAGACATCCATTGCGGAAGTGGTCTACTGGTCTATGCTGTAAGCAGGGAAATTCCACATCGCGACATTACCTACTGCGATGTAAACAGCGATGGCCGTGACTGACGCCGCTGCGGACCAATCAGGGCGCAGCGCTCAGTCAGCAGGGCAGCAGCGGCAGCCACTGGCCGTAATGTAAACACTGGAGCGAGATTCACACTACAGGCTGCTCATTTTAGCAGAAATTATCAAGCCTGCCTGCTCACATCGTGGACTTTAAAATATGTAAATGGCTGTATGTAAATGCGTCAAGCAGGGGGCTCATATGACAAGGGGTGAGTAATACTGGACAGTCAAAAAAAAAAAGGAAGGGGGGGAAAAAGCCCGATTTACTGTACAGTCTATCTCTTGAGTTGTTATGATTTTGATTCAACTATTTCTCATTATTATGTTGAGACACATCCTCTATTAGTTCTGGGAGAAACCCGACCATTTTCTCTGAATTACTTTTTTCCTTCATTGATAAATTTAGAGAAGGGGCTGTTGGGGGTTTCTGTTATTGCATCACATATTTCCTCTGAACTAGCAGGGCAATAAGACCCAGTTCAAGTTACACTGAGTTTTTAAAATCCACACTATAGGTTAACAGGAAATAGCCTATGTGATGATTGAGTAACCAAAAAACAGTATTTAAATAGTTGTTTGTTGTGTCAGAAAATAGTAGCCTAATCCCATTAGACAATTCAATGCTCCTGGTTTACATGGAGGCCTACAAAATATTTTTAGTTTTGTCCAACAAAAAGCACAAAACCCAATGGTAATCAGTGTAATTACTAATACCACAGCAGACAAAAAAGTATTTTGGAAGGTTTCCATTAAAAATGATATTATTTTAGGTGATTAATAGATTATCAGTTAACAGTTATAGTTTAAAAAAAAAAAAATTCTGTTGATTGACTGATTCACCAATCATTTCAGATCTCTGGATGTTTTTCTGTTCTTGAAGACTGCAAAAGGCACACAAAACATTGTAAGGCATGTTAACAATTCTCATACTGTATCTAACAGCCCACTACTAATTTGGATTTAAAAAAGAGGTGGCCACACTTAAACATATGATTGATCGTATCTATCCATCTTTATATATCACAGACATATTCTGTTCTATCAGTCAGGATCAGTTTATTTAGGATCACTATGTCGGTTCAGTAATAACAGTTTAGTTGAATAAATTAATAGAACTTTTTGACAGACCCCAACTGACCAAACATGACTGATTTAGAGCAATAGTGACATCTTGTGGGAAATAACAAACAGGTAATCTGTGGCTATGTTTTCTTCCTCTGAGTTATATTTCTTTTCTCAGTTATCTGGGTGTTTGAAGTTTTTTCTGATGTAATAATTCATCTTGTGACCATGTAGCCTACCATTAATGAACCACTCAAGGTTTCTTGATGATACTACTAACTGGATTATCTATCTAGTATGTATGTTTCTGTAATGAGTACAATTTATTAATTTACACCCAAACATCTTACATTACTCACAAGGAGGAGCATATCACTGCTTTTTAACAGAGGCAAACAAAAATCCACCAAAATGATTTCAGTTTCAGAGCATCAGCCTTGGAGGATTTATCACAAAACATGCTGCGTTAACACAGGAAGCACAAAGTTTGTAAATTGTTTCAGACTCTACATTTCATGATTTACAGTAAACCTGGACTAATTTGAATCACACCTTTGTTTTTCTCTTTATGTAGCTACCATTGCTACTTCCTGTAATGCAAAAAGAGAGCACAGACAGGGTAAATGCCAGTAATACTGAATTACTGCGGTACAACTCATGTCAAAACTACTGTAATAGAGAAACCAGTTTAGTAATACCTTTAAGAATTTAAAAACACATCACTACTAATTTGTTTCATTGACGTAATCTAATGACTGAATACAAATCTTACTGTAAAAAAAAAGTCAACAAGTGAGAAAACAGGAGAGTGGGTGGACAGCTTGTGATGTCTGTACTGGCTGTGTCATGGCTGTGTGTGCTTTAATAACAATAAAACCTGTGACACTGACAGTCCTCATAAATTAAAATGTTGCTTTAATTGATTTACATTTTATGTAATTAGTCACATACATGAAATAAATCTACATAGCTATAAAAACTGGTACTATTTGGACCGGCAGTCACCATTTCACACTGGTTATGTGTTCCCCAGAGAGTCATCAGCGACAGGAAAAAGCAAACGCAAAGCTCATGTGGCTCTCTCTCTCTCTCTCTCTCTCTCTCTCTATCACACACACACACACACACACACCCACACACACACGCACGCACACACACACACACACACACACACACACACACACACAGGTTGTTTCCTCAGTCCTTTGTCACCAAACACCTTGGCCCTGTTTATTAGTGCACCATGTTTCCATGTCAGACTAAAATAATAATCAGGCTGGTGAGTCTGAGCCTGCCAGCAGAAAAACAAAGGCCAGAGGATACAGGAAATGCCGCTCATCATTTAGTCCTGCTGACCAGCAAACTGAACACTTTGTTTTCTTCCCATTCCTCCTTATTCAGAAATGTTTTAAAGCATTCGTCTCATTGCACCACGCAGGAAAGTGAGCATATGACATGTGAGAGAGGATAATCATCAGACTGAAGCCCACAGTGTCACAAGTATGTAGCCTACCTCATCCTGCTGAGACACAAGGACAGTCCAGTCTCCCATCTCTATGCACAAATCAGCAGCTGATAGTCATTAGCTCTGTGCTACGTAATACAAAATGTTCTTTTGTTAGCCGACTAGTGACTCTGGCTGTCGTCTTGAGGCCTTAAACCAGGGACATCCTTGCTCTCTAATGCTATGCAAAACATGTGCACTGGCAGCCCATGTAGGCCATTGTATCTTATTCAACAGCAAATGTAAAATCTACGCTTTATGACACACAGAAAGAAAGCAGTGTGCCTCACTGTCAAGTATTTTCTCTCAGTCTTATGTATGATTTATTATAGTGATAGAATAACCCATTTTTAAACCACAGTTTGTGTTACTTAATCTTCAATTTCTTTTGTCTAAATAAGTTAAAATCTTGTTATTTTTGCTTACGTAACATGGATTTGTACATGTCTGAAGTGTTGACATGTTATAATCAATTACAAAATCAAATTTTAAAATTACATTTAAATAATCATGAAACATAATAAACAGTAATTTCCCTTTTAAGACGATTTTCCTATGATTAAATAGTAGTTGCCTCCTGTAGCTAGTAAATACCAAACAATTACAGGCCTAATGGCATTTTCTTCTAGCAGAAGTCAATATTTTAAACATCACATTTACCTTCCATGTTGTGTTCGAAGCAGAGGACGCAAACACTCACCTCAGTGACAACACAAAAATTATTTTAGCCCGCTGTAAATGTTCTGTTACTACTTAAAACAAATAAACAACAACTCACCCACACATTCAGCTTGTATCGGAGAGGCACTTTTTAAGGAAACTGGTGAATAGGGGGGGAAGCAATTTCACTGTTTGACTTGGGGAATTCCCATAACCCAGTAAAATGGCCTGCACTGTACGCCCAGCCTAAACAGAACCTGGTGTGTGTCCAGCTGTGTGGTGCCTTACTGAGTGACACCACACACGAAAAACACCAAAACGAAAAAAAAAAGAACAAATGTGATTAATTTTTGCACAGTAACTTGCAGCACGTACATCACACTACTCGCATCAGTGCATCAACAAAACCAAACAAACAGAGAAGGCCACAAAAATATATCACATGACGTGACGAGAGCAGCAGTCAACAAAAATGTAAAAATAACCTCTGGTATATAATATCTAATGTAATATAACATAACTTGTTTACACAGTGAAGTACGTGCAGTACAGTGCATGGCATGTTTGCACAATCACATCATGTTGCCACCATCATCGTGCAGGCTGGAGATAAAAACGACTGAAGCAACACCCATAACTCTCTCTGAGGACATAACAGCTTTGAAATATGAAAACTACACTCTGTTTAATTCATGCTGCGCATGTTGTTCTGAACAACACCACGGAGCAAAGTTCCCCCGACCATTAGAGGGGAAATTCAAAGAAGTGTATATTTTGACATCAACTGCATATTAACAATGTGCTATTGAAGTAATCACTTAATCTTTTATAATTATCAGCAAATGGAGCAATTTCAGGTTGGGTGTGCCATTAAAACCAGTGTGTGGCTGACTTGCTGCAGACTCTATTTGTTGCCTAGGATTTTGGCGTGCAGCAGGGGATTTCCTCGCCACATACATCTTTTTTCTTCTTTCCTCTTTTAACTCAAAGATGGCCTGACAACAGCTGCACTCACACATACGCAATGAACTGAGACCCTGACAAGAACAGACAGCTGTCTTGTACTTTTTCTTCTGCTAACAAATATACGACTGAACTGGCACACAAGCTGAAGTGTAATGTTAATACAGTGAGGTGTGAACAACATGTTTTATCTTTGCTCATTTAAATGCGTAGGTGTAGATGTTTGTTCAGTGAGTGGTAGGTAGACAGGTGGTTAAGGAAGTCATGTTATATCTTTGCAGTGTGTTTGGATATAAAGAAGCAGAATGGTATACAGGTCTAAAAAGAGCCTACTTTGTTTTTTTTTAGATTCACATGTAAAGAAAGAGAAAATATATCACTTTTTAATTCGATTTATTTAATTCAGGCATATCTGATATTGTAAAATCACAGTAATAATTGGACGGCCAACAATCTAAAGGCACTGCTTGAGCACTTACACATAACTAGTCTCAAATGTGCTGTACATGTGAAGCTCCTTCCTTCCTACACAAATGTGGACATCTTAGTGTTGCATATTATGACTCCGTAAAAAAAAAAAAAAAAAAACCCTCATCATCCGGATAGGCAGGATGATCAGACGTGGGAGCAGAAGACTGGCTTGGCAGGCTGGGAGGTCACAGGTCACTTGGTTTGGCTGAGTGGAGTGGCAGCAATTAGGAACACTAACAATAGAGACTGACGTTAACCACCGCAGTTTCACTCTGCGATCGTTCTTTGTCTCGTGGTTTCTTAGTTAAGTCTGTGAACGAACGGCCTTAATCCTCTCCTCCGCAGAGCATCAGCAGAGTTTTACGGTAGTCTCCCGAGGTGTCACCCTGAACAGTGATGAGAAAGCAGACACAAACACACTCAGTTTGGAGCTTGAACTTGTGCAAAATACAGCGCTCATCATGTTTATGTCTGCTGACATTTGATCATCATGGTGCATAATCTGGACAGCAGGGTTTACTTCCCTCTCTTCTAACTTACACAGCAGCACAACCCTGTTCATCTTGCATTAATGCTGAATGAATGTGAGTCACAGAAGCAGTCCTCTGCTAAATATTTGTGCAAAAGTCACAAAATGAACTAAAACAACAAGTGGGTTAAAAGTGGAATTACCCTACGCAGCTGAAACTGATGGACTCACAGAGATTTCTATCTTTATAATCATCATCAAAATGATATAGGATTGTCTCTGTTTAAAGGAATACTTCCTCATTTTGAGAATCAGGCTTATTGAAAGTTGCAGTAGATGAGAAGATTGATACCGTTCTCATGTCTATCTGGTAAATTGGAAACTATGCACGGCAGCTGATTAGCTTAGCAAAATGACTGGATCTAAAGGAAGAGGAAAATAAGTGTATTTTTCCAAAATGTCAATATTTAAATCTTAATGCATCTTTTGTGGGGTGTCAAAGGTTTTTATGTACATCGGTCGAAGTTGACAACCTTAAAAGATGCTTTTAAAAGTACTGTCTTGCTTAAGAGAACTACACTAATGTACGAAACACTGTAATTGTCCTTTGAATCCACACTTCAGAAGAAACATTATATAGCAATCCACAGTGTTGCATAATCTGATAAACTTGCTGGTAAAGTCAATCCAGGGTACCCTACTTGCTTGTGTTGTATTGGTGTCACGGTGATTTCATTTGTAAATTATTATAGAACAGTTTCTGGGTACTTCCTGTCTCTGTGGCTGTCAGCCAATCACACAGGATATACAGAGGAAGTTGAAGCATACTCGGGAAATTCCTAAACAGCTGTGTAGTGGTCACAGACCCATAGTCCACCGCAGGAAGCTATAGATTACAGTACACCACCAGCCCACCACAGCAGCAGCAGCAGCAGTAGAAGGATGTGCAGAAGCGCATTCACACACAGTCGCAGAAGCCATGTGACAAAAACTCCACAGAGACAAAAACACAATGAGATGAGAGCACCACAAACCAGGCAGGTGTGTTAGTTGAAAGGCTCAGACTTACAATCATAGTTTCTACCTGGATGAATTCATGGAGGGAGACGTCATGTGTTTCCTTGAACTCTTTGCGAATGTTGAAGAGGTCTTTCTCGCTACGTGACACCATGATGCGAATCAGCGCTCTGTCGTCTGTGCCAAGACCCTGTGGGAGAGTTTGACAGATACTTTATTTATTCTGGAGTTTCTACATCACCAACTATGGCCTTATCACTGGCTTCATCTGGGATCCAAGGCCCTGGCCATGTATTACAGGCCCTCGACCACAATGTACAATGGCATAAAGTTATTTAAAGCATGATGATAAAATACCTTCATGGCTTTGTATAAACGGTCTGCAAAATAAGAGGGCTGGTTCTTTACACTGCGAACTGCAAAGCAAAGAGAGAGCAAGCAGAGAGTGAGGAGGAGTCACATAACAGACACTGTCAGCAGTCTAAACTGTGATGCACCAAGAACTGAAACTTTAATGTCAAAGTTGATCATTACCTATTGCATAGAATGCATTTTTCACATCTCCCGACATTTCTTTTTTGATAATTTGCTCGATGTCCTTGTTGGTGCATCTGACAAACTCCTGGAAGACTGTGAAATTAAAAAAAAGAGCATAGTAAGTTCTATAGCTACATTTTTTAAAATTCAATTCATAGATAACTGTGATGCTTTGATCTTTATTTACCTTTCCGGAGATGGGGGAAGCTCCTGGTGCACAGAATGCTCATAAACTTCATTTCCATGTCATCAGACTCTGCGTTGCATGCATCAGCTAGTTCCTAAAAGAGGTAAGAAGTAACAAGAGGAACAAACATTATAACCCATTCTTCTGTTTAACCATTTGACAATAAAATGTTCCAGAAGTGCCAGACAATAAAGCACCTGAGCATCCTCATTTGCTCTTTCCACATCAGCAGGCCCTTCCTCTCTTGCACCCTGAACAGAGCAAAGAGGGTGAGATGGTATATCTTTAATAATGCACAACTTTTATCCATTGTCATCATATTAGTGTATCGTATGTTATTATTAGGTCACTGAGAATAGTTTCTTTTTTCATCAGTAAGTAATTGTGAAAGAAAGAGGTGATTACGATGACCTTTTTGTTCTCTGCAACCAGTGAGTGGGTGTGGAAATTAAACACAGTCTGAGTTCTCATGGTGATAAACATTACCTGCACTAGAGAGACAAGGATGCGGCAAAAGTGGCCTGATGTGTCTGACTGAATTGCTTCCTCCAGAGATTTCTTGTAGCCTGTGAAATGATGTGTTGTCATTGCATGTAGAAGCTTTTTGTAAATGACAAAGTGACTTTAAAGCCTTTTGGTGTCACACTCACCCGCCTGATAGGCGTCATTCATGGCAAGGATCTCCTCGTTGCTCCTGGTGACCAGGATCTCGATCAGAGAGTGTTCATCTGTCCCAGCCCCCTGTTGCAAATTTGTTTTCACAGTGAGTTTTCACCACAAAAAATACCAAAGCAGTTTCATAAAAGCAACTAAAAATAAACAACCATATGAACAAGTTGTACTGCTGCAAGGAAAGTGAATGTGAACTGGGCCACTTCATATGTACTGACATAATTCATGTTTTTTTTTTTACTTTTTCCTACCCCTGTTTGTATTTTAATGAGAGATGCCCTTGATTCAGTGAGGAAATGTCTAAACTTCAAGAAATGCAGCGAATAGATGTTGATTTGTAAGCAAAATATCAAATCCCTTAGCACTTGGTTCTTGTCTGTTTAGTTAACAGGAGGAGTCAGGTGTCGACACAAGGAAATGAGGACAGAGGGAAATTTGATTCCTTAGTACTTCCTGGGTTAGATGTTTTGGATCAGCCATACCTCCATTGCCTTCCTCATCATTTTGGCATCGAACTCTGCAGGGTTCAACATGAGCCCGATGATCAGCCGCTCTAGGTTCTTTGACAGTTCAGACTTCAGGTCCTTCATCAGATCCTGAAATTAGATCAAACATACCAAGTTGTTACAACAGGAAACACTTTGAAGCAAATAATGAGATTTCTGTTCCTGGGTTTTACAGATGTGCGTATGCATCGAAAAAAATCTTTATTTTTTATTTCCAATTATTCATCTCTCTCACCCTTCCCAGTAGGGATTTAAAGGCCTGTCTGATCTCTTGCCTCTGGGCATTGCTTCTCTGTGCAACAATGTCAATGATGGCATCTTCATCTGTTCCTGTGGTCAAGAAAGACGTAGCAGTAGTTGAAAAATGTGATTTGGAAAAGTCTAGTGTACTTACTGTGCTGTAGCTTTCAGGGTTACCTACCGAACCCCTTCATAGCTTTCCTCAGTGCTTGTGCGTCAGCAGCAGGGTCGAAATCGGATGCAGGGCGGACTGTTGGCCTTAGCTGGATTAATGGACATTAATGGAAAATTAGAAGAATGCGATCCACTATTTACAAATACACATAGACAGACACAACTATTTACTTAAATTACACTGGATCTGATAGCCTACAGCAATATATAAGCAAAGCATGCAAAATGGAGATTTTCACATGAAGGTTTTAGATCAAAACAATTGTGTAACAGCAGACTACGGTTTATGATAATATTCCCTTGACATTTTAGGGGGGTGTGCCCTACTGAGGTCAGAAGCCATGACACCACCAACAAAGAAAAGGTTGGTAGGCTGAAACACAACTCAGTCATATAAAGCGTTAGTGAGAAGCCTTTTGTTGTCAAAAATGCTGAGATCTTTTTGACATTCACTGGCTCCTGGGATGGGGCGAAGCAAATGGTGGCTTTGGGAGCACATTATAACAATAACTATTTGTATTTCAGTGAACAGCATTATGATCCTATCGACTACTGGACAAAGCCTTCACTGTGCATTCACTGCGGCAGTGTTTTTGCACAAGTTTGTGGAAGAGGGAGACGTAGACCATTGCGGGGCCAGCGGGTAATTAAGATGCAAGCCGAGGCCAAGTCAAACATGCAATGACACATCTAAAGTGAGAGCAAATAGGGACGCAAACCTGGACTTTGGTCATGGAACTTAATTCCCACATCTTGTAGGCTATCTGAGCAGCTTCAGGGAAGAACTCTCCAGCTAAACTGTAATGATCAGTTTGAAACAACACAGCACACTCAGCAAAGCCAAAACCTCAAGCTGTTGATGGTGGTTACATTTCTACAAAGAGGAATTACTTTCAACATCACCAAACTATACTTCTGTCAATTGACATCAAAGTTCTCCTTTTAACAATTTTTTGGTGTCATGCTATTCCAGGAAACAGTAACTGCTGAAGGTGGGGCTCTGGCTCCCTCATCTGGTTGCTACTGTTAACTGCAGTCATACATCTACTCACTCATCATCTCCTCCACACAGATTAAGCAGAGTCCTCTTGTAATCCCCTGACGTGTCATCCTGTTAGGGTTAAACATATACAAAATTATATTAATCACAAATATTATTTAATTTCAAGAGCAAATTCTAGCATTTATTTTCTAACCTTAATCATGTTATAAAGTGACTTCTCGTATCTGAGGCGGAAACACTCTCGGATGTCCAACATGTCTATTTCAGAGCGAGAAATCATGATCCTAATCAGAGTGTTGTCAGCTGTTCCCATACCCTGGAAATGGAGAACAGAGGAAGTGTTGAGGGGCAAGAATAAGCAGTCCTAAATCATTTTAAAAACAGAAGAGCAATGGCATACGACTGTGTTGCTGAGGCACATCTGTCTACAAATAGGTCTGACCCAGACAGAATGGCTATTTGTATATAGTGTGTTTACCTTCATTGACTTGTAAAGGCGCCTGGCAAAGAACATGGGAACGCTTCTTATGCACTGGACTGTAACACAGTATCAGAGGAGAGTCCTGCATTAATTGTCATCTTGACATTTCTCAAACAAGAGTCATGCAGTAATACTTGCACTGAAAAGGTGTTGTGTGTTGTGTAGTTCTCACCAACAGCCAACATCAGCCTCTCAAAGTCTCCAGACAGCTCGTTCTTGATGCTGTCCTCGATGGTTAACTCTGCGATCTTCTCGTACGCCTCAAAAACTACCAGACAGACAAGAGGGCAACATGACATTGTTGGTTGCAACCTAATGTTACCAGGAAATAAGGCTCATTTCAGTCATGTGAAAGTACGTAGCTCATGTATTTACAAAAACTGACCAGCCTGTGTTGAAGCAAATCTATCAAAAGTTAAATTTCCTTCCTTTTTCTGTCATTTTTCTTCCTGCCTTCTCCTAAAACAAGTTCTCAAACAGTGTGTGACATTGATTTTGACCCTGTAGTGTTTATTATCTCTGTTACTCACATAGTTTGAACAGCAGGCCCCAGTGAGGCACAGTAGTGGAAGAGTGTTACCCCGTTGCACTCATTATTTAACAATGTTACTCTCACAACAACTTTTACTGTGTCATTAACCCCTGGGAGACAAGAGGTCACAGTTTGAACATGTTGGATGCCTCACTGGTGTGTTAATTTCCCTGAAAGCTGATCTCACCCATTTGAAGGTGGGTTACGCTGCGGTTTCCCAGGATCATAATGAATTTGGCCTCATCTGTCCCCCACTGCTCTTCTCCTGCGGCATACAGGTCCTACACAGAGGTGAGAAAATACAAGATAACATAATCATTGCAAGCAGTGCAGATCTACCCTGAATTAGTGACCATATCTTACACTGCAATTACACTTATGTTACGTTCAAAAAAGAATTACTACCTCACTCCACTGGACCTTTAAATTACACATGTTGAAAAGTTTAGTGATTGTATTATGTTAAAAGCTCAGCATGTTGCACTCACTTGTGCATCCTGCTCCACCAAGTCTGCATCCACCACTCCCGTCTCATCTCTGGTCCCCTGAAACCATGAGAGCACAATCAGTCAGTGGTTAAAGGTGCAGTTGTAAGACAAGTCACTGCATGGTTGACTGGACATTTCACTGGTGATCACATCAACTCCTGGGTGAACTGACCTGAAGTAAAACAACCAGCATCTTCTTAAAGTGACCTGAAGTGTCACTGATTACGTCTTCCTCCATGTCACTGCCGTAGGCTTAAGACAATGTGAAATGTCAACAGATGCTTAACAAGTAATTCTCTTTTGTCAAATGATGTTTACTTTGATGAGGCTCACCATCGTTGTATGCTGCAACCATGTCATGCATCTGCTGGTTGTTTCTAGATGCAAGGACTTCAATCAGGCACCTCTCGTTTGTCCCTGCTCCCTTTAGGCAGAGTGTGAAGTTAAATACAAAGCAGCTTCTGTTTCATTTGATGTGACTGAAGTATGACAAAGAATCAGACAAAGCGGTAAATGTCTTACTTTTAATGCATCGTGGATTTCTTTGGCGTCATGTTGGGCTGGAGTCCTCATCAGACTGACGATGAGACGCTCAAATTTGCCTGTCAGCTCATACTTCAGATCATCTATCAGATCCTAGTTTAAGAAAATATTATTACATGGTCTTATATTGTGGACACTTACTTTTAAGAAAATTAAGTTTATATTATCTCAAAGGGGATAAAAGTGATGTACTCTTGTACCTTTCCAAAGCTGCACTTGTATGCTGCAATAACCTCCTGCCTCTGTGCATTGCTCCTTGCAGTGACCAGGTCCAAGATTGCCTCTTTGTCGCTGCCTGAGAAACACAAGGCAACATGCTGAACAAGTGCCATGTCATTCACATATCACAATTTGATCTGCAGCTGTATTGTTGTCACTTCTGCCGGGTCACATTCTTTGCTTGATCATTCAACCAACAAGGGGATAGGTTGAAAGATGACCTTTGCGCCTCCGTGGTCAAACATCACGGAGGAGTGAGGCACTGACTCACCAATGCCTTTCATAGCATTGTAAAGGGCCTCAGCATCAGCAGTGGGATCAAAGTCAGGAGCATCTGTTATTGTACCTCTGGACACCTGCAAGAAGAATAGTAAAAAAAAAAAAAAAAAAATTAAGAGGTGAGACTTTTGTAAGAACATGACTTAAGAAAAAAGTACACAGTGTAGAATGTTTGGGACTCACAATACAAAGAAATTAAGAACTCATAGATAAAGAACTTATAAAATATATGGTCATTTGTGGTTACTCTGACCTGTGCAGTGCATCGGAAGCAGGATTTCTAATTATGTTTGGGATGTTTTTGGGGAGTGAGTCTAAACACTGGTGGTATCACGTTGTTTACGGCAGGCAACTGGGCTGTGGTTACTGAGGTGTTTTCATACCAACCACAGCTAAAAGTCAGGGCAACAACAACTGTGGCAGAAATACTAAAAAAAAAAAATATGCATTGCTTTGCAAAGTTTGTAGTTCTTAGTAAATGATTAAAAAGATAACATGTCTCTAACTGCCATGAAATTTTGCACAAAAATTCATGGTCCTCTGAGGATGAAGCTTAAGACACTGAACAAGAGAAAAGCTAGCACTATTTGCTAAGTTAGCTTAAAGCAGAAGTAAGCGATCCGGTGGTTTTGGCTAACTTCCTGTCAGCAGATGGAGTTAGCAGTCCCCGCCCTCGTCCCTACGTCACCACATTCACGCACATCCCTTGGCTGCACACACAGAGAGGACCGCCCCTTTATGCCGTTCTCTCTCCTCATTGGATAAAGGATGTAGGATACAAGGAAAGTTTTCTCCTCGGCTTACAGCAGAGCAGAGTGACTGACAGACCCGTGTTTCAGACCAAACACTCTATATAGGCTAAGTGATTGCTGTCGGAAGATATAACTATTTAAGACTTATATTAACACAAACATTCCGCTTACTTCTGCTTTAACTAACTCTTCTGATTAGCATGTGAACAACATCTGAATGAGTAAAAGTCACTAAAAACAGCAGAAAGTTCTGGGTGCTAGAACAGGTATATAGTAGTACAGCAGGTAGTTGTGACGCTGTGAAGATGTCGTCCATCTCCACTATGAAACTAATGATCTGTCTGTTTGTGTCTGTGTGTCCAACTCCCTCATCAGTCCCTCAGTTTCTTCACAGTGGGTGTCCTATTGTTGGCAACCTGAGGAAACACTTTGCTGACAGCAACGTTTTTTGGATGAGACTGTAACTCTGATCCTAATTCTCCAGTAAAAAAAAACAACAAACAAAAAAAACAAAACACGGTAACCATGTTTTCCGGCGATCATGTCATTAGATCTCTGATGTCATCAAGAATTCTGATGTCACACTCTAATCCCTGATTATAGATGATGTCATCAAGAGCCATGATGTCATCGAGAACTCTGATGTCACACTACTCTTTGATATGGAACACTCATCAAAAGTCTCATTATGATGTCATCAGCTGCCTGCCAAGCTGATGACATCATTAAATGGGCAAGATAAAAGCGCAGATCAAAGCACATTGTAGCACACTGTTCTACAATAGAGCACATTGTAGCACAGCATAGCGTTACACAGCAATTTGACGTACAACGTAGCGTTACACAGCACTTTGTCGTACAACGTAGCGTTACACAGCACTTTGTCTTACAACGTAGCGTTACACAGCACTTTGTAGCACATTGTCGCACAACGTAGCGTTACACAGCACTTTGTCGTACAACGTAGCGTTACACAGCACTTTGTAGCACATTGTCGCACAACGTAGTGTTACACAGCACACTGTCGCACAACGTAGTGTTACACAGCACATTGTAGCACAACGTTACACAGCACTTTGTCGCACAACGTAGCATAACGTAACTATACTACACACGCTAAATAATTTTGATCAAATTATTTTAGCGAATTTTATCATGGCTCCACCACAAAACACTGTGGCCAAGGCTGACTGGCAAAGAATTCAGTCTTCCATAAGCCAGCCCTGGACCAAACCTCCCACCAGGCAGGAAATGGTCGAGAAAAATCTGTATCGGTTTGCCTTGGCTCAGGAGACACGTGAGAAAGCCCATCTTAGAGAGATGCTTAAAGAAAGAAAACTTCAAAACCAAGCAAAGGAAGAACATCTGAATGTGCTTGCTGCAGAAGAGAGAGAATTAAAGAAAAAGGCCATTCAGCAAGCTGTTGACAATGCCAACATGAAAAGGTTTCACCAGGACGGCCGTGTCAGAAAATTGAACAGAGTCATCCTGCTGTCGCAAGTGCAAAAGGACAATGAGGCACTGATGGAACTTATGAAAGACAAGAAGAGAATTGCTGCAGAGCGCCAAAGGCAGTCTGTGGAGGATATGAAGTCCAGACTGACAGAAGCTTTGAGACAAGAGAAAGAGAAAGCCCATCAGAGACGCCTGAACAGCAAGTCCTTTGTTGCTTATAACGCTGAGACGAGTAAGGTGAAGCAACAACTGAGAGAGAAACAGAAGCAGCAAGAGAAGGAAGAGCGAGATGAGCTCAGGCACCTTGATGAACTTGATGCTCAGGAGCAAAGAGATCTGGCTGTCAAAATAGGGGAGTCAAAGAAAAGCCACCTGAAATACCGACTGGAGGAAATCGCCAGTAGAAACCTCCACAGACAAAAGGAGGCAGAGACACTGAACACCATGGAGAAGGAATGGAAACGTGTTGAGTCTGAAGATGAACAAAAGCGGCAGCAAAGAAAAGTTTACCAAGCCGAAAAGTTCAGAAAGCGCCAGATACCGATACAAACTGCAACAGACAAGCTTGCAGTCACAAAGAAGGAGAAAGTTGCCACAGCTCTGAAAGAAGAGGAAACATTTTCAAAGGAACTGGCTAAGTCTGATGCTAAAATGGAAAAGCAGCAGAGGGAGAAGGGAGAGAAGAATGTTGCTGCGCTCAAGTCTATCGCTGCATACAGAGAGGCAAAGATCGAAGATAAAAAGCTGAAGGAAGAGGAGGAACAAAAGAGCAACCAGGACTGGGTTCAGGCTCAAAGAAAGTCTGGCAGGTTGTTTGTAGAGAAAGAGAAAGAAGCAGCAGAGAAGATTCGCCAGGACTGCATTAAACATCAGAACTTCAATGCCACCACGATCACTGAAAAACGTGCCCGAGCTGAGCAGTTGAAGATACAGGACCATGAAGCCACGCTGAAAGAAGCTAAACAAGCTGCTGAGGCGGATGAGAAATTCCAGCAGTACTTTCAGAGTGAAGTTCGCACGGCAGAAAAGGATAACCGAAATGTTTCACTTCTTTTAGCTGCAAATACAGGAAAGCATGGAGTGCTTTTACATGGTGAGCAGCACGGCCCTCACTGCAAAAACCCAGTGGAGCGTTTGCCTCGACTTACCACAGACAGAACCCGTCTTATCAAAAGGATGCAGGAGTACAGTGGTCCGCACCTCACAACGGTGGGAATGAAGCCACGGTTCCTACCACCAATTGCTGGCGGAGGTGTGGAGAGATCCATCTCCAGTGCTAAACCTGTACACTCACATGAGATGTATGGAGTGCTTTTACCTGGTGAGAGGCCCGGCCCTCACTGCAAAAGCACAGTGGAGCCTTTGCCTAGATTGGCCACAGACCAAACGCGTCTTATCAGAAGGAAGCAGGAGCTCAGTGGCCAGCACCTCATGGAGGGAATGAAGCCTGGGTTCTTACGACCAGTTGCTAGAACAGTGCGACTGAACTTGCCCACAGAGGACTTTCTTGGCAGAGGTGTGGAGAGATCCATCTACAGTGCTAAACCTGTAGTACACTCACATAAGATGTCCCTCACATCAAGAACCGGCTTCCCACCCATTGTATAGTTGTATTTATTTGTATTTCTTTTATTACATTTATTTCTATTTCATATTTATATTTATTTATCTTTATATATATATTTTTTATTCATTACATTTTATATTTGGATACATTTTTATATTATATTTATTTTCATATTTTATTTATTATCATATTGTATTTATTTTTATACCACATTTATCTTTATATTATATTTATTTTTATATTTACTTATTTTTGTATGATATTTATTTTTATATTATATTTATTTTTTTATTATATTTTTTTACCTCTCCGGGAACCATCACCTTATCGTGGTGGAGAGGTTTGCGTGTCCCTGTGAACCTGAGGGCTATGTTGTCTGGATGTGATCCTGGTAGGGTCTCCCATAGCAAACTGGTCTCAGGGGAGGGGCCAGACCAAGAATGGTTCAAGAAGACCCCACTAATGCATTGAGGCGAGAAATGGTCACTATATGTGTCCTATACGACGGCCCGAACCTGTATCGTTTTATAGGTACAGTCTGTGTTCTGAACAAGTACATCCATAGCTGTGTCCAAATTCAAGGGCTGCATCTTTCAGAGGACGCATTTGAAGGCCGATTTGATTGATTGATTGAATTTATTTATTTAAAACAGGGACAATGCACAAAAAAAAAACATTAATCTTGTAAAACAAGAAGAGATGCTTTGAGCCAGGTTATAGCAGCAATTGCTAATTTCCGCCTGTAGTCCCTGGGCAGGTAAAGTGCTAAACGACGAGGCCTGTCCCAATTCAAAGGTTCCTCCAAATGTGGCCCACAAATCTGGCCTTCTCTTGCCTGTTCAAGGAGGACACATCACACCTTTTCTTCGTGGCCTCCCGTATCCCATGATTCCTTACATGCCGTTAATTAGTGCCCACCTAGCATGCTAGCTATCAGAATATTGAGCATAGTACAATGTGAGGAGCTGAGTAGCCTTTGGAGGAGTAAAAAAGCCTTCAAACGCTTTCAAATGTTTGACGTTGGTCCTCTTAAGGACGCAACCCCTGTGGATTTGCCATAATGTATGGTACAGAGATGCCATTCAAAAAAGAATGGCAATGATTGCTTTACCGTTTGATTGAAAAAAAAGAGAAAAACATAAGAAAAGGACTTGGAAACCAGTGCACATAGAAGATCAATGAAATTACATATGAACGCTCACAATTGACTTTGCTTTTTCAGGATCTCAGGTTTGCACTGCATAGCCCACAGCACGGCGTCTTGCAGAGTGTGAGTAGGGTAGAGGACTAAGTAAAAGTGGCGGTGGCAGGACGCTGTGACAAGAGGCAAAGCCAAGTCTGCCATTACAGTACAACAGCTGACTTCTTGCACCTGTCCCATCCTCAGACCAGAGGAAAACCTGTTGCTGCTGTGTGTGTGTGTGGCCAGTACATGGGTGTAAGCATGGGACAGCGGGCGTGTACGAGTGATATGGAGTCAGGTTGCACACAGAGCACACCTCTCTTTACAGGGGTCTTACATATACAATGGAGAGTACACAAACAAACTTCATCAAGCATGTATGTTAAGAAATGTGGAGCTTTACATACAGTATAAACGTTACTGTCACACTTATGACCATGCCTCATCATTCTCCTCCTATGACGTGGTGTTATAAACTCATTCACAGTGGCAAATAAAAACATTTGGCCTATGCTCTGGACACTCAAACTGCAGCTGCTGCCGTAGAGATTCCTGCTGCATTGAGGCAATCAGCCAAATGTTTACTCCACCCTGCTGAAGGGCCACTGCACATGCTCCGATCCTCGGCCTCACTACAGCCACCATCACTCTTCACGACAGCTGGTGAGCTTCACCCACATAGCAACAGGACCACAAACACTACTAGCCCCTAGCAACGGATTTTTCACAAAACTTATTACATTTCTCACAATAAGTCTTGTGTGGAAAAACACTAATACATATTTTACATTATGAGCAAAATTTCTCCCCCTACGTAGGTGCTGTTTACCTTTTCTATTGACAAGGCCTCAACTGTGCAGGGTTTAATTATCAGCATTTGTGTTTCACCACAGGATGGACAGAATGGCAGGACACTGACTTACAGCTCGGACAATAAAGCTGGACAGCTGGCACAAGGCTTAAATGATCCTCTTACTTTGCAGAGATGCTGCCAGGTGTATCTATCGGATGTGCCGGAGCCTGCAGGTAAAACTGACACCTTACACTGCTGTCTTTATGGTGGGGGAGGACTCAACACATGGTGGCAGCTGACAGAAAAATGACCTCACTGTGTCCACACCTCATTCAGTGGTACACAAAACCATCCTTGTAGCATAGGACATAGGATCCAGGTCAACTGTACCTCAGATCACACTTACATAACATCAACTGAGAAAGGTCCAGTCTACTTACCATTTCTATATTTGGTCGTCTGTGTCAACACTGTGCAGGAATCAGTAGTTTCAGGAGGCCTACAGAGAGGGAGGGAGAGAGAGGGAGGGAGAGACAGAAATGCTGATGTAAGAGTTAGCAGCAATACTGCAGAAGAGCTGTGCCCTAGCAAAGGTGTCAGTCCTCTTCAATGTGTGTTATGTGTGCAGTGAGACATGATGATGATGATCCCTCCTTTCCTGAGTAAATTCAATGAGGTGGTCTGTCTAGTGTCTCTGGCCTGAGAGCCGCTTAAAACTGAATTAGTAAACACAGTAATTCTGAGGAAGAGCACAGCGGCACAGCATACCAGGTCTGAACAGAGAGACCATTTTCTATAAGACTTAGCCTCACACTCACCTAAAAGGATCATTGGTGGATGGAATTTGCATTAAACCAACTGGCAGGGAAACATTTTCCATGCTGGCTAACTCTAATGCAGCCATTCAGACAAGTTGAGCATATGGAGGCAAAGGGAGCTCAGCCAACTTTTACTTTTACTAAAGTTTAGCATAATGCAATTAAGTTACAATGGATTCATGATTGAGATCCAGCTTATATCAATTCAAAGGCACAAATATTTGACTTTGTTCAGGTTTTATTACAAACAAACCAAAACTCTAAATCAATGCTTGGTTTAAATGCTGCACTGTTTGTTTAAGACAGAGTATAGCTCTCCAAAAATAGCATGCAGTTCAACTTGATGTCAGAACCAAGGTCTGGGGAGACTGGAGCCACGCCCTTCTGTACCTCACGCTGTAGGATAAGCCTTGGAGGCCTGTAACAGACACTATAAGACTTTATCCTCTAACTTGAGTCATTTGTTCTGAGACAAAAAAAAAAGTTACTGAGCTATCAATTTTTCATATTCACTATCTAACTATATAAGAGGTACACTGGTGGTTACTGCAATTCATTCGCAGATTAAATAATGACGCATTAGCAAACTTCTTCAGTGATAATGCAGTAGGCTTTATCGTCTCCGAAGAAGCAGATCTGGGATCAGAATCACATCGATTGATTACAACTTACCTTCTCTGTGCACTGTGCAGTTAGTGAGGGTGCTAGCTGAGAGCGGTCCTGCTGTCTCGGTTCTGTCCCCGCTAACCCGGTCTGTCTGTCTGTCTGTCTGTCCCCACCGGTCTGACACAAGCAGTCCCGTTACGTGTCTTCTCTGTGACGCAACGCTCTCTCTCGCAGCACCTCTACAGTGTGTGTGCGTGCGAGGGAGAGAGAGAAAGAGGGGCTGGATATATCCAAGTCCTACGGTAAAGCGAATACCATTTAAAACCCGAGTGTCCGGAATCTTCTAGTCAGAGACTCTGCGCCTGGTTTACGCACACTTTACGCACACCTTTTTCTGCAGCTGCTTCAGCGTCTGAAAATGCAGACACCAGCAGCGTGTAGCTACTTACTCCTGTAGACAAATAGTCGAAGTCCTCTCCTTACATTTTTTTTTTAAATATGTGGAGCAGGAGGAAAAACCTAAGTGTTATCTTGGAGAAAGACCACTTTCACTTTAGTGTGGGAATTGATCTTGTGAACTTTGTCACAAGACAAACATAAAATGCGATTTAACAGTGGGGAGGTTGCTGGCACTGATGTTGGAGTTGATCTGCTCTATTTCTGGCGTGTCAGGCGGCTATTCCAGTAAATGGGGGAGAGACACCAGCATAGTTAGGGGGGGAGGGGAGAGGAGGAGGGGTGTTGGGGTTGTCTGATTGGTTACTGAAGGCAAAATTGCCAACAAAATATGGAAGAAATAGTATCACTCTCAACATCCCATACACTGGCTGTAGTACTGGGCAAAGACAGTGCAATGTGAATTCATCACTGACACTGATAGTGGGAGATGAGAGAGGAAGAGGAGGCTCCAGTCTCACACTTCATAGCAGAGGCATGACTCACGACTTTCTGACTGGAGGTTAACCCCAGCTTTGCTCTGTGGTCACAGTATTTGCCTCACATGACCTCCATTTACAACATGATGCTTTTTTAAGCCTTCCTCTATCCGATGAGCTGTGTGGCTGTTTGGCCTGATTCCTTTTATCCTTTCACCTTCGTATCACATCTCTCATCTCAGTGCAACTTTAACTTTCCCTCCACTAGTGATCAGAGTGAGAGGGGACCATATGAGGCAAACCCAAATGGAGGTGAGAGGCATTAGTGATGAAATGTAACTGTTGTGTGCTGACCTCTTCTGCCTTGAAAATGAATTGCACACAGATCACAAGAACCTCACTGTAATTCAGGCAGAGCGTTGAAAATTAATATGGGTCCAAATATAATCACTAACAATAAGGGTATTCATTAGAGTAAAAATTGTGTTTTCCTTCATAAAAATGCTGACAAAATCCATGATTTTACATTATTTTTAACTAATCTAACCTATTTATTAGGTTATTTTATCAACAACATGTGTCTGGCATCGCATGTCTACAGTAAGTAAGATGTACGCATTCTTTCTTCTTCTGCAGCTGTTTCCTTGAAATATTCCCCCCAAAATGCAGATTATATTCCCTAAAATCCATCTATCCAACAGATTCAAACATTTAAGAGTCAAAACTTGTGAAAACAAAACAAAAATAACAAATCGAGTGAACACAAAAGCATTTTTGACATTCTGAATAGGATTTGCTGTTCACAATTCTCACCCTGTGCCTTCCATGCAATAATGAGCACATTATGATCCAAACTGGTCGGGAGTGAGAGGCTACTTTGTGAGTAATTCCATTGAGTGGGAGGGTCACACAGGCCAGTGTTGTATATATCGCAGTAAAAATCATGTTTCCTTCATCCAAGTCAACAGCACGGATGTTTTTGCTCCACTGCGCTGTTTTCAAATCACAGCCCGTCACTCCCCGTGGGACTGCAGACAAGGTAAAAAAAAAAACTTGTGCATTTACTGAATCAAAATGTGCTTTCATGTCTGAATTTTATTGTAGGACAATAACATTTATCTCTAACGATGCATCTGATGTGCATAGTGCAGCTATAAATGCACAATGCAGCCATAAACAACACATTAACGAACATTAACTGAGCGTCACTGTGATCAGGATTAAAACACTTATCATAAAGGTGCACATCACGTGCATAGTAGCTGTTATTTAGATAAGCTTTACCCCATTGTACTTCTGGAAATGATATCTCAGCCAGGAAGATCTGCAGATAGGAAGCCTGAGCTTCAAGTTTGGTCAAAGGTACTCTGACTGTCCACACAGGCTGCGTTTCCCACTCGCCTCCTGCCTGCTGAAGTAGATGCCAGGAGGGATTAGGTGAGCTGAAATCCCCTGATGGGAGATGAGAAGGCGAAAGCTACCTCTCAAAGAGTAAGTGTGCAGCCTGCTGCATGCATAAGCCATGAAAGCTGCTTTGTCCTCCACTGTTTCATTAACTCACAGGGCCATTAGTGTGGCACGTTCCCACCTTCAGGTAGAGATGGGGACAGGGCTTCTTGCGGGCAAGCGGGCAAACTCCAACAAAGCTGCACTGATGAGTTCATAGTCTTGTTTACAGCACGTAAATTTAACACACAGTATAGTTTTGTATTACTATTTTTATATTTTCTAATGACAAAGAATTCTACACAGTTACTTTATAACAAATAACCTGGGCCCTGGAAATACAGTAGCATATGTTTAAAAAATGTTTAGTTTCTATGACTGCCACATTCAGACATTTTTTTTTACTGGTTCCATGTAACCCAGGGCACCATGACCCAAAGTCATAGAAGAATGTGTAACTTAAAGACTCGGATTAACTTGGAGGCATAATCATGCAAAGATTATCAAACCAGCAGTAGCTTTCACTTACATTAAAATCATGAGTTACTCACATGAGTTCACCCTTTTTGTAACAGTTTTATCCCAGCACAGTGTGTGATCAGAGGTAAAGCCCTATACTTTTATTTCTCTGTGTGTTTTTAATTTGACTTTTTCCTCCGGTTTTAGTTGATTGATCCCAAGTAGCTCCAAGAGGTGGGATGCTACCGCTCTGGTGAGGTGAGAGCACATACAATACATTTATTTTTTCAATACAGAAATAATTACAGCTAGTCCTAAACAACAAATCTCCAGAAGTCATCTGATATGTTCACGGAAGTAATTGTGTAAGTTACTGAAGGTTGAGTAAAGTGCAGTCTCTGGGCGTTGTGTTGTGCGTAGTGGGCGGTAATGAAAAATCCCGGCATCAGCACTATCCTATCAGGGGGTGATAAAGAAGGGCATGTATAAAAGAATAATGTGATTTAAGGGAATGACACATCCTATTAATTGTCTCTTCTAAGGACACCTGTGGAGCAGGGAGCACAGATAAAGTGAGTGAATGCCTTATTCAAATGTATTATTATTATTATGTATTATGTAATATTAGTGAAGCAGGACATTTTATAATATTAAAATAATAATATTATCATATAACTCATGCTAAGCTTTTACTAAAACTTTATCCAAAACTCTGTGGTTTAAGGATCTTTTTTGATTCTTTCCAAATAAAAAGCTCAGTTTGAATTTTGTCTGGATGTAACATAAATACAGTAATAGATGCATATTTGAGTTTGACTTCTTTTTGAATATCATGTTTTTTGAAGAGGAAATGTTCAACCATGGGGCTGACCTGACAATTATTCACTGACATGTTCACTGATCCGCCCGTCCTGCTCCGCTCCTCTCAACCCCCCTCACTCTTCCTTCCATTTACTCCCTCTTTCTCAACAACAACATCGTACTGCACTCCACCTGTCTCTTCCTACATACTTCTCTCATCTTTCCCTTCTGATCTAAATCCTCTAGAATCATGGGCTGGGGTTCATTTAAGTCCTTTCTGGGGGTTCTGGCTCGGAGGAAGCCCCTGGAGCCCGAGGGGGAGCAGTCCACGTTTAACCGATGCTTGACCACTCTGGACTTGGTGGCCCTCGGCGTGGGCAGTACCCTGGGGGCCGGGGTCTACGTCCTGTCTGGAGAGGTGGCCAGAGAAACTGCAGGACCCAGCATCATCATCTCTTTCTTCATCGCTGCCTTGGCCTCTATATTTGCCGGACTGTGCTACGCAGAGTTTGGCTCCCGGGTTCCCAAAACAGGCTCAGCATACCTTTACAGCTATGTGACTGTTGGGGAGCTGCTGGCTTTTATCACTGGCTGGAATCTGTTACTCTCCTACGTCATAGGCAAGTCCAATTAACAAGAGTTCTTTGTCAATAATAATATTAATAGATACTAAAGTCTACTATTCAATGTCAAAGTTTATGACTACTAGTCTTGTCCAAATAACAATTGTGTTGAATCAAATGTAATTTTACTTTTGCCTTTATGTGCCAAATATGAACAGGAGAATATAATTTTACATTAGGCTACTTTTCGTCTTAATCTTAATATTGAACTAAAATCTGTGATATCCATCCTCTAAAAAATATATACTGTATATATATTTTCCACTTATGTAACATGTTTGGTTCACTGGGAACAATGAAACCCATAAATGATCAACCATCAACATGAGACTGTTACACACTGTGACCTTTCACCAGCTGTTGAGGCAGATTCGTAATGACTATTTTAACAGTAAAAGCTCAAGTTCGCAAATTCACTTGGTGCTTTGGTTCACTCAAAATCCAATTCTCCATTTTACACAACTCATTTAAATCGTTGCTTGTATGATAATAACCTCATAAACTCATTTTAAATAACTGAGTCATAAAGTGTGAAAGGCACATAGCAGCTCCAGTATTTTCTGTTTATTACAGTGAAGTGGTGACTCAGACTGATTGGTTTATTGCAGCTTACTCTAATCATTTCCTCAGGCACATCCAGTGTGGCGATAGCATGGAGTGGCACATTTGATGAACTCATAGGGGGCGTCATCTCTAAATTCTTTAATGAAAATGCAGCCATTGGCGTATCTGGTCTGGCACCTTACCCAGATATCTTTGCTGCAGGTCTCATCTTGCTTCTGTCAGGTAATTGAGGACACATGGCATCATCATGTTGGCAACAGTAACACATACAAAATGTATTCACTTTTATTCATTCTTCCCCATGTGAAGGTCTGCTGTCCTTTGGAGTGAAGGAATCCACGACAATCAACAAGATCTTCACAGCAATCAACATCCTGGTGCTGCTGTTTGTGACCATCTCCGGGTTCATCAAAGGAGACATCTCTAACTGGAGCATCAGTGAAGAGACTTTGCTAAATGCCACAGCAGATTCCATGTAATGCCAGAAAGCAATATAACACTGTTTGTGTTTGGGAGCGTGCAGGATCCTTGACCTCCAGGTTATCTCACTGTAAATAATCACAAGGTAACACTGTTTCCCTCTGTGCAGGAACCTGACCTCTACCGCCAATATAACCAGTCAGTTTGGACAGGGTGGATTCTTCCCTTATGGCTTCACTGGAACCCTGGCTGGAGCTGCAACATGCTTCTACGCTTTTGTTGGATTCGACTGCATCGCTACAACAGGTGAGAGTAAAACTTGTCTTTTTATTATTGTCAAGGTGCTTCTGTATAGTTAGTAGAGTTTAACAAAAATATTGCGTTGGTTCTTTAATTAAATCTAAATATTTGCAGTGTAGCTACATATCAGTTTTTGACTGAACTATAAGTATTTAAAATACTTATAATATAATAAATATATATATATCAACAGGTAATTGTAGAAAATATTACAATGAAACACTTAAGGAATATTCTATAATGTAGAAATCTATATTGACTTCAAAATAAACAATTGTCAGCAAATGTCCACTTAGTGGAAGATTTCACCCACATGTCGTGGCTTTCATTATCAAAGACAGAGTTGTGGAGTTGTCATGTCATGGTGAGGATCATTTATTATCACATGACCTTAGAATGGATAACAGGTGATGGTAAATGGCGTAGAGATATCATATCATATACAACCACATCTGCATGATGAAGCCCATGCGATGTGGTTGAAAGCTCCAGAGATTCAGTACCATGTGCTAAGGCTTTCTTTTGCCTGTTCCCAAATGATAAATGATAATGATTTTGTATTATGACTCTGTCACCAGTTAGTGATATTATTCTCCTTGTATGGTGTCATCAATAATGATAATAATGATCAATTCATATGAGCTTCAGAACAACTTCAGACACATTTGTGCAGCAAAACATCTGCAACATCAAACACTTCATTGTGCCTGTACCTGTCTCCACAGGTGAGGAGGTGAAAAACCCTCAGAAGTCTGTACCTGTGGGCATCGTGGCGTCGCTGCTCATCTGTTTCCTGGCCTACTTTGCTGTGTCTGCTGCTCTCACCCTCATGATGCCCTACTACTTGCTCAGTGAGAAAAGCCCTCTGCCAGTGGCCTTTCAATACGTCGGCTGGGGTCCTGCCAGATATGCTGTGGCTGTGGGATCACTCTGTGCCCTGTCCACCAGGTATGACATTGATACATCGCCAAACAGGGACTCACAGTCCCAAATACATTGCACGTTGTATCAGAAACATTAAATAAGCAGAATCAGGAAAGGTGGGGGAGTCTAAACGAATTTGCAACTGGAAAAAAAAAAGTTACCAGAGTAAAAAGAGCTGTCACACAGCTTCAGTGGCTCCATCTGGCTCCATTTTTTTTTTTTTTAGATCTGCTGTAAGTGTGCTCAGCAAACAATGGAAACTCAGAAAATCCATTTCACACAAACTTGGAAAGGATTCAAAGCTCCTACAGGGTTGCAAAGTCACCTGTTGACTTGACTGCTAACTCAGCACAGTTTAAGGAGATGAAGATTAGCTTTGTTTCCTGCAAATAGCTGAGTCTGATGGAATAAAAGAACATTTTAGTGAGTTCAGTGAAATATAATTGCTGTTCATCATTAAGTTGAGAGACATATAAAGATGTGTCCCTGCAAAACTAAATCTGATGTGGTACAGCTTTCTCAGACTGATAATGACTATCAGTGTAACTGCTGGAAGTTTTAGATAGATAGATAGATAGATAGATAGATAGATAGATAGATAGATAGATAGATAGATAGATAGATAGATAGATAGATAGATAGATAGATAGATAGATAGATAGATAGATAGATAGATCATTTATTGTCTGCCCCAAGGGTTTTGCTTGTTTGCCAAACAAGATGAAACAAGATGATACACTGTATGAGACATTCATTAGTTGTTTTGTTTTTGTCTCTCTAGTCTGCTGGGTTCCATGTTCCCAATGCCCAGGGTGTTGTTCGCCATGGCAAGAGACGGCTTGCTTTTCAGACCCCTGGCCAAAGTCACCACCAAAGGCAGCCCTGCAATAGCTACAATTTCATCTGGAATCGTGGCAGGTACAGATGTTCCAGCTGCTCATGAGGCCCTGGGTGGATGTGCTGGGGTTTATTAATGTGATTTTACTCTGTTTTCTTTATTTCTTCTCCTTTAGCCATCATGGCTCTGTTGTTTGACCTGGAGGCCTTGGTGGAAATGATGTCCATCGGCACTCTGTTTGCTTACACACTTGTGGCCATATGCATTCTAATACTGAGGTAGATTTATTTCCTTATTCTCTTTATTCTTCAGCAGTCTAAATGTTGAGCAAAACATATGTTACATATTCTTTGTCCTTTCAATCAAGGTACCAGCCAGATCAGTCACAAGAAACAGATCTGAAGATCATAGAATCAACCTCCAAATTTAGCTTCCTGAGGCCTCCGTCATCACCCACCTCATCCACTTCTCGAACAGTCACAACCATGACTGTACTCTCTGGTACGTCAGACATTATGGTTGCACTTCTAGCACCTGTCTTTTAAGCACCCTAAAACATATTCTTGAAATGTCCATGATGAAAGCTTTTACTTTTCTCGGCCACACATCTCTCATTCATCTTTTTTTTTTTTTTTTTGCAGTTGCATGTGTGGCTGGACTGTGCATCACCTTGACTCAAGCCATAGATGCTCTGTCCCGTATGGAGGCATGGAGTCTGGTGCTTGTCATCATCTTAGCCTGCATCCTGTTGATCCTCCTATTCCTCATCTGGAGGCATCCACAAAACCCCACCAAGGCCTCTTTTATGGTGAGGATTTCAAACGGGTCAATATTTGGCTTAATTTCCAATGACCATGAATCAGAAAAATGTTTCATGTCTCCTTTTATTTCTTATTTCATAGGTGCCTTTCCTCCCTGCTCTTCCTTTATTGAGCACACTCATCAATGTCTACCTGATGGTGCAGTTAGGCGCAGACACTTGGTTGAGATATGGTATCTGGATGTTAATAGGTAAGAATATAATTCTTCTTGAAAGGTTTAGGGAGATTTTATTGAGTTAGTTACTGAACTGTAATGATCCCCCGCTTCTGTCTGCAGGCTTACTCATCTACTTTGCCTATGGGATCTGGTTCAGTAATCAGAGGAACCATGGCAGGGCCAACCAGATGAGTGTTGAAACCATCAGCAGCAAAGTAGATGAATCAAAAACCGACGTCATGAATGAAGAGAAGTTCTGAGCTCGTTTTGAGCTTGAGAGAGACACTGATTCAGATGTTACACTGAGTAACTGCTCCAAGTGCGTAACTACTGTTTTACATGCACCGGGCCGTGTTGATCTGTTTCTGAGGTGTTCAGTCTCAGTGTGAGTGTCAGAGTGACGGGTGCACAGTGAAGACAAATGGACAAATGGGCAAATGGGCCAGTCTGTTTCACGCCGACATTTATGTTATGCTGATGGAGTTTGTAATTTATAAAAAATATTTTCTTTGCCATCATTGAATTACTACCGGATATATTTTGTTCCAGATGTTCAAGACATTAAAAAAAAAACAGGGAGGGGCTGTGTTTTGTAAAGACGTGTGTAGGAAACATTACAAACCTGTGAGCATGCTTCCAAAATATTTTAACTTCACTTTCTGTACATTTCCATATTATCATTGATGATCACGATGTCATGTCAGAGCCATGTCTTGGGACCTCTAGAGGTCCAAGAGGTCCCTACATCTGTGTTTTAAAAGAAAAAAAAAGGAGGGGGTACAAACTATTTACTGTATATAATAACAATTTTATGACATCTAATAAACAATTTTACACTTTTTATATTAATTGTGAAATATGAAAATGTATTTCAATTTTATACAATTTTAATGATGATATATTGAAAATTGTCTTTATTTTTTGTTAGCCTGAAGAACATGTACAATGTAGATATAGAAAACTTTTTGTGAAATCTCATATTTGTGTACTCATTTTTTTTTTTTTAAAGATTTGCATAATAATTGTGAAACTGTTATATGTTTTCTAATGATATGTTGTAAATGTATTCTTCAATTAAAAAGAAATAATCCTGTATTCAAGACAGCTACAACCGAGAATCCATTTTCTATGGAAAAAAAAGTCCACTTCCGCTCGTAATCTTGGATAAAAAGCCAGAGAAGGCTCACTGCCCAGAGTTCACTGGGAACAAAAGGGCCTTTCACAGCAGCTTACCTGTGTCATGTTCAAAACTGTGGCATAGCCAGTCACTCTAAAGGAAAGATGACGTTGTTCTCATTGGCTACACACATGTAAAACTTTTATTTCTTTTCATATTTAGAAAAATCACGTATGAGCGCTTTACAGTTTACACAGAAGACACCTGTGTAGCATTTGATGCATGAAACAAACATCTCGGTGTCCCAACACAATATGTGTTGTATAGTTTTTTGTGTTGGTAATCGATGTACACCACAGCTGAAGAAACCTGTGTTTGGTTTTACCTGCATGCAGAAAGACAATTAGTGTGCATGGTTCACTTGATTTATTGGCCACCAAATGCTTTTAATAACCCTCGTGCTGCCCCCGCCTGGGCTGTGTGGTGTGTTTTGGTGGAGGAGACTCATGCTGCTAGCACACTTCCAGTCTAGCAGCTCAGCAGCTAAGCAAACAGGCTGCGTGATTCCACATGGAGGGGCCTCTGCCTCTGGACCCTCATTGGTCCGGACAGGCTTGAAAGCCTCCATTGAGCCAGTCAGGAGGAATTTGAGGTACTAATGCCACTCTCAGGAGGAGGAATTTTGTGTGATTCTGGTAAACAGCTGACCGCTCACTTTGCGAGCTCGACCCTCCTCCTCCTCTTCTTCTTTCTCTCTCTTCTCTTTCCTTCCCTCCTTCTGGTTTCTCCAGTGCATTCTCTCTCTCTCCTTGTTGAACTGCGCGAACTAACAGTCCACACATCACTCTGATAATTCACAGATCAATCATGCCTTTGGTGAGGTTGTTTGGGTGGAAGGGGAAACTGGTGCTGAGCACTCTCCTTATTTCTGCCTTAATCTTCGAGTCAGGTAAGTGACTTTATTTCAGTAGCTGAGCAGCTCTGTGAACATGTGAAGTACCAGTGAGGGAGGTTTCTGTTGACTTAATGCATGATAATTCACTCCACACATTAGCATCTGATAAAGAAAGAAAGAAGATGCTAAACACAGCAATCTTACCCTCTTCTTTTTTTTTACTTCTTATGTTTGAAGTTCTGTGAACATCTGATGCAACATGTGCTTGTACATTGTGTAGCTTATTGTCAAAAAGATGCACAAGAACAGAGGCCTGCTCCAGAGAGGAAGCCCAAACCGAGCAAACCTAAACCTGGAAAATCAACAACTAAAGGGCCCAGAGCTGCAACGACCAAGGTCAAAGCTACACCTGCAGCTCAGACGCAGACCTTACTCACACAGGTACAACAAAACCATTGACATGATAAAGGAAGATTTGTCTAACACAGAAAAAGAAGTGTGGCTTTAACGTATGACTGCATGGTTTTATATTTGAAGGTGCTGAACAAAGGGAAATTTAAGAAGGTGGGAGAATCTATCAGCGTGCGGGCAGGAGATACTCTGGAGCTGAGGTGCAGGGGCAAACCTGTGCAGTGGAGTGTCCCCCCATACCTGGAGGAGGAGGATGATGGGAGGCTCAGGTAAGATCCCTGGTGGATAACATTTATTTTTGCATGATGTACATATTATAAATCAAGTGAAAGAATGGTAAAAATCTGTTGGAGAAGTGTATGTCTTCCTGCTCTGGCTCTGCAGCACTGTCCAAAATGAGCGATATGGTGCTCTGATATTAGTCAACACGACTGGCGCAGACACAGGGGAGTACACCTGTTACCCAATGTACTGCGAAGACACAGACTGCAGAAAGGAATATGACAAAGCTGTCAAGGTCTTCGTCTTCTTTCCCGGTACAATGAATACACTTTATTGATGCTTACACGTGCACTTTTACGAACTGGAGGCCTCTGTTTTATTTCCCCACAAGCTTGATAGGAAGCCTAATAATATCCACATGATATCTTATCATCAATCTGCCATATCTTCTCGCTGTACCAAACAGACCCACAAGAACTATTTGTTCCATCATCTGACTACTACGAGGTGATACAGTTGAGAACCAACTGGCCGACACTCCTCCCCTGCCAGGTGACTTCGCCCAATGCCAAAATAACTCTGCACCGTGAGTATCCACCGGTGGAGGTGGCCGTGGATGGGACGGAGATCTCCTTTAATGTCATGAAGGGCTTCACCATCCACCGACCCCGACCTTATCACGCTGGAGCGCTGTACTGTGTGGCCAGTCTGGGCAACCTGAGGCAGAGCTCCACCAAGTACATGCTCATCTATGTCAACTGTGAGTCATCTCTTTCCACTGTTCCACCGCTTTTATTTGTCGCCTTTATCTGCTTCGGAGGGTGTGTAGCGCCACACACACACACACACACACACACACACACACACACACACACACACACACACACACACACACACACTCCTGCATTGACCGGCACTTCAAACCCTTCCTGGTAGCAGATTCACCCTTAGAACAACCAGACATCCGATAGCTATGCTGCTTATGGTCACAGAAGCTGCCGATCCAGCTGACATTGGTACACAATGGATAGATCATCAGTTCATCACAGGGCTGACATGGATAACAACTTTTTTTTTTACTCCAAAAACTTTTAGGTTACACATTACAAAAAACTGGCACTGTCAGGGCATTATATCACCTCATCTTTGACCCTTTAATGTCAGTCTTAGTTCCACCTCATTCAGTGCTTACACTGAAACTTCATTGTGAATGCTAATTTAGCTTATTTATGAGTTGTTGGTTTTTTTAATGGCCACATGTGTCAGCATTTCAATTTGTTTTAATTGCAAAATTTCAGCAGAAAAAGGACCAACAGAATAATCAAGCCCAAAACTCCTTGTTAAGTATAGCATTGGAAGTAAATTGTATTATGTCGCTGTCATCAAGTATCATTTCTCACATTTGCCGTGCCCATCAATTATTATTAATGTCGAGCATTGTAGAACAACAATAACCTGTTGTTTGATGTGACTTAACTCACTGATACTCCACATTTGCTGTCAGACCCCATGGCTCCTCCTACCCCGGTGGTCCAGGCCTCATCTTCCTCTGTGGCTGTCGGAGAGAACCTGCGCGTCAGCTGCACCGTGGCGGGAGAACAGGATGTAGTTGTGGAATTCGCCTGGGAATATCCAGGACAACAGGTCAGACCCTAATGCACAATGATTAACAGTGTACTTTACTATTATTATTAGTTTATTTAGGGGACATTGTGCAATGACATTAATCATTTACAGAAAATGAAGAGATGGTTGCGCCAGATTTAGCTCACAGCTCATTTCCATCTGCAGTCCCAACATGTAACATATAACAAACACACAGGAAACGCAGACCACAAACAATATACTATATACACTATACAAGAGTGATACACAAATAGACAGTAGACAGCACATATAGACAATACAAAAACAACAGTTTCCACATCTAAAAAGACCAGGTCAAGTGCAACACATATCCTATATAATCAATGGAAAGAAAAGCTAAGTCTTAAGTCTTAGATACAACATAAAACATTTTAAATTTCAACAATTCATATTCCATAAGATTTTAAGATAATTCCATGGATTGAGTGCATTAAGAAGTACTAAGATACATTTTTTAAGAGACTAACTGAGTAACAAGTGCCCTGCTTTTAAACGTTCTGGCAACTTTGGTTCTCCAGTAGCCATTGCTTTAAATAATGAGAGAAATTTAAATAGTTTCTTCTGCTTTTCAGGGTTTCAGCCAGCTAGTTCCATTCTTTGATGGCTGTCCATGAAAAGGCAGATTGTGCAAAGGAGGAGTGGCGCATGGGTTTAATTAATCATTTTGATAATGTTGATATAAATGGATCAATCATTAATGCTTCAGAGCAGTAATAAGACATATATTAATATATTTCAGGTTGGTTGTGAGACGGTAAAGTGCAGGTTGAATACATGCACTGTACATCCTGTCATTACAGCTTATGTTGTGCTTTTAGCTAGTTCATTATTAGTTAAGAGACATTGGACTGTAGATCTTGTGTGCCTATATCATGACTAACTGATGTGCACAGGTAACCTTTCTACTCACGCTGTAGTAAGTGAGTGTTTCTGAATGGAGAACCTGCTGTATCCTGCTTGCAGATTGGAAGGCCTCTGTACACACAGGAGAGCGTGAGTCCAGTGGCTGGAGGAGCAGCCAGACAGCAGTCTCAGTCTGTCCTCCTGGTGGATGAGGTGAGGGATGTGGACCAGGGCACATACACCTGCACTGCCCAGAATCTGCAAGGAGCCAAATCAGTGTCCACCACGGTAAAAGTGGTTCCCAAAGCAAAACCTAGGAAACCATGAGCCACCACAGATTCAACATGGGAATAGAGGGTGAAGGGGAGTGTGCTGAAGGTGCAGGATTTTCCTTGGCCACATTTTAAAATACATTATATCACCTTTGAAAACCTGCAGTCAACGCAACAAAATGTTTTCCTCTGAAATTATATATATAAAAAACACTGTGCCATTACAATCATAACAGAGATTTTGTTGTTTAGATTAATGTATGTTGTGCATCAATCTTGTATTAAATATTATATATATACATTGTGTCCTGTCTTCACATAGTTATTTCTTATTGGGCAAAAATGACAGCTAAAGAATAAAAATAAAGTAAAAACAAACTGTCATAATGATGACGATTATAAAGTAAATGGTTGATGGTTTACAGCACTTTTTTCTTTTCTTTTTTCTTCTTTTTTTACAGTAATTTATTGTGAGTTCTATTTATTGGAGACCAAATTGTAATCACTATAATTTAGTTTCAAATAATGTATCATTTCATTTTTTTATTTGACTACAATTATGTAACATTTTGCTGTGCCAGAAAGAAAGAAAGAAAGAAAGAAAGAACAACTGTTGACAGGACATCTTAAATGTGTTTTTTTTACCACGGGATCAAGAAATTTTTCACTCTGTCCTGTGAAAGGGTGTCTCATGCCGACAACAACACCCCCAAAGACAGAGTAAAAATATTCTTGACCCTGTGGTCAAAAAAAATCACATTTAATGATTAATATCATCAAGTTATCATAACATGTCATATGTTTACATGGAGACAATTAGTCAGCCAACTCAGAAGAAGCTGAATATCATTGGACGGTGCCCTCTTAGGTTCACGCCCTCTGCAGTGATTTTCTCCCACATAGTAAAATGAACCTTGTGGGCCAACTAGTTCTACATGACCTCAACAGATCCATTAGCAGGGACACCTCTGTCTGGCCATTTCCCACTGCCAAGACATTTGTATAATCATTAAAATCAAGAAAGTGTTCTTCATTTTACACAGAGAGCTCATAACACGTCAAAGGTTTTTTTTTTTTTACAACCTACTCCATCCCTGTCAGCCACTGTTAGCTGTATGGACACAGTGGTTTGACAGACATATCATCAACTCAGTCTCAGACATTGTCCTGCAATATAATAACAAAAGTTGATTTCTCTGTTTGGGAGTGGGTAAACCATGAAACAATCATCCCTGTGTTTCAACCAGCTAACACTTATTGCACCTTTCATAACATAAAGTGTAGCTCTGATTTACAAGAACAAATAGGCTACTGAAAGAAAACACCAGCCACTTTATTAAGGCTATAACACTCTGCCCAGGGAACCGTCTGGGGCCATGGGGCAGTCGCCTGTTGGTTGTTCAGCCCTGGTGGTAAATATGAGGCGGGTGCGTTAATATAATACATCCATGGGCGGGTGCTTCTCTTCACCGCAAAGCTCTGGGCCAGAGCGGTCTAGGCCCCTTAGCCCCCCCCCCCCAAACAGTGCCACCTACTGGACGACTGTAAAACTGCAACTAAATCAGGAGTTTTCAGGCTACCACTTTGTCAAACAGGTTACAATTTTAAAGTTTTATTAGGTGAATACAAATGCCACTCACCACAGAGTTTGACAAAACTGTTGCAGTGATGATTTGAAGGAGACGGAGCTCAGACCGGGTAAGGTCCAAAGTGACTATTAATCTGGCAATTTTATTTTAACTTGACAACACGTTTATAGTTGCTAACAGGCTACTTTACATAACACTACACAACTTTACATCATAGGATAACCACAGAGTGGGCTGTGGTGTGAACCCCTGCTCTGAATCGCAGGGATCAGACCGACTGAGACACTGTGGCACAACAACACTTACAACACAGAGTGGGCAAGAACCAATGGTAGGCTAGTCCAACAACGTGCATATCCATGATCTCGGTCGCAGTCTGTTTCATTTGATCCGAAGGAGCCTGGAGCTGCTGCGGTCCCAGGAGTGCGGGCCTGAACCTGCAGCCTCCGGGTCTGCAGACCAGACACACATGCTCCTCGTGAATTGTTTTGTTTACATGTTGCACCTACGTACCCCGCCGCTAGATGGAGCTGCCCCGCTTCCCAAATGTAACCGTGTCGGTCCAGTCACCGGGGGAGGGGGTGAGGGGGGGTGGAGGCACATGCACATGCTCCACTGCCCCTCATGCTTCCTCTCACTTTGCCGTTCAAACCTCCGAGAGGGAAAGAGGAGAGTCCTGGTCTGCTGCTCTCCCTCCTCTCCCTCCACGCTGCCAGCGGGCTCAACTCCGTCTGCCGCTGCCGCCGCCGATCCGAGTCCGACCCCTGGAAAATACCCCGCGGAGCCACGTAAACACCGGTTTATATAACCAACCAACGACAGGCAAAACTGCAGTGTTGACCAAGAAATGTCCCGCATGCTTAATATGGTGAGTGCCGGCCGGCTTTTCTAATCTTTTCATGAACCCCCTCCTCCCTCCCTCCCTCACCCCCTCACCCCATACCCTACAACTGCCCTGCACATGCAACTGGGGGATCTGGATCTGTGTCAGTATTGGTGCATGGTGTGTTGTGGTCCAAGATGATGAAACTTTCTGCAGACTAGACCCGAGTCCACGAAACTTAAGGCTAAGCTGATGTACAGATTAAAGCTTGTAACCTTATTAAGATAAAGTGTTGATCTCAACAGGAGTTTGTGCGCTCAGGTCAGATCAGGGCTCAGCCACAATGTTGGAGAGGTCTTTAGGAAGACTGATGGAGGAATTGTGATCTTCTCTCTTTGCCATGTATCTGTCACTTTGCAGCAGCAGCAGTGGTGGTGGTCTCTCCTGGCTGCTCCTCCACCGCAGTCGACTGAATAGTGTTTGTCTTGCACGGCTGTAAATGTTTAGGTTGAAGCTCACTCTCCAGGGTCTCCTTTGATGCACATGGAGTTTGGGGACAAAAGCTGTGTCTGTGTGGGAGAGTGTGTTTGTGTGTGGGTGGAGGGGGAGGTTGAACAGGGGGGGAGGTAAGGACTCCATCTCAGCTTTTGGGGGACTGCTTGGCTGTCGTCGTGGAGACCAGAGGCCACAGGTGACCTCTGACCTGGGGACTCGGAGAGCGTTGCAGGAAAGAGTCCTTTTGAGTGCCGTGGTTATGGTGTGTGTGTGATGACGCAAGTGAAGGAGCAGGTCCGACAATAAAGAGACAATAGATGTTGTTGGAGACTGCATGGCAACCATTCCCGCAATTTAGGAAGGGATTATATGGGAGAATTCAAAGAGGATGAGAGCTGGTGATATACTGTCGTCTCTGCTGGTGTGAGCGTGTGTGACCGAGCAGTGCATGGCAATCACACAGACAGCTTAAGTATTGTTTAGGGTTGAAAGTCACCACACAAAAATGCATTTCTCCATCCCATCCTGCCGTCCTCTGTATGACACAGAGGTGACTGAGGTCAGATTTCGCAATAAGAGCTTCAACATTGTAGGCTACTCTCTCACTAACTGGAGCGTTATTGATTCATTATCATAACTTCAGTTTTTTGTGTAGAGGAGTTTCTAGTGTCTGGGTGAGTGGAATTTAATTCAGGTTAAATCAAACACAAACTACAGGTAGAGTTGGATACCACTTGTGATAAAATGTGTAGTTTCTGTGATCTGGCTAAACTGACCCTTTGAAGTACTGTAACACACCTGGTGTACTTCCTTTGATTGAGCAGTTTTTACATTAACTTGTTAAAACATTTCATTGATTAATCCAGAAACACTTGCCTTGGGAAAGAGAAGAAAGTGGATCTACCAAAGTACTCTTATTTTTGATTGTTCATAAGTTGATAATTTACCAAGTTAAAGTTATAAATGCAGTACTACAGCCTTTTATTTGTTTTCTATTTAGCGACATTGTAAAGTGAATATTTGCTTTTTAAATTTCACTTTAAACACTTGATTTCTCATGTCGACAGTGTGTTATCATTCATATTTTAGATTGATGTTGAACAATTTTCTGTATTACTTTAAGTTTACCCCTAAAGTATTACCGATTCATTTTCAGGAATTCTGTCACAAGATATCAATATTGCACTTGTCCGTCTGCTGGCTAAGAGCTTGTGGAGACGTTTTTGAGGACAGCCTTTTAGCACAGCTCTCCTTTCAGCAGAATCAGTCTGACAGCTGATGTACTGCATCTTCCTTCAGCTGTTTGAGCTCCCAGGGGGCTGACACTCCCCTGTGTGTTTGTGTGTCTCTGCATGTGTGTGTGTGTGTGAATACAAGTCTCCTTAAAACATGGGCAGCTGATGAAACACTAATTCTGCTGACCATCAGATGTCTGCTGACCATTTGCTTATATTGTTGCCTAATGGAAAGATTAGAGAATACCGACTCCTCCTCGTGAAGCGCAGTGAGTTTGGATGAACTTTACTCCTCCGTACTCCCACAGTTTGTTTGCTCTGATCTAAATGCTCACAGAAGGTGCACATATTGATATGATATTTTACCCTGCCACAGTCTCATAAATCCAACCTCCTTGTCACCACTGTAAAACCACAGTGCTCAAGCCAGTGTGCTGTTAGTCTTTTCTTGTTTAGAAGCATGTAAGTGGAAGACGGGTCAGTCATGCATACTACAGTCTAGCAGATGGTGCAGCGGGGAGAGCACGGCCGTAATGGCACTGTGTTGGTTGACAGAGATTTCCCCTCAGGCCGGCCAGCTAATCAAACACTAATCAGCCTTTCTTCCACTCACTGGGTTTGGATGGTCTCCCCCCCTCAGCTCTATTTCTTCCTCAGATTTTCTTTGCCCCCCCACCCCCCCTTTTCTGGCACTTTGCTGCTAATCTTGGGTTTATCCTATTACCCTATTCTCTCTCTCCGTTCGCACTCATCTCATAGACTCCTTATAGACAAGGCCGTGCCTAATCACTCTGTGAAGAGAAAGTGTCGTGCTCTTACACTTCGTGCTTTCACTCCTGAGTTATCCCTCTGCCGGTGGCTGGCTGGCCTGATCCGCTCTGTGGGCCGTCTGTCGCTGCGATTATAGTCTGGCCGGGTTTGGAAAATCACTGTGGGACCTGGCCAAGCGTGCAGTACTGTGTGCCTTGACTCTGCCACTTTTGGATATAAGAGTGTTTAGCCTTTCGCAGCTCAAAGCTATCACAGTACATGCAGTTTGCATGGGTTTACTGTCACACCAAGAGAGAGCTCATCTGTGCAGCTAACCAGAACACACATTTACTATAGTTCTACACCAGCTGATCGTTTGTTTAAGCCCACTGACGAAACCACTCCCCACAGACATGTGGTTATCCTTACGGTCTCGTGTGAGTTTGACAGCTCAGCAGACTGATTTAGCCTCAGTAAAACGTTGATTTATCTTACACAGATTCAGCTGGGTCAAGTTGCAGGACTTACGCTTTAAGTTATTTTCCAAGTACCACAACAGAGAACACACCCAAGTTAATCATTAAGTCAAAGTGGCATGTGCTTCCTTGTAGAGTAAGATTGATCTTTGAAATGTGTTGACCTAATAAAACAACTTCATTTGTTGAAACTGAATTGTAGCAGCTCAGAGACCTGGGTAAGTGATATACTATTCAGAATATACTCAAAGTTATCTAACGAAAATGTTCGTAGTTACTATGGATCGCATTACTAAAAGAGTTGCTTGTAGCAACAAAGCTCTACTCGAGTGTTTTCATGACACAAACCTTATCTACAAGGCAGAAAACCAGGTTGGCCCAAGCATTACAATAAGAGGATAACAACTGGAGTATGTCAATAATGTTGTTATCGACCAACGATACTGTATATGGCAGTGTGCAGGTCTCTGAGCTTGCAAGGCATTTTGTTTTGACTCCAAAAATATTTGACACCAAACTGGAATGTCATCCTCTCTAATCCCAGGAGTTCAGGCCACACCTGATGTCAGCCACATGGTAACACTCTTTGATTTTCGTTTTATAGATGTAGCTTAATATAAGTCAACTATGTAAGTTAACTATAAGTCTGGATATAGAAAGCATGTAACTGACCAGTTTTCGTAGAATGCACAGGCGGAGTTGCTGGGTGGAGCCTCGGGCCCACATGTTTACTTCCATCGTTCAAAACACATCGTCTGCCAGATAGTCCAGATCTATCAAAGATTTATTGTGTAATAATCATAGCAAAAACCTTCTCCTCCCAGTTTTCACTGATTGCATCGTAGGTTGACCTGCCACCTGACTCTTGGACAATAGATTTATCCTGGTGAGACAGGCGGGACCCCCCTGACTGTCGGAGGGGTAAGATCTGAGAGTGTAGGAGGCCGGACAGGTCCCATACAGGGGCCTTTGTCTCTAAATGTCAGCAACTCAGAGGGCAGACGGAAATAGCCAATCTCTAACTCTGACAGATTCTCATCCTGGGACTATTGTCTTGTTAACGAATGCAGCCTTTCTTCCCTATGAGTCAGACGTGGTGAGTTCACCTTTAGCTCAGACTTATCGTTTCCTTGTGTTTTTGTTATTGATCGGGCTTATCTCCCCCGTGAGGAGCTCCCACAATCATCTGCCTACTATAGATATCAGCAGCAATGTGTTGTGTTACGTTATGTGTGTGTGTGCGCAAAGTACCCGGCCCTTGTCTCTCTTATTTAGTCTGAAGAGTTGTAATGTTGCAGAACAAAAGGCCACGAGTCGAAGCCCTCTTCTTCGAGTGGGCATTGGTGTTTATTTATATCTGGGTGTACAAGCAGTGGTCGCAGAAGCAGCCGCAGCTCTTTTTCTCCCTGACAGCACTTCAGTTTGCTGTCACATCCTGTTCTTTTACATAGAATCAATACGCTGGTTTTAAAGGTTACAGTCTGATACCGTGACCTGCTCATGTCTCACTGTAGTCACACAGCTGATTATCACTGGCGCTGTGCATCTCATCTGTTCTTTTCTTTATCCAGGAGATATTTTAAGACAAATAAATGTGATGTAAGAGACTGGAAGGAGTGGGAGAGAGCTAACCTAACCTGACTACAAACTCTTGTTTTTACATTCGGCTTAGAAGTGCTTTTGGAAGGGTAAATTTTTTTTTACATTTAGGTAGGATCTTTACTGACAGGATTTCAAAATGTCATGTCATGTTTCTCTAAAAGTCATAGATGCACTGAGCTCGGGTTGTATTCGACCCAGGATAACGTTATTTCTCAAGTTGCAGACACCAGCATGTCTGCCATAGCTGCACGCTGTAATGTTATTGTCCAGGAGGGCTTAGGCAGAGGAAATGAGTCTAGCCTGGGTTGTCGTCTCGTAGTTGACTGGTCAGACAGGTACAGTATCCGTATGCAGGCCCCAACTCGCCTCTGTCTGTTCTTCCTGCTTTATATCTTCATCTGTGAACTCTCTAGACTCTCTTGTCTCTATTTGTCCTCCTTCTCTTCCCCCCCAGTTCGGTTTTTCGTCAACTTCGTACACAAGTGCACCACCGCCACGCCACCAGCACCATCCCTCCAGGTTACCATGCAGAGTTTCCTTGTTGGAGGAGCTGCTCTGAACGCCACACTGGAAAACTTACAACTGAGAATCTGTGGAATCTGAGACTAGATATGCCTGTGGGGCCCAGAGGTAATAACAGGGGCACAGCAGCACCTGCCCAAGTGTTAGACTGGGCTGCCTTAGCTTTGATGGGGTTATCCCCGCTTTTCATTTTTCAGCTGATTTTTTTTTTTTTCTCCAAATTGCACTCGGCACGCAAAAGGGCACCGTAAAACATCACATTCCTGCTCTGGAATGTCTTTCATAGCTTGCCAATCTCTACATAGTGCATCTCTGCTTGGCAAGGTGCTTTATTAACTGGGATTCTTGTGTGCCCACCTATTGGTGCCAGTTTTAAGAAGTCCAGATACTTCCTCTGCTCCCCCTGGGCTCTCTGGCCTGCATCACATGGTGAGGACAGAAGAAAGGAGTCGCTCCCTTCTGGTGAAGGAACAGAGAACAATGTCCTCTCTTTTCTGCCTCCTCAGATGCGACTGTCTCCAGTTTGAGTTATGTAACTTGATACGATGCAGAGGCCGTCCAGTAACCCAGCCTCAGGAAGGGAGACTTACACTCAGACTATTGTCCAGACGGTCCATGCTGAGACAGCCCCCACATGTTCTCATTTTCCACGTCTTCCTCATCTGTGCTGTCTTTATTTTTCCACCCCTCATCTTTTTTTTTTTTCTCCATTGGTCTCGCTGCCTGTCTTTTAACCCAAGTCTGATCCCTCATTATTGTCTTATTATCCATGAGCAAACAAGACACACTGCACTGTTGGTATTTGTCCAGTGAAGCTGGCTCTCGTGTGTCAGTGCAGGGCCTGGATTGACCGCCACAAAGCTGGTTCTTATGTGGTGGGGCCTTTGTTTATGGAAACCAGGAGAACAAGTCGAACCACACTGGTCTCTGATAGGGCTCAAAGTGAACAAAAAGATGAGCAGATGAAGCAGGGAAGAGGTGGAAAAAGAGGAGGGTGTTGGGTGAACAGGAAAGTACCTGACTCTCTCTGGAGGACTGAGGACTACTTGGAGATTTTGCCTCACAATTTAAACAGGTAGAGCTCACTGAAACTCACGCGCAGCTCAAGATCAGCTTAGACTTCTATTTATCATCCTGTGTTGGCCACTAGGACCAGATCAGTTGTTGAGATCAGGCAGCTCCCTCCCATCCACACACACCTCCCTACTGCCATCACAGACTGAGAAACAGGAAGTCATGTGGCGTGATAATCAGTAGCGCGAGCATGAGAAAGAGGGAGAGAGACGTAGAGTGTATGGGATCAGAGGCAGAGAAGTGAAGATTCAGGTGGGCAACAGACAGGTAAACAGATTTTATTTCTCTTCTTACTTGTCATTGTATTTAAACACATCCTTTGATTATGTGAGAACTTATCTTTGTATATCTTGTGCTCAGTCCCACAACACTTAAAGTAGCCTACCTCAGCTGCACGGTCTGTGCGTGACAATGGGCTTCAGATGAAAGAAAGAACTTGCCAAACCAGTGTGTATATTTATATACTTTACTAAGATTGCTGCTGGGAAAGTTTGACTTATTTACGTGCCAGCAGGCTCAACATGGTCAGAAGTCACACTGTGATGTAAGGCAGCTTAAGCTGCAGCGGGAAGAGGAAGGCAGCCCGATTGTTAATTACTCAGCCCACGAGGCATGCTTGTTTGCAGAGGAGCTGAATTGAAATTAGCAAACTTTTAAGCCAAATCTTTTCTCCTGGGTAAATGGCGTCACATGGAGCGGCCCCCTTGGCCTCTCCATTTACTCCCAGCTCAGAACAAATATGCTAATTAACTGTTAATTATTAAATGTCCTAAAATGGAGCCACACAGTGCTTAAATAACAATATATTCGCTGTGTGTCTTGGGTTCTTTAATGTTACATGCATTGTTGTGTATTTTTTTCCAGAGGATTGTTGATCTGGTGGTGTTTTTGTGTCCCAGGAATTCCCCTTGAGGACTGTTCATGGTTTTTCTGTATTTCTCAAGCTGACTAACAAGATTTCACTGATACCGGTTGACTTCTGAGAGTTTGCGTTCTCCAATTTCTCCCCGTCAGTAAAACGTCAGTCACGCACAAGGTGAAAGGTGTGCTCCTGTTGATGTTTTGCTGTTGTTGCATCCTGTTGCTTTGTTGTCACTGTAAACTCTATACAGCAAAGATGTGACCCCTGTTGGCTGAACAAGACGATTTTTCAATAATTCCCACCGTGCTGCTTCTCAGCGCTGACAAACAACAAACGCACACAGTTTTCACAGAGAAACTCCACGGGAGGAGGAAGAAGAAGTGCTGATGCTCTGACTCGGCGTCAGTGTGCGTCAGCATCAGTGTTTACTGCCTGACGTGCAGGCTGTTCGGCTCCTCTGGTCTTACAGTGCAAATGAGATCTAAAAAAAAAGTTTGCTGAGATCTTATCAGCTTTTCATCTATTTATGCAAACAGGGAAAGCATTAACATTTAAAGCAGCCATACTGTGGGTCAATCCATATCTGCGTATGCCTTTGAATCCCGATCTTTTTTCTTTTTTTTTAGCCGCAGCCCACACATCTTTCTGTCTGTGTGTGTACTGAGTGTTGTTAGCTGTTAGGTATGTAGCTAGGTACGGCTCAGGTGTGGGTCAGTGTGGGAACCACTAGATTTCTATCGCTGTAATCACAGAACAGTGACGCTTGAACATGAACTGCTCCAAAAAACAAAGAAGCCACAGAGAGAAAAGAGAATGAGAGAGTCTCTGCTCACGCCCCCGGTTCCCCACCCACCCCTCCACCCTGCTCTCTCTACTTTCACTGTAATCAATTTAATAAGAAGCTCACTCTCTCATGCTTTTGTCTTTATCAGCCCCATTAAACACTGCGTGGCTCTCCCGCCCTGATTATGTGGTAAAATTATCAGTCATTAAATGTCTGATATCACCACCACGGTTCTCATGGGAACCAACTCTCGAGAATAGACGCCGTCCTTTTTTGTTTCACAGAAATGACCCACAGCACTTTGAGGGCCCGTAGAGGACAGGGGCCGTCCACATCACCCGTATCAGCGTGTTATGGGTTTTGCAGAAGCACATTAATAATTACCCAGGGAGAAATGTGAGGAATGCGAGTTTGTTTCCTCACATCGCTCTCTCCCTTTACATTCCTCCCTCTGAACGTGTGCTCTGCAGCGAGCACAACTATGCTGATAGCAGCAGTTGGCAAACACTGTACAGGCTTTGCTTGCTAGCAAGGTGAGCAGAAACCAAACAGAGAACTTGAACTCGATTAAGGATTAGCTGAAATAAATAGCATGCCATTCTGCTTTTCGCTCCCTCACAAATTCCAGTGAAGTTACGCGAGGAAATATTTTATTACAGTACAATGCTGTTTTTCCAGTTGTCAACTTCCTGGGTGAACAGAAATCTTTGTGTTTATCCTGTGTGACATCTGAGACGTTGCTGATGGAATCAACCAAATAGATGATCCGGAAAAAGGAATAATGAAATCGTCAGTGTAATATTCTCCAAACAAGTAAACATGGTTGTTTTTAACACTCTCATCATGACAAGCAGTGTACTTCATATATTAAAACCTGAACAGAGTGGCAAACACAACATCCAGACATGATGTATCAAAATAAGAGATATTTACCACAGTGCCAAAATGTATTGTGCTTCCGAGATTGGTCAAGATTGCACCTGTTGTGTAAAGATGCATGATCCCTCCTAGTTCAGGAGATATGATGCTCAGACAGATTTTCTGTAGTCCATTTTAAAGGTGTTCAGAAAAGAAAATTGAATTTGAGCCCACTGTGGGTCTTAACATTAGTGTAATAACTCATCTATCAGACGATATAGCCCAAACTTTGTGCAAAAATCTATTTTCGAGTAAATCCCATAGGTAAATCCAGGATGAAAGTGGGGTAGTTTTTTTTTGCATTGGATAATACAGGCACACGAATTATGTGTCACGTTGCTCACGATTCATCAGCCACTGATATTGGATCCGTCATCCATCAATCCAACGCCTGAGACACACACACACACACACACACACCCAGCTCGGTCTCGCCCCGAACATTGAATATCCCGCCCACTCGATAACAACCAATCAAATTCGTTTTCCTCACTCGGGTAAACTCGTGCGGCAACTCGTGGAAACTCGTAGAAGGAGGTGCGACAAACAGGGCAAACAGCCATTTCTGAACATCTTTAAGAATATGCCAAATGTCCCAACTATTACATTAAATCTATATAATATATTGTCCATCAGAGACAAATAAGAACAGACAGTGTTTGTCTTTTTCTGGAAGGTGCGGTCCCTCCAAATGGCCAGATATGCATAAGGAGCTTGTCAGCAGCCCCAGCCAGCATTATCTGGGATAAAATCCTTTTCTTTTATACTTTAAAACTGTAACATAAAGTCCAAGTCCAAGAAGAGAGTGAGTAGTCTCATAGAGCTACACTGCAATAATATCTGTCTGTTCCTTTATCACATGCCATATAGATTATCAACCATGAAAATACATTTTGTTGTTTGCTTTAAGCAGAACTTTGCAATGTGCAATATTCGGTTGTTTCTCCAAAGATTATTTTTCTCAGTTCAACCCACAGATTACTCATGTTGTTGTGGAACAGATGGGTCGTATGAGACATGCAGTAGTTCCTTGATACGTCTGAAATTAGGAATTCTATTTTTAGTGAAGCAACAGAGTTCGTTTTTATTGTTTAGATTTTAGGAAACTTTTCTGTGCCATGTGTTTGTGTGCGTGTGTGTGTGTTGGATGAGTGAAGGGCAAGTGGATGTCACTTAAAACAACACGGAGGTCAGGTACTCATCCTTTTGCTGCTAGTACTAATCTCTTTATCTCTCACACTCACACACATACACACAAAGAGGCTGAACTTGTAACCTCACAGACAGATCAGCACATGCATTCATTTAAACAAAGGTAGGGATTATGCAATCACACCACACACATATATACACAGCAGAAATTGAAGACAAAACAAACTCTGCAGTGTTGAAAGAGGAACACAGCACACCAGCTGTTGAACACATTTTTCCATAAATTAAAACAAATATCAGATCTGGAGGTGGGTACATCCAAATAAACAAAAAAGATACACATTTTTGTTCTACCATGCAACTGGGACACAGTTATCATTGTTATTCAGTGCTTTTGACTTCAAGTCACAATTGGGCATTGGACAAAGCGTCCCAGCCATGGTCCATCACTTTTTAGCGTCCTCTGGAAACACCTCTACTGTGTTGTAGGACTGTATTTGAATTGCATTTATTTATTTGCATGTGTCGTGATTTGATTTTTGCAGTGTGTTTGTGTATTTGCATGTGCTTTCTTAAACTGCAGTGCACTGAGCTCTCAGGACCGCCGTAGGTAAGAGTGGGTCCCGTGATCGCACTCCCTTGGGTGTCGTCTTCTTCTCACACCGATGCAGCGTGATGCAACAAGCCCGATCCGGATCAATAAGGTTCCATGAAACACCAGTGCAACCAGTCACCCCAGATAACCCCGACATGGCCTCTGTAGTCAAAGCCAGTAATTGAATTCTGTGCAGAAATACAATACTGTAAAGTCAGCAGTAAAGGCAGAGGCATGCTGCGCACACAGCCATCAATGGGCTAACAGATGCAAAGTGAGGAAACCCACCTCAGCTGGCCCGCTTCAAAGGAAGTCTTGACAACTGATTTAGTGAAGTGAGTCACTATCAGGACCAGTCAGGATCAGGACTCTCGGACTAATGAAGTTGGGCTCAGTAAAAGTCAAAACTGGTGACTAACTAACTACAAATCCTTTTGAGATAGTCATTTGAATTTTCCAATTTGTGGTAAGTTTTCAAAGATTTCTCTTTTAGGTCAGTAATTATTGAGGCTGCTGTGGAAATCATTCATGAGAGTTTGATAGCAGTTACTGTGTCATCCATCTACACAGCATGGAGAGCCTTACTGTATACAGAAGTAGCCAGCTCATATCTACTGAAAGACGGAGCTGTCAAGAGATAAGGAGAAGGATGACATGCATGGCAGGATTTTGTAAGCAAGGCTTTGTCTTCAAGAGGCTTAGGTCACAATTTCGTCATATCCAGTTTAAAATTACTAAAATGTGGTTGATCCAAAATACACCACCTCAGTACTCCCTTGTCAGAACTTGTGAAATAAAACGTGTGCGTCTGCTCTGACCTGTCTGTGTGCTCAATAGCGCCCTGTATCTACAGCTATGACCAAACATGCCCTTTGACCTCTGTAAAGACGGGGCTATTTGTCATCAATGGGATTCGTGTGAGACTGAACACTGCGCCCTCAGCATGAACGACACCACATCCAACCACCAGTGAATTACAATCCGTCTTTCACAGAGAGAGAGAGAGAGCGCCTGTCGTCCTGAGTGTGATGGAAAGAAAGTCGGCCTTTTATCTGAAGTGCTGTTGGCGCTTCTATTCACTAAACAAGACATGAATGACCCCGAGGCAGTTTATCTTGAGGCGTCTGACCATATATCTATGTCTGTGTGTGTGTGTGTGTGTCTGTGTGTGGTTTGTGTCCTGTCAGATCTCACAGATCTGTGATACATGACACACAGGGCAGCTCAGATGCAAAGAAGAAGGAACATTTCATGACCGTGCTTTTCAACATCTCAGCTTCTGCGAGTGTCCTCGGGGTCTGCAGAGAGGAAGAAGCTCTGTCTGCCTGATTGTCTCCCATACATAATGAATAACCTGCTAACAATTAGAGGCTGCTGCCGAGCGCTCCTCTGCTGTCATGCCCCACAGCCAGAGACACTCTCGCACACTCACTCATTACACGGCAACATGTAACAGTCAATCAGAGAGCGGAGCGCGGCTTCGCTTCACATGTAACATGGTTGGTTTCTTCCCGGTCGGCCTGCGGCACAGTTCACCCTGCTGCCGCTGCTGACAAATTAGAGCGTTGAAGCACGATCATATAACACTAAAGTCAGTCTTAACGTGAGTTTCACTCCGTGCTCTCTGTGGTAGACACAGATCCTGATTTTATGTCGTAAATGTCGACTGATGATTGGATTTGGAGGTCAGCGCTGTGGTTCCTCTTTCCCACAGTTCTCAGAGATCAGTGGTCAGGTGAACTCTCTCACAGCAGTGAACCATCACACTGTGCAGTCACAGTATGACCTGGATAGACAGCGTCCTCGGAGCAGTTAGTTAAATATAACGTCGCAGGTCTCGGTAGAGTAGATCTGAGCGAGGCTAGTGGCTGATTTGGTAATCACTCTATAGTGTTTTACACAACTAACAGCTGTGAAAAGCGGCGAGAGCAGCTTTGTTAGAGCTTATATAATGTAACAGAGTGTGTGCTGTGTGGGAGTTGTAGATGTAACCTGCGAAGTTACCCCACAAACGTAAACAGACTTTGATCAGCGAGCAGGGGAAGAGATAGAGAGAACGCCCCGGGACGAGGGCACACAGGATCTGCTGCTGCGAGTCATGTATATGCTTTTTTTTTTTATGGGGCTGTGTTGAGTGACCTGCGTGCGCACTCACACACATGCACACACACGCAAATAGACAAGTGTGAGTGAACATCCGTGGGAGTGGGCGCTCTCTGCATCACAATTTGACGAGCCCGAGCTTGTGTTCTGTGAAGCATCTTTGGAATTTGGCTTCCCTGTCCTCCTCTCCTCTGTCTCCTCGGTCCCCGTGCTGACCCGTGTGTCCCTGGGGCTTTGAAACGTCCTCTCTTCACGCTCAGGCGTTTCATTGAAGGCTTTGTTTGTCGCCACAGGAGACCTGATTACGATGTTTTAGGAGAAAGCGTCCTTGAAACCCTACTCTTCTTCAAGGCTGCGTGTTTTGTTTTCTTTCTGATTGTAGTAAAGTGGTAGTTGTGTGGTTTTCTGGGTGAGTTAGGAAATCATCCTGAGAAGCCAAAACCTTCACTGTGAAGACTGACTTTAGAGGAGACTCACACCTCTCAGCAGCCAGTTCACATCTCTCTTACCCAGTATGCACTAGGGTAAATAACTAGGACTGTACACTACTAATAAAAAACCCTATAATATATAACATGACTTCAGATACATATGAATGAAGAGGGAGAGATGCAAGAGGTTTACTGTAACCAAATTAATTATACTTAAATTCATATTATAATTGTATTTTTAGTTCCTGACTAATACTGATACTTTAGATCCATTCAGCAGCTTTACCAGTGTGTGATGTAATCAATACCTCTGCTGATTTCACTTTCAGGTCCAGTTCACCTGAATCCAACCAGAAACATAAATACATGCCCGCCTACAGTGTGTTTGTGAGCCAGCCGAGTGCAAGGTGTATTTGAAGGATCAAGTTTCATCTGTGCCTGCGCAGCACATTGATACACAGCGGTGCGATCAAACAGTTTCTTGTTCTGATCGAAGTTAGCAGCTTTTTAAAAAGGCTCATCACAGCTTGGAAAGAGGCATAAATCAGGAACAGAGCAGATTTCAATTAGACTGTAACTTTTCAGTGCTGGTAGGAAGCACAGCTTTGAACCGCGTGTGTGTGTGTGTGTATTTATTTGTGATTTAGGGAGGTGTGTTGCGTTTCAGGGCCCCTTGGCTAGTCTAGGCTGGGCTGTAAATCTTGCTGTGTCTCCTGGTTTACTCAGGGGCCATAAACTAGGAGGCAATTATGGAAAACAACTGGATGCAAGATTTCTTCAGTCCTGCAAGATTTGTGGTTGCAGCCTAAAAGGATTTTTACCCTCCTATCTACCCAAAAGGAATTGCTTTGCCTCACCCGCCCTCACCCCAACGCAGGCTTCCCGTCAAGCATCGATTGGCCTCTCATGTCTTTGGCAGATACAAGACACAAACTGAGTAAAAAACCGGACATAAAAATACTGTGTCAGACACTGGCCAATGGCTATTAGGTTTGGCACAGTCATGATTTATTCATATGGTGTCAGACACATACACATAGGATACACACTCAGCATGACCTGCACTGACTCATATCCATCATGTCTCACTCCGACCCGGGACAACAGGAAGACTTCCTGGACGGAGGCAGCAGAGCTGATGCTCTTGCTCAAAGCGCGTCACATTATATTTGATTATATTCATCATCACTGATTATCAGGTTTCTTCCCTCAGCCCGAGTCCAGCTTGTATTATAGTGGCTTATTAGGAGCCGAATGCTTTAGTGGAAAGTTTTACATTGGGGGGAAATAGTACCTCATGAATATAAACATGAGCAGCTTGGGCTGCTTTGATCTCGGCCTGGCTGAGAGCCCTGAGTGGAGTGGGCTAGAGCTGCCGTTGCACAGCTCTCTCTGCTTATTTTAACCATTTGCATAATTGTTATAACTGTCGAGGGCAGCAGAGCAAAGCACTTGATAAATGTGGATTGTATTAGAAGCTAGAGGAGATGCTGGAGTGTCATTGCAGGTGTCTGTTCCCATACACGGGACGTTTGTGTGTGACAGTGAGAGGGAGAAATTGCTAAAAAGGTAGCGTGCATGTGTGTCAGGAGTGTGCGCCGACAGCCAGGCGGCGGGTCGGCCCAGCCATTAGTTGGGACGAGCCCAGGTTTGATGCCCCATGCAGCCATGCACCTATTATTCTTTAGCAGCCAACTGGGTTGTACAGTTCGCTGCAAATAGTTTCCAAACCTTCATCACCGGAAACATGCTAGAAGTAGGTCTGAGGTTCTCAAGTACAATGAGGGGCAGGTTTGAACACTGATTTGTGTGCTTAAGGACACATCATTCTGTCTAATTCATTCACTTAAATAGCTATACAGTGAAATGTTCTGGAGAGCCATATCTCAAACTCCAAACATCTTCTGTCATTGAATGCATGAAGGAGGAAAAAAAACATTACAGCTGGAAAATCTGAAGCAACTTTTCAGCCTCCCTGGTTTATTTTCGTAATACGAAACTAATGGAGAACTAATCGGTGGTTAATGGCCAGGCAAAACAAGCAAAATGTGTGGTTTGGCCCTTTAAACTCTACCTGTTTTCCGTGGGTGCCACATCAGCTGGCTGAGCACGAAAGGAAAATTTGCCTCCCTCGGGTCCTATTTATAGTTGGAAAGATTACAGCGAGTTGGTGTTTTATGGTCTCCAGAATGTTTTACAGCTACTGGGGATGTTTATGCACGGGAAGAGAGAGGGTCACTGGGGTGAAATCAATAGTGATCCTTAATGAGGTTGTCTGAAAAGACGAAAGGGACGGGGGCCATGTGGGTGATTCAAAAACGGATGGTGGTGGGGAGGTTGTGGAGACAATCATTCGGAGCTGAAGAGGCTCAAACTCGAGCTGACAAAACAATAGAGCCTCTTAGGTAGGTGTTGGGGTAACTTGGCAACTGGTTTAGTTTGGTCAAGTGGAGAGGCAATGTTAATTGTTACTTTGCATTACATAACACAGACAAAACCTGATGCAACACAAGTCAAGGCATACAGTACTGTGTGACTGGTACATTGGATACTCATGATTTTCCAGAGAGACAGGAAACGTTCAAACAAAATAAGCTGCCACGGCACTTGATTAAATCGTCCATGATGTGAACTGTGTACATTTCTTTTTAAAGGAAGTCCTGCTGGTTCAGTTATGTAACAGGCTTGTAATGTGACATGCTGCCCTACCTCAGAAAAAACAACAACAACATAACCCTCACAGAGTAGACGTATCATGTGATCATTAGTCTTTTGATTTTCTGTTGGGAGAAGTGAACATCAGATTCTCAGATAGCAACTGCATCACAAAGTAGACATTTTCAAATTGGATTGGGATTAGTCATCTCTGTAAAGGTATCTATGCCTCTTCCATAACTGGGTTTGCATGAGGGTCATGCGTGTGTGCATGTGTGTTTATTTTGCAGTGAGGAGCTGTGCTGTGATGTTGTGGGAAGCTGAGTTATTGTAGCTGTGCTCTCAGACAGCTGTCTGTACAGAGGAGCACAGCTGATGAAACGTCTGTCAGCTCACAGTCTCCCCTCCAGAGATCAACATCCACTCACGGCAGTAAAACAGGCAAATGGCGTCATGGACGTCAGCGTCAGTCAGTCCGCCCTGAATTATCTCAAATACAACAGGATGGATCACCATGAAATTTTAAACATGCTGTGAATATGCAGTCTCTAGACGATACCATTTTTAAAAAAAATAGATGTTCATAGAAACGCTTTACAGACAAACAACAAGCAACAAGCGATTCATGATAAAAATCATCATCAATAACAAACACACAAACACAATAGTTGCAGCCTTAAAATGTCCAGAATGACATACTGACCTTGTTTGCATATGATAATGGTCCCAGTAATAGTGCGGCCATCTTGGTCATCAGCTGATTAGATATGAAAACTTGGTTTTCCTACATCAACGCACTACGAGCCCTCAACTCATTTTTGAATGTTCCTGTCCTCCACAGAGCACCTTACCGCCTCACAGAGCCCTGTAACCAATGGCAACCTCAGTGCAGACCCTTCCGTTGTCCCGTGGCCCCGACAAAAACTTCCGTAACCCTTTCCCAGCCCGGCCCCTCTCCGCTCGTTGCGGTATGGGAAGTGTAGGCAGTCTGGTAGAGAGGCCAGACGTGTCTCCCACCAAAGGCAGCCATGCAGTCCCCCAGGTGAGACCCAAACAGACCAACGGCCTCCTGAAGAAAGGCTTCACCCAGAGAGAGCTGCTCAACTACCTCAACATCACCAGGTGGGTGCTGTGGTAGCGAATCAGAGGTTGTTGTTTTTTATTCATTGAGGCTGCTATTAAGTCTGACGGGGCTTGCTTTCTAACAGAAAAGAGCCAACGGCAAACCCAGGCAGCAATGGCAAGAAGGATGCAGTCTCTGGCCGTGAGGAGAACAACATATACACCAAGGTCTACCATAAAGATGGCACCGAAGTAGATTTGACAAAGAACTCACTGCCCAGCGGCGGAAAGTATGAGAAGGTGAGTATTGTTGCAAAATGATCAAATGACCAAAGTTAGAATATTAAATATGTTTCAGAGTAATAGATTTGAGATAGGGAGCTAATCTATCAGTAGGAAACATCTGTTATATACAGTAAGTAATACATCTTAAAGGTAGTCTACAGGAAGTACTTTGAAGTTCTCTTTAGAGTAGTAGGTAGAGTTCAGCTCATTCATTCAGGCTCAGGTGAATGAATGACTTCCCATAGTGCTCTTTTATAAATGATGTATAGCCAGTGACTCGCTGCTCGGGCTGTGCCAAATTGATCAGCATCACATTTATACATCTCTGGCAGTGCGTTGCAACACCCCCATAACATGTTACCTGCATAAATCAGCCTTACACCTCTCGCAGCTCACCAGCACAGATTGAGAATCTGTCACTTGCTGTGTTGAATTTATTGCTGCAATCAAATCTTTCCCTTTTTTTCTTGGTTGAATTGATTAACGCTAAGAACATAGAAGGTGGAGCAGTATTGATTCAATGGAAACACTGTGATTTATGTTGTATAGCAGAGCTGTGAGCAAGGTCTTTTTCACCCCTTCACCACTTCCTACTATTTTGTGTCTCTTTCTGCAGGCTCGTTTTAGATCATCGGCCTTCAAGCCGGTCACTCCTAAAAACTTCAGCTCTATGCAAAACCTCTACCCGTCTTCCAAGTCAGAGGACGTGGACCATGGACTCTCCAATGGGTTACGCAGAGCTTACGCTCACGTTCCTAAAGCTGTCTCTTCCTCTTCCTCCTCTTCCTCACCCTCGCGTCATGGAGGACCAACATCCAGTGGTAACAAGGTATTTTAACAAAAGATTATAAGTTTAGGCCTTAATCAAGTTCCCATGCATTGATGTCCATGCCCAGTTATTACCACAGTTGTTATTTTATACTAAAGGTAAACTTGGCGGAAAGTTGAGCTATGGATGAGCAAACAGGTTTTGTACGGGAGCAAAACAAAAGTATCCATGATTAGTGGTTTGTTGGGCTGTTACTCACCTCTGCGGTACACTGACCCAGCCTTAACACCTATTACTACATGATTTTGCGTTGGTAAATCATAATTGCAAAAATACCAGAGCCCGGCACTCTTACGTTTCATTTATTATGGGCCGATGATAAAGGTTACGTACTATATTTTTTTATTCAAGAGTGCCAGGCTCTGGTATCTTTGTGACTGTTTTGCCGTGCACCTGTACCTGCTAACACTTTTTTGGAGTTGTGTGGATGTTTTCTATACTTCATAAATCATAATTGCAACATGATAAAGTATATTATATTATTCTATTATACTGTATATGAGAATTGATGCTATACATTCTCTTCTGTCATAACACCACCACATTATTGTTATTATTCTATTATATTACTTTACACTATTATATTGTATTTTATTCTGCTTTATAATGTCATATAATCCATTTTTTGTCATGTAGTTTAGTATCATTATTCCATTTTTATGAACATTATTCATTTTTATTAATATTATTACATTTTCTAACATTGGGAGGATATCATATCAATTATCTTTATTGAATCTTTTTTTATTTACATTCTCCCAATGATATTTATATTACACTCTCTCACAAAAGACATATACATAACAGATATACATACATCTCACAATCACATTGTATCATATTCTTTTCATTTGTATGTATATCTCGATAAATGTTTATTGCTTTTGTCACATGTTTCTGTTGTGAAAATTCAAAAAAAAGAGAGATCTACTCATGATTCTTCATTTTATTCAACCATTATTGTCACTGAAATTCATCTTTTCTCAGCATATTAATGTTAAAGTGATGAATAACCGTATCACTATGATGGTACAGGCCCTCTCCTCGGTGCGTGGGATGAGCCAGGAGGATGATAACCTGTCAGACTCAGGCCATAACTCCATGAACAGCCTGCCGCCGTACCGGCCTCCCTTCCGCCCACACCTGGCTCACATCAGGTCTGTTTCAACGTTATGGTATTAGCTCTACTTTATATTCAAATGGAGTGTTGTTGTAATTGATTTTTTTTCTTAATGACTGTGTGGGAAGTGATAATAGAAGAGATTTTAATAGCACTTTTGGTTTTTTGGGGGGTTTTTTTCTCCCTAGTGCGTCTATGGGCCACATCAACACCATTGGTTCCCTTGACCGGACCTCTCTGGGCTGCAAGGCTGTGGGCTCAGAGGGTGTGGCCATTGGGGAGATGGCGTGTCGGAGCATGGCAACCCTGAGTCGATTAGCTCCATATGGAGGGGAGGCTCCACCTCCGTATGAATGGACTCTCTCCCTTTCTGTGGAGGAAGTTGTGAGTACTTTGCAGATGGATGGGTAGACGGTCAGTAGACTTTACAGACTGCTAACTCATTCATCCTGCTGTCGTTTCCAGGTGCGGGACCTGGAGGAGCGCCTGGTGGAGAAAGAGCATGAGCTGAAACAGATGAAGAGAAACCTGGATGAGAGTGAGGGCGCCATCGCTCAGGTGAATCTCATTGTATTAGTCTGTTCTTCACCATCAATCTATACACACATCTGCCTCACTTTTGAAGTCTGACCCCCATCTGCTCGCCTCATGCAGGTGTTTGAAGGAAAACAGCGTCTGTGGGAGAAGGAGGTGGAAGAGCTGAAGCGTCTTTATGCCGCCAAACTGCGTCAGGTTTCCCAGCATGCCCAGCGTTCCCAGCGCACCCTGCAATTGCAGCTGTTCAAGGCCCAGCAGGAGAAGAGCCGGCTGCAAGAGGAGCTTGACTGTCTGAAAAGGGAAAGGAGCCAAGAGACTGGAGCTGTAGCGAAACGAACCAGCCTGACCCTGGAGGAGACGCAGTGGGAGGTAGGGGACATTTTATGGCAGTGGGGATGCACTTTTCAGAAGTAATTACAGGGAACAGACAAGATAACTGAATTCCTTCCTTGTTTGTCCTGTTAAAAAGATCACAACAAGATACAAAGTCAGTAAAAATTTATGTTTCTCCTGCCTTTATCCCTTTTTTCCCCATTGCTCTGTCTCTCAGGTTTGCCAAAAGTCTGGAGAGATTTCCTTGCTGAAGCAGCAGCTCAGGGACTCCCAGGCGGAGGTGACCCAGAAGCTGAGTGAGATCTTCCAGCTCAAGACGCAGCTCAGGGAGACCCGCACTGAGCTGCGCAACAGAGAGAGCCAGATAGATGCGTTAAAGCTCGTCCTGCAGGGGACACAGCAGCGCAGGTGTCCCTCTCAGAACGCACAAGAGGAAGGAAAAGGAAGTGAAGAGAGAACATCTGCTGGGGCAACAGGTAGTTTTATGTTTCTGGCTCTTCCTTATGTCTGCAAATCTGCTGCTGACTGTGTCCTTTGATGGTTTGAAGGTGCACACCTCATTGGCTTCTTAACAGCTGAAGTTTGTCTAACAGACCCAAAGCCATAAAAACACACTTAAGCTGCCTTAAGCCTGCACAAGCCAAAGTGACAAGCATGGAAAATGGAAAAAAGTGAAAGAAGCAAGATATTTATATGCCACAGATGTGTGTTCAATATTAAACCAAGTGAGGGACCTTAAATGGGTTTCTTATCAACACAGCAGGAACTTGTGGAACTGAGGTTTTTTGAGATGCTGACATGCTTGGACGCAAAACCAGGTTATTTGAGTAACCAGGTCAAGAGCAGAGTGTGTGTGTGTGTGTGTGTGTGTGTGTGCGCATGTGTGCGTGTTGAAAGCAGCCAAAGTCTTTCATTATATTTTCCCTACGGCACTGCTGGACTGTAGTTGAAGCCATGTGAACCTCTGTGTTACAGGAGGGTGCGGGGGCCCTACAGAGGAGCGTCTGCGCGCAGAGCTCCTGTTGGAGCGACGCCAGAGCGAGGCCCAGGCCATGGCTTTTGAGGAGGAGAGGAACACATGGCAGACAGAGAAGGACAAGGTCATCCGCTACCAGAAGGAGCTGCAGGCCAGCTACTTAGAGATGTACCACCGCAATGAAGCGCTGGAGAGGGAACTGTATCAGCTGAGGGCAGACAGAGAGCGAGGAGCAGCAGGAGGAGCAGGGGGAGGAGGAGAAGGAGGAGGGAGCAGAAATGGGACACTGGAAAGAGAAGTGCCAGAGCTGGGGAGTGAGAGAATGGGAGAGAAACAAGAGGACAGACCTTCCTCTGGTTTGCCGTGGATAGACAGGATTGAATCATCAGAAATTTGAATGTGACAGACTTGTTTGCAATGCAAACAGTTTTTTCCCTGAAGTATGGGAGCCGTGGAAGACCATGTCTGCCAGGAAAAGAAAAAAAATGAATCACAAAGTACTTTTTAATGAATACAAGACAGTAAGTCAAATGAAGAGATAAATAAAAAACACTGGACACTAAATGAAAAATGGACCTAGTGATAATGATTTATCACGTCAACATTATAGGTAAATAAAAGTCTGACCACAGGTGTAGTGCTGCCGGAGCGCCCTGCCACTTTATCCAAGTGATTAAATAAAATATCAGCGGTTCACATAATTCAGCCGAAATGTATATACATTATTTAGCAAAGTAATAAAAGTTGTCATTGACCTTATTCCTTAATATGTAAAGTGTATTGATTGATTTCCAAACATCAATCGTGGATTGACTTCCATACAATAAAACATTCCACCTTAAAAGTGTAATTGTAAAAGAAGCTTGGTAGTGAATTAAATCGATAAAATGTTTCTTTATTTGTGATGTCTTTACAGACAAACATGATAAAATCAGGCTGTTGAACTGTGTGCATGCACATGCGTGCACATCATAACTGCACGGTACCTAGACAAATCACACTACACCTAAATCAGTAAGTCCAATATGAAATGCAAAATCTAATTTCTGACCACAACATTACACACTTAAAGCAAATGTCAGCTGAGTGAAAAGGACTAATCATCTCATTAACTGAAAGCAAAAAGATATATTTTGTCTTTGATGAGTATTTCTTTATATCATGCAAAGCTTTTATTTTATTTTTCTTCTTTTCGTGGTCAAAATGAGCTTCCATAGATCCTCCCATTCCCTGCCCATCCACCCTTGTTGATTGTGAAACGCCCTTATCCTGCAAAGACTGGACCCATGAGCTTGTACAGAAACACAGCAGTGCTCAGAGGAGGTGTATATCAGTTTTGTATAAAATACAGCCAAGCACCAGGACTGTCCATCATAAGACTTGTATCTTAATTATAAATCTGTAAATGAACAAATTAATGATGATTGTGACTGTTTTGTGTTCATTTGGTAGTTGCTTTTTGGTTTGGGCTGCTGGATAGCCTTGGCAGTAAACAAAGGATTCAAAGGGATTTACGATGGTCTGGTAACATCTCAGCACCTGTGTGCAGTCGTCCAGGGTTCACCAATGCCCTGGGAGGAAAGCTGCATCTCTGGGTTAAGTGTCAAGGATTAAAGCTAACTGGTGCCAAGGTACTAATGCTAGTTATTTGCCATCGTGAAAACTGCCATGCTGAAGAAACTGTTGGACTTATTTTTTTCCTCATTCAGTTTCCTGTCGGTGATACCAATATATTTTGTACATAAATGTAATTTTTCATTTGATTGGCCTTTTTGTCATTGTACTCCAAGCACACTGTTGTCTTAAATGGGCATACTTGCATATTTCTGGATGGGAATGAAAGTGATCAATCGATGCGGATGATGAATATGACTGCCCCGCTTATTGGTGCGATTTGTTGCATATACCCAGCCAATGACATCAAATGCATGATGTAGATGGAGTTGCTCTGTTCTGTTGTTTATTGATATATGAACATTCAAAAGCCAGCTCTCGATCGACCTTTGAACATACTGTGACCTGTCTGTTTACTGGAATCAAAACTGTACAGTATAAATAAGTTTATGTTTGTTTTGGATTCATAATAAATATCTATGAAGTGGTTGTAACAGCAGTTCAGTTGGTGCTTGCCTCGGCGGCGTGTAAATCAAGTGTAAATCAGGGCCGCATAATGCGTTATAATAGGCTTTTCTGACTCCCGTAGCCTGAATTTAACTGCTAGAAATCACTTGTCAAAATGTTAGAGGTGTAACCGATGGCACTCTGGTGGCTGCCTGCTCTGTATGGGCTTAAAATCCCCACAGAGCGTGCCAATAAAACCCAAGGACAGGAGCTTTATGACAGAATGAACAACAGAACGGCAGAGGCTTTTGGGACTAATGTGGCTTTTAAAGGTTTAGCCTTGGATCCTTATCTCTGGCCCTCCCTAGGGCTCTGCCTGCTCTTCCCCAGCCAACCTTTATATACCATCTCCTGCAGAACAGATAGCAGAGAGGTGGAAGGTCAGCTGAGATGAATGATCCATCCCTGTTTGCATAAGAAAATAAGCACCACCATGGAAACCCATCGGATGTACAAACAGATAGCCAAGGATATCTTGGCAGGGACTGAGATTTGAACATTTTACTTTTTTTTTTTTTTTTAAATCACTTAAATGAGTCATGTTTATCAGTATGCATAAGTGAGAGTATATAAATTTGTGCGATGACTGAAAAACACCACATGCAAGTCCATAACATTTTTTTAGCGTCTGTTAATCTGAATAGTTATGAGCTGCAGCTGAGTCACAAGGCCCTTACCTTGGCATTTAAAACATTATATAAACCGCAGCTTATTATAACTGCACAGCTCAGGAGAGGTTGAGTGATTTACTGAAGTGGGATGAGAAAAGATTCTTACCTCATACATGTTATCATACTGTAGGAGGAGGACTGAAGTGCTGAATGCCATCAACGAGAATGCCGTTTATCTGATGAAGTGACATGATTAATTATTAGTGAATAATTTATAAATTAAAATGTGAAACTCATTCAAATTAAAACCTCCAACTTGAGCTGTAATTGACTTCAGGGCAATTTAGTTAAATTATGAATGATGTAGCACTAGCTCCACCAAGTGGTGAGTAGCTGTAGTTATGGTAGGGAGCATTTCAACCCTTTAAAACTGACTTGTATAAATTTTTTTATTTTAATTTCAGATGCAAGTATATGAAACATGTTAGAGGATAAATATTTACAATAAAGGTTGCATAACACACAAAAAGCAGGAAATGCAAACATTCAATGAAATTAATACAACAGAAGTACGGAGCGCTAGCAGTCTATCTGAGGGAACACACAAGAGAAGCAATGAATGATTGTCAACCAAAGAAAAACAGGGAGTTCAGTGAAAGTGCACACAAACCATGTGCTTTAACCCATTTCAAATGAAACCAAAATTAAAAAAAGTTCATCTTAACGCTCTTGACTTCAAACAGGGGGTAATGTTGCATTGTCAGTGTGAGCTATGCTGGTGCAGTGCTTGCTAAACAAATTAGCCTCACTCGAGCGTGAGGTGACATCACCATTTTCAAAGAGGACACTGGGAACTTGCACTACTGGTATTCATCACCTAAACATATTGTATTGTACACCCAAATGGCTTGGAGTTTGTGACACACTTTTCACAAGTGTATGCCAACACATCACTTGGATAATACACACAAACTCCTGCAACATCCAAACTATCAGCCTCAGTAATGAAATATGTGTAATCTTTGTTCAAGACTCCTTATATAAAATGTACAACTTTGTAATACTAACTGCATGGTGTGGTATGAACTGTTACAATGAGCCCTGAGGAAATGTATGGATCTTATTGTTTCTATTCTGACTCGATTTCAAAGTAAAAAGGCAAAAAATATTGCAGCAGAGGCATTTTCTAAGTTATATATTAAACAACAGCCACAATGATCAGAGGACGCCCTCCCACTCACGACGAGTAAAGCTGAATCACAAGCCTACAGTCACTGCAAGTGAGACCATACGGCTACCGTCACACCACTTCACATCTCCAAATCACATGGCGTGCAAAGCTTAGGGAACACAATGCGGGGCAGAGTGAGGCGATGGCACAATCGTGATCTGAACTGTCGAGTTGTTAGTTCTGAATGTTACGCAGTAGTGATGATTATGCATGTTGCTCTTCAGTTTTAATTTACTATTTTACATGAGCCGTTTCTAGCGGTTGCAATGAAAAATAGAAACAAAGCACATTTCACAGTAGTATATATTTTTAGTTTCCTTTTTGTTGTTGTTTGTTAAATACATACATAGAACAAGACAAATGGCTTCTATAATGATGAAAATCTTGCTGGTGCAGTCAGTCACGAAAATAGCTGTTCCACCATTGATGAGTTAGTTAATTGTTCTACTGATCAAATGGATACATCAGCCAACAGTGACTTTCAAGCTACGTGAGGCCTTTATTACATTATGGAGGAGTAATGGGTCACAATCAAAGAGTTCAATTCAAGACACACCTCCACAGCTCCCCTCACCAGCAAATAATAAACCTACCACACAGTTTGGTTACTGTGGATTTTCTCATCTCATGTATAATAGAAGTTTATTATCATTGAGAAGTCAAAAACTGCCTATCTATGCCAGTTACCCACACTCACCCATCCATAATCATTTAACTGCTTCTGTCAAAAAAAGGGAGAAAAGAAAAAAGAAGCAGTCATCCAACTCAAGCAGTTGATAAAACTGAGAAAACAAACACTATAAAGTATTACATTTTTAAAAAGATAAGCCTATAACTCTGCAGGTATTTGCAAATGAGTTTCAATGAATGATCCTTTTTCAGAGGTGCTTCGTCGTGAAGATGTTCTCTTTATTGACAGACTCCTCACTCCACTACAAGTTGTAGCTGGACCGTCTCCGCAGGACTCTGTGTACTACGCAAAGTTGGAGGGTCCGAGGTGGGCTTTTACGGGATGGCCAAGGCTGTCCAGAGGAGCACTGGGATAAAACCTTAATGCTTACAATAACAGGCCAAGAGGCCAGGGACAGAGGAAAGGGCCAGAGCAAATGGTCCTGGAAATGCGAAGAGCTCCAGGGAACTTCATCCTTACTCATGAGGATAGTGTGCGGTATCAAAAGTAGATCTGCTTGGCATGTGACGGATTCTGCTCCATGGGGCAGTACGGGCATTTCAACCTGTGGAAAGACGAGATCAGGAACAGATGATACAATTATTTACACTTTACATCACTGCAGGCCTCCCTTCACAACGCTGAAGAAAGCAGTAGGCTGAGTGAACACGTACGTTGTGGGCCGCTGCTGCCCAGATTAAAAGAGGACATTTTTATGAGTGCTGGCTATCTGTGTTTGATTCCTGAAACCTGACATTAAGTTTCTAGACTTTTATGTTGTATTTTGTCAAGGCTTCTTTCGAGAAATTGTGACATCCATATTTCAAGATTTAACATGGGGGTTTTTTTCATTCTGATTGAGCATACAGTTGTTGAATGTTTGGATCCACAACAATATAAAACAAGGTGTTTTTAACCTCTACTACTGATGTATAACTCCAGCTTTATTTCTGACTTACTTTCCAGCATTGGTCAGCTTGTTGAGGGCATCTCTGGAGATGACATGGCCACAAATGAGCTTCATGGGGGGGTTACTCTCTGAGGTCTGCTGCCGAAGAATGGGGCAGGCGAACACAGAGTGGTACCAGCACTTCTTCCCTAGGTCGATTTCAATCTAAATGAGCAGAGAGTCAGTGAGTTACATGAATGCTGAAAATAAAATGAAAACTGATGTCTGATGGAAATTCAATAGTGACTTACAGGCAACTCATCTTTGTGTGTCCAGACCCCGCTGCACTGTCTCTGCTCTATCACCTGCTTGATGTTCATCAGCACTGGTAAGGCCATACAGCCTGATGCAAAACTGTGGAGAAACAGACAATATTCATCTTTTTAAATACACAGGTTAAAAATACTACAACACAGTAGCATAATTTAAACCTTCATCTTGAACCAAAAGAAATCAATTAACTATTTAAACTTTAGCATCAACTTAATGTGTTCTTAATGTAAATATAATGATACTTTTCTGACCTAACACTTAGTGGTGACTCTACGGAGAGGCCCAGTAAAGCGCAGGCATCTCTAGTGAAGATGTTACAGATCTCTGCCCACTGATTTGTCTCCAGCAGACTGCGGTACGGGGAGTTCTCGATACCATGGCGCAGATACACAAGACTGCCCATCAGGATCTGGATATCTGAAGGGACAAAAAGAAGACATATTTACCTCAAGAATTCATTTATTCTTGCTCGGTTGTTATTGTATAAATCCCAAATCATTTGCATGGTCTCTTCTTAAAAGAGTCAAATCCACAAATTCTTTCAAAGCTGAACTCATTCACCATCTTTGTGTGTTTGCATTAAGACTGCCAGATTATATCTCTGTATAAGAGCGTACCTCTCTGGTGCTGAGAAGCAAATGGCTGAAAATGTCTGGCATACTGCAGGGCCTCCATTTGGTTGCTGATTCCTCCACTTAGCAGACTGATGAAGTACAAGCGGTGCAGTTTAAACTCTAAACTGCTGTTGAGATCGAGAAGGCGCTGCCGATTCGTCACAGCCCATCTAAGAAGGGACAGACATAAATAAGTTTGTGTCAACAAACATAAACACACAAGTTGGCTGCAGACTTGAAGTCCCAATGGCCAAATAGAAAAGCTACAAAAAGCCTCTATCCCATCAGCAGTGGCCATTCTCAATAAGAGACACACATGTTTTATCCCTTTTTACTTTTTAAGCCTGAAACTGGAACCGTCTACGCCACATTTGCTCATTTTATCGCACTTCTAAATTATGCTGACCTTTACATAATGTACTGAATTTTTATATAATGTACTATTCTTGACTATTGTTTTGGATGACGTGTATTTTTGTTCTTTGTGCTAGTGCAAAACAGTCAGGCAGATATTTTCTACAATGCTGATAAATAAGTTAATACAAATAAGGGTAAACAGATAACATACTCTAGTGCGGGCCTGAGGTCCTGCATCCTCAGAGCTTCAAGGATCCTGTTCAACTCCAGAAAAGGCTGCTTCATACTCATATCTATAACTACACCAGACTCCTAGAAAACACACAGAGTATTTCACAATTATCTTGACAAAAACAAAGATTAAATGAGATATGATCTTGTTCTTATATTTTAGGAGGGTGGTTATCTCTCTGTCAAGTTTACATTACCACATTAGGTTGAAGGTTTCAGTCATTTACCTGGCACAGATCCTCTGCTACACTGAGCATTCCTTGTCTGTACAGATGCTCAACGATGGTCTCGCTCAAGTACTTCTGTCTCTCTGGTGTGTCCCACACTGTCTCCGCCACCACGGCACTGATTTCTGCATCAAAGTTCTGTAGAGAAGCAAGTCAGAGTTAATGTTTGTGTCTGTGTGAGTGAAATGTTACGTGTCGAGGAAAGAAGCCGCTTATCCTTACTCTGTCAATGGCTTTGCCGACTTTTGATACGCTGCCATGGATGTCCTTATGTCGGGAAGCCAACATCTGCACTGTTTCTTTGATATTCTTACAACATTGGGCCATAGTCTGAGATAAGACTGATAAGTCTGCATCTTGTACTCCTGCAAGACAGAGAAAAAGAAAAATGTTTCAACTGCATCTACAAAACAACATGTATCTGATGAGTCATGATAGGAAACAAATATTTCAACTACTATAAAATTAAGATTTAATTCACTTAACATTTTTTCAAATATTTGCAATTAAGAAGTTTTATAGCATCAAAATATAAGACATTCATGGTCACACCTCCGCTATCGATTATTGAGGAAACGGTGATTAATAATTTGAATGGTAAAAAACATATATCTAGATTCTATAACCTTTTAGCGGAGTACTCAACAGAATCAGCATCAGATCAATTAAATGCTTGGAGAACAGACACACAAGTAGATATTAGTGAAGAAGATTGGCGAAGGGCGTGTTTAAAAGCGCAAAATAATTCAATTAACACAAGATTAAAATTAATTCAGTATACTGTAAATGGTTAATGAGAGTTTATATAATCCCTGCAAAACTTCACCATATCTCCCCTAACATCCCTGATGTTTGTGTCAAATGTCTCACTGAAAAGGGGACTCTGATTCACTGCCTATGGGAATGCTCTAAAATATTGGTATTTTGGGAAAATGTAGTTAAATGTTTATCACGGATGGTTAAGTGTAACATTCCTTTGACGTCAACAATCTATATACTTGGAATATACTCCAAGGACTTAATCAGAACAAAGAAGCAATCGAAAACGATTGACTTTGGACTTCTCCATGCAAGGAGAGTGATTGCACTATATTGGAAAAATGTAGAACCACCATCACTGGCAATATGGAAGAAGGAGTTGATAACTTATTCTTATTTATTTATTTTACTCCATTAGTCTGATGTCTGATGTCACTATCCATTTGCTTTTTTTATTTTATTGTTTGTCTGTTCGAGGGGATATGGGTGAAAATGTTTGTACATTCAATGTTGAGTTTGAAATGCATTTGAAATTTCAATAAAAAATATTGTTAAAAAAAAAAAGATTTAATTCACTTAACCTTCACATACTGTAATAGCGTTCCATCACTTCATGTGTGTCAGGTTTTCTTACCAAAGGCAACTAGCTGTCCTCGAATCTCACAGACACTGCGCAGGAGCTCGTCTAGCCTCTCCTCCGACTGGTGGCCATACATCACAAAGCGATGGAGCACTTTCTCCAGCTCCCGCTCCACACATGCACACTGTTCCATGGTTGAGACTGGAACACCCACACACACAACACTGACACCTGGATTGAAGAGTAAAAAAATCAGATCAGGACAGAAAAGTACTTTTAATGTAATAACTTGACCAATGGTGGTTTTCTAATGTTCTTCAATATGTGAGAATTAGATAATAGTATTTCCAGTGAATGATGTCTATTATTTTGGGGCCTGTGTTTTATTATCATTAAGCATTAATCTGCCATTTCCTCAATGAATGAGAGCCAATCATATCATGTTCCCATGAGATGTTTTATCACATAAGTCTCTATAAAGTCAAAGCTATCATTATAATATTCACATAAGACACACCAGCAAGCAAACGTCAGTGGTAATAGGTATTGGGTGAAAAATTATACAGATGACTGATTGCTTGGCAGTATATTTTTACTTCAGCATAGTTTTGTTTTTACTTAAATACATGAAATATTCATTGTTGACAGGACTGTGAAATGTATATCTAAGATGTGTGCTAATTTTGAGGTGAAATACATGGCAGTGCTTAATAATTGTTTTGATTTTCGATACCACAAAGATATTTTTAACATCTCTAACCAGCAATTTCCTCTCAGCAATTAACCACCACACATGTCAATACTGGTACACCAGCTCAGCTGATGTTTTGGTCAGGCTCCCACTACTGATGTTATCATTTACTCTTTCCAATGAATTGTGTAGTTTGCAGGTGGTGGTGGTCTGCTACAGAGGTTACAACACAAAATAATAATCTACAAACTTTAACTGTGGACCTATCAATGGTACGTGGGACACCACGACATTATTTAAGTGCCACAAAGTGTTAGACAAAACCGAGATGATAGAGACATTACACGGCTGTCACATAGCTGTCACAAGAGCCGAGGACAATGGTGTGTTCAAAGACCTTTAACAGCTGGTGGCGATCTTTTTGTTTTCGAGCTAAGAAAAAAACGCAAACCTCTCTAGCACTGTCCTGATTAAAAGTTTGGCCTGGTTTGACACTGTGAACTCCTAGCCAGGCCTTTAACATGATGAGCAGCAGGCTCCCCGAGTACTCCGCGGCCTGGTGTTTACTAACGTCAGTCGCTGCTAGCAGCCGAGCCCTTCAAAAGTTTGGTTTCATTATACAGCAACAAATGTAAATGTACAGTGATTTAATATGAACAGTTGGTCCATATTCTGAAATCATTACATAATAGTGAGGGGGGGTAAATCTAAATCATTGTTGGGTGCCGCTTTGCTGTTATTCCCGACTGTGAGCTGAACACAGAAAATGTCCACCTACCGTAACAGAGGTAACCACATTAACGCAAGCTCCATTTGTGTTTCAATGATGAAATACTACGTGTCGTTTTTCCATTACTCAATAACAATAATACAATGAAGTTCCCCAGACTGGTAAACATATATTCTGATTCGATCCGGTGATTTTTAAACAAAAATGCTGTCGCAGAGCTAACATAAACAAACGCTGTCACAGTCCCTGGCTAGCCACAAAAGCTCGCCATTGCTAGCAGCTAGCCAGCTAGCTAGGTAATGTTAGCCTGCTGCTCACTGACAAGGCCCAGTAATTTCAGGAGAGAAATGACAACCTGCTGTTTTTGTATTTACCCAACACTTCGAGCATATATCGCCGTTTAACAGAAATTTAAGATATATTTAAATAAACACCACTCACCTATCGTGCTAATTAGTTAGCAAACATTAGCGTTAGCCACTTGCCTGTTATGGCAACACTTCACTAGCAGCCGTAATGCGCAACTTCCTGTGTCGCATTCTGCCTTAACTGGTCTTTTCACAATAAAAGTCTTTTTCTCTGCGACATCCGAAGCGAACAGTGCTCGTATCTTGTTTTATTTTTTGAACAATGGAGTTTCGAGGCTATCACAACTCATCCCATACAGGTTAGCACAGGAAACTAATATTTAAAAAAAATATGTATTTAATACAAGTTCGATGTTATGGTCAAGGTAGGTAGGCTATAGTTATTTTTTTGTATATTCTTCATTTTTAACTTCAGCAAATGCAGTGAATCATATTTGAAAATCTTAAATCCTAACCCTCACTCTACAAAATAGCGAGGAAGTAGGCCTAGGCCTACTGCAGTGAAATCTAGAAGAAATACAAGATTTCCAATATTTCTGCGAGGTAAAAGTATTAAAGTAGACTACCATAAGATAGAACTGTATCATTATAAAGTAAATAAGGAAACATGGCTTGTGGAAAGCTTGGTCATGAAGAGTTAAACACATCCTAATAGAGCAACTAGGTCAGTTCAAAAAAGATAGATTTTAAATATGATCTTATGTTTATATTTTTCTGTTTGTCATACTAGCACTTAAATAACCCATCACCAGAGACTCCTGTTGACCATCTCCAACTCCCAGATGGAGGCCTAACAGAAAAAGCAGCTGCAATGAGTTTTAAAAGGTAAGTCGTGTGTGTTTATCTTCACAAGAAAGTGCCCTGCCATGCATCATTTGCTAAACATGTGGACACTGAAAATCAGCCTCTCTGCTAATCCTTTTTGCCAGAAGGTTTACATTTGTCCACTTTGAGGTTCATGCAGTATATTCTTTATGCACAGCTTATCTGTGAGCTTCATTGCTAAGGGTGAAGGTGGGTGAGGCCTTTGGACTTGAGCAGGCTGCATGACTAATCTATCAGTGATGTAGACTAAAGCTCCCCATTGCTGAGGTGCTCATCATTCTTTCCCTTTGAGTCCTCCTCCAGTCTGCTGTGCTGCCGTAACCACAGAGGTTCAAATTTATCAGCACTTCTCTACACTTAAGTTTGTACTGTCTCATGGCCAGCACACACATAGTATGCAATCACATATCCTCCGCAATCATTTGAAACATTATTGCTGTCAGAGGTCATGTTCATGTTTTTCACTTTGTGTCACCCAAGGGATGTCAATATTGACAAAACGAGAAAAGAAAGACATTGTTGTATAGCTCTGTGTGTAACCATATTGCTCTTATATTACTCCACCAAGGTCAAACACCCAAATCCCATTTTGGCAAGCCACACTGAAATGTGTGCACTCATGGCAATGTATGACTATCCAGACAGAAGAGAGATCCAAATTACATATGTATGATGCCATATATAAAATAGCTTGTGTTGAGGACCATCCCTGACACCACTGATATAATATACCTTTAGTGAGAGCATTATGCAACTATCAGTCAGGGCTGCAATCAAAGATTTTCCATTGGCTTGCCCTGAATGACTTAATGACTGAGAATGAATGGTAATCTCATGAGGTATTAGGTTAGGGACAGAGGGCTTATCCACACTCACTACTGCCATACATGCCCAGACAGTCTCAGTGAGGCTCAGAGAGTACTGTTGTTGACAAATGACATGACACCTTTTGTTCCTCCAGTTTTATATCATACATGTGTCAACACAAGCAACAGCAAGCTCAATAAGAATTTAAAACTTAAAAATATAATTGGATGGAATGAAAATTAACATTACTGCATCACAATAAATCTAAAAGGGAAAAACGTGACAGTAAACATGTGAGAGCACCTTACCAATGTTATGCAAGTGTTGCTACCTAACATGCAGTGCACGGGAATTTTGCATGTGAGCTGTCAAAGTCGGGTGGTCTATGTTAACCCCTGACCTGTTGTACCCCAGCCACAGCCTCACATACACACATACTGTATGTATGCACATAGACATAAAAGTATACATCAACAATACTGTCAATGATAGAAAAAACTCATAACTAGTAATAAAGTGTACAATGTGTGGGGTGTACTTCAAGCTTGGTATTTCCCCTTTCTTTCCCACCAGCGTGTCCAATCAAACAGCTAAAGCTTTGGCTATCTGGCCCTGATAGTATAGGTCTATATATAGAGGGGCCCTGTGACTGAGCTGGCTCTAAGTGTCAAATTCCAGGCGCACTCATCCGTCCTGGCCGGATCAGCACCTGCTGCTAACTATAAACCCACCCACCCTGAGCGCTGCACCCCAGCCCAGCTCACACTGGAAAGCCAATGCCCAAGCAAACCCCAGTCTGGACAAGAAAAAGGATCCAGGTTAGATTCAGTAAGTGCTTTCCCTGAGGCCAGCTGAGGAGGGAGGGGCCGAAATAGAGATGGGAGCATTAGGGGATGTAATGTGTCCAGGCGAGATGCCCCTCTTTGCTTTTCCTATTCAAGTCTGATACAGAGCAATGCCTTTGACATTCTGAAGTGGTGCAGCCAGTGTAGCACTGCCAGACTGAGCTGTGAGGAGCCGCTCAGTCCTGGACTCCGCATATGCACCGAGGTCTTGTAAACTTGGGAGTGTGCTGTGGATTTTGAGAGGCAGTTCACTGGATGAGGGGCAGATATTGCAACACAGAGGAACTCGATGCCATTGGGAAAGTCTCATCATTGGCCAAAGGTACAGTACCAATCATTCTGTCTCTCTGTACTTAAGCAGTGAGCAGCCTTTCTCTCTCTAGTCAATTCTACACCAAGATAATAAGGAAAGCGTAAAGGGTATGTAATGGGCAGAACTAATGCCAATAATGTCACTTTCCAATATATATAAGATGAATAAATCTCAGACCTGGTAACGTAATATAAGTTGCACTTCATTCAGTAAATGCCTTGATGACATCTTACAGGAAATACACAAAATTGATGTATGTGACTTAAGTTTTTGTCAACTAAAGTTACGAAACGTTTGTCAACTTTTCATATTCACTTGTGTTAATGTCAGCTTGCAGGCATAGGGACAGAGTTATATTTATGATCTGAACCCCTTTTGGGAGTTGTAGGTATTTTCAGAATATTGATGGTTTAAAGGATAGAGTTACCCTTTGCAAGCTTACAAAAAATAACAATACACACTTAAGCCTCTGTATTTGTGACTTATACACTTTTGCCTGTCAGTGATATTTGTCAAATGTTACTGGTGGTAAAAATGAATGAGACATACATCCTCCAGGTGACCATATCTTATTTCCAGTCCAGGAACAGAGCCCAGAGCAGACTACAGGAAGGGACTGGACTGGCCACAGTGAGCATTTGGAGCTTGTGGACTAGCAATGGACAGCTGGACTCTCCAGGGGGACAGCTACTCCTTCCTGCGCAGTGCGCCCCGCACCTTTTCCCTGTGCCATCGTGACGGCACTCCCAACCACGTTGAAATCTTTGACATCATCAACATCCCTAGTCAGCGTAGTGCCATTTCTGAGACCACTTGCCTGTGTGACATTTTTGGAGACGACTGTGAGCTGCCCTCTCATTCAAGCAGCCCTGCTGTTGGGGCTTTTGTCCCTTCCCAGAGGGAAGCAGAAGGGATATCTGCCGCATCACCCCCAGTGGATGATTTGAACGACTCAGGCTCTTACCACACTGCACCGGGCTCCAGTGAGGGGGAAGAGGGCTTTGAGGATTCAAGAGAAAGGCTTTACAGCCCTCTGTCACAGAGCGAGACAGAGAGCGAGGGACTGAGCCCTGGGCATCCAGACATTTTTGGGGGTAGTAGCCCAAATTTAGAACCAAAAACCAAATCACCAGTACCTCAGCTTAGTACAGCTAGCCCATCAGGTGACATCCTCAACGCTGGTGAGAGACTCCCCTCTCCTGGACATAATAGCTCCCATACCATCAGTTCAGAGGGAAGAGCATCATCCCTGTCTTCTTCCTCAGTCGAAAGGAGAAGTTCACCATCATCATCTAATCTAAGTCAAGAGCATTCAGAGAGTGAACCAGGGAAAATCACTCCTAAAGACGGACTTAACAGCCCCTCACAGCAGTCACTGACTCCAAGTCCCTCCTCTCAGCCTAGGAGCTGTGTCAGCTCACCCTGCTCTGAATCACTCACCCAGCCTTCACCTGAGTTCAGAGTAGCACAAAACTCACCTGAGCCAAGGAGCAGCTACAACAACCAACAGTGTAGTCCCTCACCCAAAGATTTCTCTCTAGATTTTCCAGAATCAGCCTTTGGATTTAGAGCATCTTCCTCATCTCCTCTACCGTCATCCAGCAGTACAGAGTTATCATCCCAATCAAGAGAAACGTTGGCCTCACCTGGGCTGAAGAGTAGGCCCTACTCTCCTGATACTCAAACATCATCTCCTTTTCCTGAACTAAGAGGAAGAGTCTCCCTGCCTGATCTTTTCAGCAGAGGCTCCACACCTGATATAGAAGAGCCTCCTTGCTCTCCTGAGCTGCTTTCAAATCCGTCTGCTACAGGAAGAGACACCACGGCTACTCCTGAGAACCAAAAGGCAAGGTTATCAGTTGAACCAGGCAGCACTGCTTCAACACCTGTCCCAAGATACACACCTCCTTCACCTGTCATTTCAATATCAACATCTCCTGAGCTTGTGTCAGGTAGCGTCTCACCTGAATTGGGACGGACAGCTCCCTCACCTCGCTTGCTCAGTGCTGCCTCTCCGGCTAGGACAAGAATAAGAACACCCTCTCCTGGCTCCTCGCCAACAATAAGATACACTTCAACACCCTCTGAAATCAGCACACAGGTGCCTTCACCTGTGGTAAGTTATAATTTATCTCCATCACCTGAAGTTAGAAGCAACTGCTCTTCAGTAGAGTACAGACACACTGCTCCATCACCTGAAATCAGGATTACGTCATCCTCACCTGAGCTTCACTTGGACTCTTCTTCAGCAAGAGGCTTCACTTCATCCCCTCATATCACAGGGATTTCATACACTGTTGTCCAGCCGGAGGACAGGCACAGCCCCCCGTTTCCTGAGCTCTGTCGTCCCTCCACCTCTGAGCCAGATAGGACACTTGTGTCCCCTGAAGCAAGGAGCCCTATCCAAAGTAGAAACAGTAGGCAGAGAAGTGTAGCAGAGTCCACTGGTACACCACAAGACTCACCCCATACATCTGGCTTCACAAGCCCCGTTCTGCAGCCTGATATAATTCTGGTGCATCAAGCTAAGTACGAAACATCTTCACCTCAACCAAAGCATCACACACCCTCACCTGAGCCAAGGTACCAAACTCCATCATCTGACAAACATCAAAGTCCCTCACCTCAGCGCCTCAGGAGTAGAGATCCGTCACCTCTCTCCCCTTCTCCTGTGCAGATTTCACCTGTCACCCTGTCCACAGAGCACCACCCTCAGTATACACAGCCTATCCCTCCTTTAAGAAATACACCTGAAGTTGAGGGAAATTCCTCTTCTGCTGATATTGCAGAAATTCAGTGCCCCAACATTTTGGTAAAAGACAGCGTGTCACCTTCTTTAGATAAGCGAGACAAATCCGTTATTACTCAAATCAAAAGCAGTTCACCAGTGATTACAGATTGTTTACCTGTATTCACTTCCCCATCAGAGGAAAAGATAGAGAGTTTACATAAACAACAAAGCGCAAAGGGAGAGGCAGCAGTGGAGGAAGGAAACATTCAGCAAAACTCAAGGCCAGCCTCCTTTTCTGAGGAAAAACAAAAAAGCGACGTTAGTTCTTTTCACGAAGAAGACACTTATATTAATCCCATTGAAAACACGTCTCTTACCCCCAATCTTCCAGCCCGTAAAAACAGCAGTTCAACCATTTCACCTGTTCACAGGGCTACACCTGACTCACCTCTGCAGAGACTGGAAAACCCACAGCCCCAGCTTGCTACCTATTCCCTAACTTCTGAAAGCAGCAGCTTATTAAAATCAATTTGCACACCTGAGCCCTTAAGAAGAAACCTGCCACCCAAAGTTAGACGTGAAAACAGAGAGAGGTTGACTGAGGACATGGCCCACCACGTAAACAGAAGGCGGACTCCCTCTCCACCACTTACCAGGTTTACACCTGTCCATATCATTGCCCCTGAGAAACCATACAGACAGTGGCAGAACAGAAGCCGTAGCCCTTCTCAGGTTGTAGCATCCTCATCAAGTGGTAATTTAAAAAAAGCAGTGACAAATAGGGAAAGCCCCAATGTTGCCCCTGTTGACAATAATAGCCAGGCCCACTGGGTCAGACTAGGAGGACAACTGGAGATGGAGAGGGAAATGCAGCTGGAGGAGGAGAGAGAGGTAGGCAGGGATAGGGAGGTGGAGAGAGAGAGAATGAGGGAGGAGCGGGTTCCAGAAAAAGGGGAGGGGTGGCAGGGGGACGCCAGTTACAGAGGGGAACAGGTTGAGCTGTCATTCAATGCCAGGAATAGAAAAGGGCCTGCAAGTCGCAGCGCAGCTCCCACAAGCAGAGAGACTCGTCGGGGACTGCCAACAGTGCATTCCTATTCAGAGAGTTTGCTTTCTACCAGGCAGCTACAGCAACAACAGAGTCTTCTGAGACGTGTTTCCCACCAAGACACCAGGGGTGGTGGTCCAAGCAGGCGACTTCAACCTCCTGCACACCATAACAAGAACAGTGCTCCTGGACGCGTGGCAACGAGCAGGCCCTGTCGGAGTTCCAGCTCCAGCATGGGAAGCGAGCTTGATGAGGCAGATAATGAGGTGAAGTGGTTTACAGACTTGGCTTTTCGCAGTCTGTCAAGCCCAGAGGTAGATTATCTTGACATGTACAACTCCAGCCACCGCTCATCCACCAACATTTCTCAACCATCGACCCAGGAGAGCCCTGCCGGGGTCAATCCTGCCTGGCCGGCCTATGCCGACTTCAGGGGCTCTGCTCCGAAACTGGACAGTGATGAGCTCCCCTTCCAGCAATCATCTGCATACTACTCAGATGGCCTGGATCCATCAAGGCGCTACGAGATGGGCAGCTTTGAATGTGTAGATGTGGCTGTGGAAAGAGAGGACCCCAGGAGGGTTAGAAGAGGAGTGCCCAAGAGACAGATCCAGCTTAAGAGAAAGAATAACGCTGATGGGAAGCAGGATGAGAGTAGTGAAAATAGTAGTCCTGGGATACCAGCGATGATGGAAAGTCCATCTCCAAAGAGTCACTCCAGAGAGACATTTGTGAGACAGCACAGCACACCAGCAGCAACGCTAGACTGCTACCCCTCTGAGCGTAGCCCTGAACCTAATCAAAATAATGAAAGAAAGGGCAAACTCCAGAAATCTGCCTCGCTGGATGAAACATGCTCTAAAACCAAGATGGCCACTTGTCTCATCAAGAGCGTGTTATCCAAGAAGATGCAAAGTGTTGATAAACAAACTGATGAGCAGGAAGATGAAGTGAGCCCTGCTTTTGAGGAAAATAGCCCTCCAACAGTCAGTTCAGTGGACCTACTAAAAGTGTCCCCAAAACCTGACACAAATAGTCTGAGTTCCAGTGTCCCATCAGACTGTGGTCTTTCATCTGAGGGTTTTCTGGTGAGAGGTGAAACAAGCACGAAGGAGGAAGTCAAACCACCAAAAAGCTTTGGACCGAGATCTGGTAAGAGGCCAAGTTCGTCCAGCAGCAGCAGAAGTGTAAGTTTTTCACAGACTGACAGTGAAGAGGCTGATTCTCAGAGCAGGAATACAACCTCATTGAAGTCTGAAATGAGATCAGAATTTAAAGTGGCGTTTGATAGTAAACAGTCTACACCTTTTGTACAACGAGCAGATGACATTAAAACATGGGACGAAAGGGATGGTGGTGACTCAGCAAATTCCACTGCCAGGAACACAGGAGCTCATACTGCCACCAGAGCCAGTAACACGCAGGCCAGGATGACAAACAGAGACCAGGAATGTGAAAGCACAGAGAACCATAAACAACTGCCACAGAGTGACAAGGGCACTTGCAAGTCAAAAACACAGGAGATTACTCTCAAAGCCGTGGAGAAAAAGAAAGCCTCTCTAAATGTCTGTCTGACACCTGAAGCAGAAAACAAGCCTGAGGCCTCCTCACCAGAAATGTCTTTCCAATACAAGGATGACAGAGTGGAGACCAGTGTGGATGAGAAAACAGAAGAAGATGAAGGAAATGGCAATAACAAAGTTAAGGCCCCCCTTCACAAAGTTAGAGATGTGAGGCGGCTTGTGAAAAACACATATAATCTGTCTTTCAAGGCAACTAGTGCTGTAATATCATCAGGTGTGAATGAGGAGAGGAAGGAAATTTTTAATGAAGAAAGGAGGAATGAAGTAAAAGAGGAAAGGAAAGAGATCATAGCAGGGGAGGAGCAGAAAGTGAGGCAAGAAATGAGAATGGAGGAGAAGAGGGAGGAAAGGGAAGAGGAGCACAGGGTGGAGAAAAAAGTAGAACAGAAAGATGAGGTAAACGATTCAAAACTTTCGACCTTATCTCCACCTCCTCAAAGCAAAGCAAAGCCTCTGTCTCGTTCGCAGCCAATGCAAATAGAATACAAGGCTGTTTGCTGGAAAGAGGACAAAAATAAAATGTCATGCAGCAAGAAAGATTCAGAAAACCCAGGTGATAAACCCCAGGCTTCTCCAGAACTTGTCACTGACCTAAGCAGAGAGTCACAAAAATCCTCGGCTGTAAACACACAGAGTTACACAACAGGAAATACAGACATTTCCAAGCCAGGTCAACATGATCTAAAAAAGGCAGCAGAAAAACAAGAGGTTGTGACAGAGATGCAGAAAAATCCAGACACAGAGGAAGAAGCTGTGGTGGTTAGAACAGACAGAAAACCTCCAATGCTTGGAAGCCTTCCCAGATTGCCTAGTAAGGAAAGGGAGGTGTCCACTGCTGTAGTGTTGATAAGGGATGGATCCACTAAAGCCAAGACATCTGCATCTCCAGCCCAGGAAGAAATTCCCACCCCAGGCCAGGTCCCAGCTGTTTCAGTTTCACCTGGGCCCACTGCCTCTGGCAATACCACTGGCAGCAGTGGCCACTCAGTTTCCATGTTATTAAAGGAAAAAGGCTACCAAGCAGACATAGGAGCAGTGGTTGGTGACGGCCAGAATGCAGCTGCAGGGAAAGGGGCTCCCTGTAAGCATGTGAACTGCCTGGAGATCCCCCTTCAGACCGCAATGCTTTCAGAGGCTGAGCGAATCGAGTCTCACAGGGAGAGGACATTCTCCTCATCGTCCATCACATCTGGCCCCTCAGCAGTGTCTGAAAACACAGACACCATTACAAAGACCGCAGAGGATGACGATGAAGTTTGCGTTAAGCCTACAATAAAAGACACTTTGTTTTTTGCAAAACAAAAAAGCGCTTCACCACTAAGGAATACACAGGAGCAAACACCAACTCCAACCAAACAGAAGGATCAGGGAGATTTTGAAGCGGTGAAAAGAATAGATCCAACTTTTCCCCCGAGGTCCCCCGCAGTAAGGAGATTCAGGCCTCAGCCAATTGAGGTTAAGTCACTGTCTAAAGACACACAGAAACAAGAGAGGCCTGAAAACTCCATTGGAAACAACAGACCTCAAACCATTGAAGTTAAATCTATAGCTAAAAATTCTCAAAAGCCAGTTGTGCCTCCCAAACCAAGTTGCAAGTTTAAACCTGCAGATTTAGGAACAGTGCCAAATGAAGCACCAAGACTGTCAGCAACTGTAAAACCACAAGGTGAAGAGAGGTCTCAAACAATTGTGGTGTCCTCACCAACCATCTATAGAAAGATCTCCAATGAGTCCACATCAACAGCAAACTATACAAGAAAATTAGCTGTGTCTGCAGTGTCAAGCCTCAAACCTCCACCCAGCAAAACAACTGCTACAACAATCTCCAATCTCTCAAATCCCTTTACAGCACCATCAGAGACGGAGGTATCTAATGACAGAGGACAGCAGCAACAACCAGCTGCCCCTCCACAGAGCTCCAGATTCACACAAAGACCTACAACCTTAGCTCCAACGTCAGCCACTTCTACAGGCTCAACCTCTGCTCCCGGTCCAGCTCCTGAGCCAGTAGCAAACCAGGTCACTGCAGCGCCCTCAGCTGGAGCCAGCGAGCCTTGCCAGCCAGCTGTTAGGGATCCAGACATCCAACCACAATATCCCAGGATGGCATACCCCCATGAACAAGCTATGCCGGTAACTTCAAACAACAAAAAACAACCCACTACTGTTCCCACATCACAAGTGCCAGGATACACACACCAGCCATGCCAGAGATCAGTGTCCAGTGAACGCCGCCAAAGGTCAGATGACCTGTGTTTTTATGCCTCTGATGACCCTCCAAGCTACGATGAAAGAGAGAGCTTCAGTCCCCTCTTGCTTCCAGATCTAACCCCCAGGAGGTCAAATCAGTATCAACCTTCTTCCCGCCCCCCGCCCTGCTCCTGCACAGCTGGCTGCCCTTCCCACCCTGGTCTCACACCTCCTCACCATCACCGCAGCCCCCATAACATCACCCCTCCTGCCCCTCCACACTCTCCAGGTCAGGCATTACCTTACCCAGTCGTTCAACCCCCTCTCCGTCCCCACCAGTGCAGGCCTGACCCTCAGCCATTGAACTACCGGCCCGCCTCCCCCAAATCAAGTCCTCTTGGTCAGCCACCAGCATTATACCAGTCTCTCCACCAGCCCCCTCCCTGCCCTCCCCACCCGTCACTCATGCAGGCCTGCCCTGCAGACCGACCATTGCAGCCACCTCAGCATATTGACTCTCGACGACCCCCTGTTCACAGATCCCCTCAGCAGCAGCCACCAGGCCTGGGCCCAGCTCCTTACAGCGATCCTGGCCACAGCCACTCTCCTGGCCTTCCTCCTTTGGACCCCCAGTACTTGTGTGGCCCTCAAAGCCTGGGGCCCTCCTATGGTTCTGAATATGGGGGTGACAGCTCCAGTTTGTACTCAGAGAGTAACTATGGACAGACACCTCGCAGAGTGCTCCTAGATCCTGAGACTGGGAAGTACTTCTATATCGAGGTACCTGTACAGCCACTGAGGAAAATGTTGTTTGACCCAGAGACAGGCCAATATGTGGAGGTGCTGATCCCACAGCAAGCAATGTCACATTCAGGCCTATATCCTCCTTCAGCAGCCCCTTATCCTTCTCTCCACAACCCCAACATGTACGCTGCAGCGCCACAGTACATGCCCTATGCAGCACCACCTCCCCCAGCTCACCCCCACGCTCAGCCCCAGCCACCCCGCTATCCTGAGGCCTCTTCTGCAGCAACAATGCACCCAAGTGGGCCTGGAGTCAGCTATAGGAATCACTCTGGCCAGGGTTCCAAGCCAGAGCCCCAGAACAATCCACCATTGGACCAGAGCTACCTGGAGAGCATGTATTATGTCCCTACAGGGATGAACGCAAGCCCAAATCCCACCCCACCAGACTATTACCACAAACATCCCCCCAACCTGCCCCCATCAGGGGGGAAAAGGTCCTGAAATAGAGGATAGAGGCCGCCTTCCTGGAGCCTGTTGGGTTTTAAATACATGGTGTATAAAGGGGGTGTCTAATGTTAGCCTGTACTGTTATTTGAGTTTTCACACTGCAACTGAAGACAGCAATTCTTTGGTTGTTGTTTATTTGCTGCTGCTTGTTCTGTGCTAGTCTGCTTTAATAGAAAGAGATGTAATTCTTGATTTAATTTTGACAACATAAGAGAGCCTTTTCCATGAGGTGTTTGCCTAATTTGAAAATGATCTATTAAAACTTTTGTCATTTTTGATACAGTGTTATAAAATCACACTAACTTCACCTGCATAAATGCACAGGTATTATAAATCAATAGGTTTACTAATTTACTGATGTTTGTACTTTAATGACAAATATCTCCAAAAAAACTTGAAAATACTGTTTTAAAAGAACCTCATATTTATTTTATTATTGTTTATTCTCTAATATTGGATGAGTGAGTTTGTGCACATGATGTCTGCAACAACAATGCCAATAAAATGTACCACATATCACACTCCTCTTTTTTGTGCCTTAATCTACTTTTCTATATATCCTCTCTATAAATCAACATGGTACCATCTATTTACTGGTTAGATTATATATACAGTGTTAAATACTGGCACTATGGCCATGTAAGTTTCCAGCTACTTGCAAGACCAATTAAATGTTATTACGGTGTTCTGTTTACTCACTGGTTAAACCAGTAACTCAGATTATGTCTCTGATGCATTCAATCCTATGCAGTGTTTTCAGGAAAAGATGTCAATTTTACCACAAAATCAGTGCTTTTCATAATGCTATAAAAAGTTCTTAAGAGATCCTGTCAGAACACAAAATACAATTCAGGCAATGGGTATAATGACTAATTTTGACTGACTTGACTGATCAAGTGTCACATAGAGCATTTACCCAGACACTTTCCTTTCCACGTTTCCTCCTCCCATCTTGGTATAGACATTGATGTCAATGTCACCAAATTAATTAATAAGGCATGGGATGTGGGTTATGTTAATACAAGTAGCCTATTGGTTGTCAATTAAATATGCTGACAGATTTATTGTAAGAAAAGATACAGAGACTTTGTTGATAAAGTGTGTAAGAATGATTGATTGATTAATATCAGATGTTTTAACAATTATGTGATATTGGCCAATTTGAAACCTCTCTCTGTCTTTAGAGGGCGCTGTAACTACTAACAATGTGCAACAGCTATTAAATCCTATTCTATGATCAAGGGTTTGGGAGTCCTTGTGTCACATGGCATGTTACTGAAGCCAAATATTACAGTATCACATTTCTTTTGTAATGCAACACAAATATTCAAAGTAAAGAGATGCCCCCAATATGCACAGGCTATTGTTAAGCAGTATTAGTACATTGCAGCACTGTGACCACTGGAGGGTGCCACAGACCACAACAGCAGGGTAAATAGTCCCATCCTAAAGGCATCTGCTAACCTTTCCGTGACAAGACCCGGTGAAACACAATATGGTGATTTTCTAATCAGAACCTGGCCCTGTAAACTGAAACCAGAGCCTAATTTGTTAGTCCAGAGGGACAAAATTGGCCTCCTCTCTCTTTGATGTGGATAGCAGTAAAATTAATGAGAGGTCTGACCAGTTGCTATGAGGGGCCGTTATGTGTATGTGTATGTGTGCGTGCGTCTGGGTGTGCTTGTGAATGTATGTGTGTGTGCACTACAATGAACAAAACAACGTTTCATCTGTGAGAGGCAACTCTTAGCTTCGCAGGAATTCAGAGCGTGTTCATTCACATCTGGAGGGGATATCACCGCAGCACCTGGCAAGAAAAGTACATATGCCTGTATTACTAGTGCAGTGTTAAACAAACTTCTACTTCCACAAGTCTTTGTCATCACTATTGTCTACTGAGCCAGAAGTGATGCCGGGATGTCCTCATTTCACTCAGGAAACAGACTGGCTTAATCACTGTAATGTAATGTTGTTAAGGAGGGAGGAAACGGTGTCACCAGTGTAATTAAGTAATTAAGTCAGGTGACAAGAAATGAGTCCACCAGGTTTTATCAGCAAAATAACCATATAACCATTGCTCAGCAACGACATGTAACAACCAAACACTAGTGATATCACACAGGTTCAGATGACCCAATGTTTATGTTCACACAAAATAAACTTGAACACAAATGACTTCCTCTTTTCAGGTGGTGACTGTAATGCATTAACTACTAACTTTAGTGCCATCCTCCTTAATTGTTGGATAACAATTCAAGACCCACCTTAGTCATACATAGTAGCCTAATCTGTATAAACCTCCTGCCACGCCTACTATAGATTGTTTCCAGACAAACACACACACACACACACTTCCACACACCTTGGATGTGGTCCAAGACACAGCCTGGCTGATTAACTGTTTTATGGTCGGTAGACGATCAAGAAACCCACTTCTTCAGCCTCCATTTTCAGAGAGCATGCGTGTCTTCAAGACAGTGATAACAGCTTGCCGGTGCTATAACAAGTGCTTTTGATTGATTTTTTTTATTTATTTTTTTTAGATTTAATAAGTCAGCTTCAATCTAATAAATCATTAATCAACATTTTCCAGACACAGCCTTTCCATGGTGGGTGACTACAGTGAATTCCAATCGTACATACAAAACAGACATAATGACATCATTAGGAGGGCTCAGGGCTCTTTCCAGTGCGTCTGTTATTGTTATGGTTCTGTGATCACTTTTCTAACCCACAACGTGACCACACACAAACACACACACACACACTGTAGGAGTCCAATCATCCTTGCCGCACCCAGGAGTGAGTGGGTGAGCAACATTTGATGTGGACCCACTGGAGTGCTGATTGGTCACTGGAAAAGTTCTCTACATTGTCTTTCTGGTATCAGGAATATAAAGAGGAGTGGGTGGCATGGGCCAGGCAGCTAGATAACAAGCAAAGAGATAAGTAAGTTGTTTGGAATAAAACGTGCAATGTGCTTCCTAACATTTTCCATGTAAGTGCCCTGTGATTGTGTGGTCGGATATTACATGTCAATTGTTTATGAAAGTGAAATTGTAACTAATGGTGACTATCGCCGACTCAGACAGACATAAAGTAGCACTTTTTGTGTCAGTGAGCCTGTCCATGACTGTCTGTATGTATGTATGTATGTGTGATGTATCGATGAAAGGGAGGAAACCAGATCATGAGGTGATTGTCTGGTCCTAGTCAGATGATGATATTAGTAACCCCTGTTTGGCAGGAAACATTTATTGTGAACGATGTGTCCTCAGGGAGGTCAGTCTTTGATGAGGAAGGCTATCAGCACTAAGTCCAAGTTTTCGGATTATGTCACAGCAATGCATATAGCAGGCATTTCCCAGACTCAGAAAATGTATAACTATTAAGTGTTGCACAATCAAAAAAGACAAGATTTAAAAATATTATGTGGTTGATCATTTCACTCCCCATTAAGCATCTCCTCAGGTTAACCTTGTGACCTTCTGCAGAGGGGTTGCCTCCCAAGTTGGGAACCACTATGCACTCACTCTATGTACCAAAACTTCACTGACTTTCAGGCTGAAGAAGCCAGGATGGGCCAAGATGAGCTATACATGTGAGTTATGAGCTCACTACCTCTCTCTCTTTGTTGCAGTATACCTGCACTCTAATATAATGTCTCCCTTGGCTCTGGAGTAAGAATTTGTATGGCCTACCATACTGCAATGAGTGAGTTTAGCTATTTACCTACCAAGGGCGGCTTTACCTGTAAACTCAGGATCATGCCCATACATGGCTTCTTCCAGAAGGAAGTGGGCAGGTTACAGCAGTATGAGTTGTGTGTGCTGATTGTGACAGCTGGTGATGAAGCAACAGGAGACGAGATAAGGGAAAGGACCATGTGTAACACCTGAATGTGTCTTCAAGCATTCACTGTGTTGCTAAGCAACTACAGCGCATAATAATGACTCTGTGCTCCAAGTCCTGCACTTGCGTATGGCCGCCGGTGTGTCATACAGACCACCCTGTATCCACCAGGTGGTGTGCCTACCTGTCTGACTGAGAACATTTCACATCATCTCCTGTGATTGCTTCGAACACCTGCAATAAAATTCATCAGGTAGAATTTATCAAGCTTCACCTGGCTCACCTGTGCTGTATCCACAACATTTGCTTCCAATTACTGGTTTTGGCCACAGAGAAGCTCTACACTTAAATTACTTTTGTATGAGGTGCTACATCATTATGGACCAAAAAGAGATGTTTTCATTTATAGTGGAAATCATTGGTCTAGACTAGTCTAGTCCCTTTAGTGTCCCAGGACCCCTCATGTCTAGGAAGGAAATTGTTGCTTATGTTATGAGTCTATCCCTGTCTCCAAGACTGGGGCACACATGCACACACACCTACACACACACACACACCATACACATAAACACACTCACATTATCCAGTGTTGAGGTAGCCAAAAGATGATGTCATGGTCTGATCACTTTACCCGTCCTCCTCTCATGGCCTGGATTGCAGATCAATGAGGAATGGAGGGACTGAGAAGAGAGTCTGCCTGTCTGTCTCTCTCTATCTCTCTCTCTCTATCTCTCTCTATATCTCTAATTCTGCCTCTCTCTCTTGGTGTGTGCGCGCCTGTGCGTCTCTGTGTGTGTGTGTGTTCTTCTCGATCTTGAATCACTCAGAGCTGATGACATGTCTAAATTCTTATTGATACCATGCCATGTCAACTACTACGCCGCCTCTTGAAGCTCTACATATTGAGTAAGCCAGCGATATTAGACCACATGGGCAGCAGCCAACTGCAGAGAGGTCTTTCAGATTTTAATGTGGGGGAATCTCCTGGGAATCAGCCTTTGGTCTCGTTCAGCGGCCAGGTTTGTTACGGGGCGGTGTGTGTGTGTGTGTGTATGGGTCACTGGATTCCTCCAGCATGAAGTAAAAGTAATGAGTCATGCAGGGGTGGCCTCACAGACCGTCAGCATTTAATAATCCAGTTATTAGACATTAGAGTAGAGGCCAGTTATGCACCAGCCTCCCAATTCTTGGAGGAAACAATAATTTCCCTCATGTCACTTAAGAGTCTCTGTCACTGGCTTTATCATCAAGTAGAGTGTGTGGAATCTCAAACATGGTCCAGACAACCCACAACATTAAGAAACTGCAGCGCAACAGTACACAGGCAACTATGCAGCCTTACCACAGGTCAACACCAGGGTCATGGCTGCAGATTGCACTGTTCAAGTTTATTACTATTTATTTAGTCACATGTCATTTATGCTTAGTGTCTCGGTTCCAACCATAAACAGGACAAACATAAGATAACTGAAGAGGTCAGGAACAAATGTATAATGATGACCCCAAAGCTTTATGACAATGACAATGTTAGAGGTCTGGCTCTGGCCAGATGTTGCCATGTGGTCCTCCTGGGTGAGTTGTCTCAGGTGTTAGAGTTGGAAGTCTGACTGAACCAGATCAGGAAAGTTTCAGGCAGTGGAAATCTACATATTCAGCTGAAATGAAAAGCTCAAATTCAAGCTTGATATATTGGTTTTGATCATGGCAGCTTTTAAGTCAATAGAAATTTGATAGAAAAACATTTGTTTTTTGAAAATGTTACAACGTCTATTTGTACTTTTACCATTCCTCATATTAGTCCCATACTGACATCATTCTGTACATTCAAGCTCAAAGTGACTACTCCACATGAATTACAGGAGTGAGCCCTTTAGATTAGACTTAATGACTGGTCTGATCCAGGGTAACCATGTAACCATGGCATTAACAAGACAAGACAAGCAGATATAATGTCAGACAAACAATACGTGTAGGAAACTCAATTTAATAGTTTTGTTGACTGGGTAATTTGTCATGCAGGTCTCTGCCCCCTCATTGTTTGTGGTAAGTAGCATGTACTGTAAGTGTTACTGTATGTGTAATTTCCCAAGTATTTTTTTTCTAACCCTGAGCCAGGGTGATGTTTTTTCAGGCTACTATCAGCACATTAGCAGAGTGTTACCAAAGCCAAAAACACAGTTTGTTACAGATTCTCACTGTAGGTTTTTGTTTTCATTCAGAAGAAATCACCCGTATGAGATTAAAAGTCACTTTCCCACAGTCGGTCAAAGGCCAAAATCCAAAACATGTCATATCAGTGTTTGAAGTCAGATTCCTCAGCTTGTTATTGTGTTGATGGGTGGAGGACGTACAGTGTGATAACAGATTAACGAGCCACTCTGTCATACCTTCTCGGTGGAAGGACTAAGCGGCACTGTCAGGGCTTAGCATTTTTGTGATATGACAGAGACAGGACACCCAGTTCCAACCAAGGAAAAAAAAACAACAACATCAGAAGTCAAAAAGGTATGTTTTGGAAACGTCCGATTGATCTGAACTCAGGATGGGAAAAGAAAACAAACAGAGATCTTTATCACACAAGCCATGTTATTGTAGGAAAAACAAAGATGTGCCAAATCATGATGAATTCAATTTTACTACTAGAGAGTCATGACTTACTGGGACGCTTGGATACAACAGAGCCATCATTGAAAATGTGTTGTCTGTATTTTCCCCCCAGGGCTTTATGGAGTTCCTCCTACTGTATGTGTCAGATTAAGCTCCTCACTGCACTTTTTTGTTAGGTGTAAATTAATCTGTGTTTTGACCTGGCAGGAAGGAAATTGTGCACTAATGGACGTCAATTTTCCTGACGTAATTTCAGGATTCTTTGGTATTTGCTGTTGTTTTGAGCCGCTATCATGGAAATGCTCAGTTTTTGTTACAGTAGACATCAGTTGATACCATCACAACCATTCAGCATTTTGTTTTGTCCACTAGTTGTGCCATAGAGCAGTCGTTTTTATGAGTGGCTCAGAGTTTTGTTTGTATCATGCTCACCTGGGTGACTGTGGATCGTGTGACACCTTACACGTTCCTGCTTCCAGTTTCTATTCCACTGATTGACGACTGGCGGCAGTGACACACTAGAAAATGTGCCAAGGAACTAAATAAAAAGGCTGGCACCAGGTAAATAATGAGGTGAACACATTATGTTTTGAGTGAGTTTTGTGTCATAGCATGTTTATTAAACCTCAAGGATACAAATAGTGCCATTTGATATTAATACTATTAATGCTAAACTACAAGAAAGGACATTTAAGAGACCAGTTTTCCAGTGCATCATGCTCAAAGCAGTTGGGACAAAGAGAACGCCTGCAGCCAGGTGAGGTCAGGTGTGCACACATTCAGCGTTTTAGACAAGCTAATAATGTGTTCAGTAAATGCTGGAATGCCCAGACTTTCTCATGCATTTGTCATAATAGGTTATAAGTCAAAACAGCGGCATAGGGGAAGAAGTGGAGACATGTTTGGGTGAGTGTCGCTCTGCGAGTCAGCAGGGTGGAAGCAGGCACAGAAGGCCTTCTATTGTTGAGTGGAGAATGGAAACTCTCATGGAGCCAGATTCCATCCTACCAGTGCGGTCACGGTGGCAGAACTCTGATAAGCTTCTTCTGAACCAATTTCAAAGAGTCTGTTGTCCTTTTCTGTCAGATCAAAATTATTTCCCCCTTTTGAATACCTCTGTGGCCTATTTTCAGACAAGAGCTCACTGATCTGATGGTGGCACAGTGTCACAGGCTTTGTGAATGTGTACATTGATGGCTGTCTGATCTGATAAAGTGTCTGTGTTGACAGGTCATTTGTGGGAAGTGCCTTTGTTCTTCTGCCTGTACCAACTGCACAAAGCAGGTGTGGTTGTTTAAAGCTCTGTAGTACAATCACGTCTGAATGAACTCTTGAGTGCCACTCTAACATCATAGCCTCTCTACTTGCGTCACTTGCTGTGGTCACCACTGGCTGGCTGTCTCCATTTCTCCACCCACAGCATCCATTCCACAGTATCAGTGCATTTGAAACAAAATCAGAGTTTGGATGGAAACCATGGCAATGACTTGTTACCACAGCAGTGACTTGCCACCACAGTCACCACAGCACTGGGCAAAGCTTCTGTAGACTGTTGCAGAACCACGGTGTTTTCCTCCACTGGTCTCTAAAAAATGTATCACTCAATGGTTTTCTAAGTTTTTTGGTTCTGCAAAGTTTAAACCGTGCTCTTTACTTCATTGCAAAATGTCTTTCTAACTCTTTTTCTCTGTGAGATTTATGCTACAGCCTGTCTAAACAACAGTTGAGAATTGAATCTGGAAGTATTTATTTTGGATATATATTTAGCTTATGACCACCGACCTGGATCATGCCAACCATGCTAACTAGCTGGGGCAGGGCTATATTTACAGAGGGCTGGGCATCCATCATCACAGCGCAAAAGCACAGACAGCCAGAGAGCGAGGAAGGGAAAGTGTGGCCCATCAGTCACCACAGTGCAATCTCAGGGCTTGCCTATTTAAAACACCTCACAATTTGACCACAACAGTGCCACAGGTCACGCTGTACTACTGGACCTACAGCACAGCGGTGAACATCTGCATCCTTACACACGTGCACATGTGCATACCTGTACTCATGCTCACACTGCATGTTTTTTAGCATGCACGTGTGCATGCATCCCCAGAAAGCCCAGACTGGGAGGTGTCTAGTGACAGAAGAAAGGGCAGTGAGAAAAAAAAGAAGCTGGTGAGACCGAGGCTTTCTGCCCTGGCACAGTGCACCTGAATGACATCACTCAGACACACAGACAAAATAACACATCAACTGTCAAATACAAACGGGATAGACTGTCTGATACTGCAAATAGACAACCAGACACATAAGTAGGCACACAGCCTGCAATGACAGATAGTGTTAAAGCAGACAGACGGACAAGGTCAGAGAATGGCTGACAGACTGACATGCTGTGTCACCGCTCAAGCACTTTACACCAACTCTGCTGCATTATGTTGTTGTGTTTCACTGATTCTGTAGCACAGGCGTCGCAATGTGGAGAAATTCCAAAGATGCATGACTATATGATAAAATGCGGAAAATGTATTTTTGCAGATAATATGCCACTCTTTGTTTTATTTATTTTTTTATTTTTATTTTTTACATTATGATTTGATTGCATTTTGAGACAAGGTTAGACAAGACATGACAGTTGAGCAAGTAAAATACACTTACCCATAATAATAAAACATAAAAATAAGAGAGAAACATTATGTAGGAGTATCGAAACAATACTGAACCAAACATAACAGTATTTATCTCAAGTATAGCTTTTGTGCCTATATTATTGCTGCCAGTGTTGTTGTTTTGCCTTTATTTAGTTGGGGAACGCTGACTATGCATTCATGCTCTTTGTTTAAGTTCATTTGTGGAAGCTGCCGAGTGTGACCACAGTCTTCTGCTCTGACCACTGAACCGTCCCACCGGGGCAGACCCATGTTTACCAACAATAACAATAACCACCTCTGAGGTAGATGGCCATCCCTCCCACACAGACTTTCCCAGGCTTCTTGGGAGATTTACATCACTTTCCACACATATTTGCAGCCCTCCATTTCCAAAATTGCTTGGCTTGCAGCAGTGCCCAGTTTGCATTCAACTTCTGTTTTGAGCGACTGTTGCCCTTGTGTGTGGACGTGCTTGCTCAGGCAGCAGATCGTATAGGTTGCACCAATGCCCTGCAGGCCGGGGTCTGATGGGTTGGTATCTTCAGTGCGCGTGCCAAGTCGTTAGCACTTTGGAGTGGAGAAGAAACCCGCCATGTAGGGACATTTGTCTGTGAGATCAGAAACACTGAAACCCAAGAAGCCTCTCAAATCCCCCAACCGAGTGCCTCAGGGGTATTAATAACACACATACACTCTTATACACCTACTTATTGACAATAACCACAAGTGAAGTGTTTATTTAGACAAGCGATGATACACGATGATCATTTCATGCCAAATTGCTGGATTGTAAAAATCAGAAAACCACTTTCTCACCTTTTCTCAGCTGCAGACATACTTCTAGGTAAAAAGATGCTTCGGATCCAGAGCATGGGGTTCATGGTGATGTTGGGGTCAAGTCTGGGCTGTGACAAGGGTGTGTGTATGTGTCCAGTTAATGACATCATGTTAACTTGTAAATGAACACCCTCGGCTACCCGCCGTCCCCTGACCATGTGAATGCACAAGCCTCCTGGATGGTGAGGTCATGATGGTCTGTAGATCCTTGTCATAGAGGGGGGGTCAGCAGCTAAATACAGAGTAAGTGTGGGGGGAATGCCGGCTATGTGAACCCAGTATACTCCAATCTAAGATTGGTTCCCCCACCTTCACCTTTTTTCTTGGTGCAACAGTTTACAACGCCTAGAGTGTGTGCGTTACTCATAAGCTGTTGGTTGCTAAACTGCATGTTGTGTGTTTTTTAGATGCACTGGGGCAATTTGAGTCTGATACAAAAAAGTCAAGATTGACAGCAATAAACCTGAACCACAGCTGCTCCAGTCGGTGATTGCTGTTTTATGGCCTCTGGGCTATGAACAGGGACTACACATACAGTGGCTCGGATACAGCGGTGCTATAAATCCTTCTTGTGTTGATAGCTGTAATCTGTGATGGGCGTGTTTGCGTGGAAGGGGGGTGTCACAGGCTCGAGATACAAGGATAGGAACATAGAGGCCAAGAGTAAAAGTGGGAAGAAGAAGAAAAGTAAAAGTGAATGTTTTTGCTGAGCAAAGTGTTACATAAAAAGTTTGTTGTTATTATTCCTTGTGTTTTGCTTTGGAAAACTAGGACTCCAGATGTGCTTTGGAAAAGTACCGCAGACTGGCTCCTGGAAGACAGGGAAGCCTGCGCTGCATTCCTGAGTTGTGAGTGGGGTAATCACTCAGTGTGATGTCATAACAGGTTCATAGGTTGTGTTCACATACGTGTCCAGACAGAGCCCCGATGTCAACACCTCACCACACACCTTCACCAGGCAGGAACACTTTACTTCCTCTATATGAGAAGATCATTGTTTCTCAAGGTGCATGACAGGACCTTGGAAATGAATAAGAATAAATGACTGTATTACCACTGCATTGTTTCTGTAGATCAAAGAGCATTCATACTCTCCAGTGAATAAACCCTGTGGACTCTGAGGATCCCTTGGTTTTCCTGCAGCGACACTCTGAGGCTGACCTTTATGGTTTTGTGCTTAATAATTTTACAACTATTGGATGGATTGCCATTGAATCTGGCACAGATACTCATGTTCCCTTCAGGATGAATTATAATAACTATGTTGGTTTCCCCTTCAGTGCCATCATATGATCACGTATTTAATTTGTCAAAAAAAAAAAATTGGAGTTTCTACTATTTCCAGCTATTTCATTTTTCATAAACATTTTTTTAAAAGACTTTACGCTGGCTGAGGTTAGTTGGTAATGATGGCAAACATTACACCTGCTAAACGTCATCATGTTGTCACTTTGAGCATGTTGGTATTTTGACATTAGCATTTAGCTCACATTGTTTCGCGGTCTCATTAAAACTGGTCTGGTTGGAGAGCTGCTGGTCTATATAGAGTGTGCTGCACACACTGTTATCACGTGTGTAAAATTGGTTGTGATGAATGTGAAATTGTAACAACGCATGTCACAGTTTATATTGCTATGGTGAATCAAAACAGTACCGCAACATTGAAAATGTCAACCTCGTAAACTTTACACTCATGTCTGGAGTGACAAACGCAAACGCTGATATTGTCTGTGTAATGTGAGTGAACTCACCTTGGTTCATCACAACAGCCAGTTCCTGTGTGTCAGCAAAGTCATCAGACTGTCTGTCTGCTTGCATTGGTTTTATTTCCAGTATCATTCACGTCAAACAGAATATGTCTGTCTCCCACACATCCTCTGCATATTTCACATAATCCATGAGGCGCATATGAGACTGTCTGAATATTCCCTCCCTGCAGGATGTGAGTGTGGTCCATGATAGAAAAATAAACAGGGCTTTTCATCATGGGAGGCATCACTCAGTCACAGAACCCCAGGCAGACAGACTTACAGTCTTACTCGTGACAAATTGTTTTTTCTCTCCCCTCTTTGTCCAAATCAACACACTCCTGTTCCATGTATCCATTTTATTCTGGCTTCTGAAACAGTAAAAGAAACCACATTGTCCAAAAAAAGAGTCTGCAGACCCTGGAAAGCTCGCTTGTGTTGGCAAAATTCACCATTTAATTGCTGGGCTTGTAAAGAACACTATTTGTCTCAGGGATTCCCCCTCTCTTACTTTTTGCACCACACACACACACACACACACACACACACACACACACACACACACACACACACATGGAGTAACTGGCCGGCTTGTGTGGAGAGACATTTAGTCTTTCAAAAGCAGCATTGTGTGAAGGTCAGGAGAGTCTGTGGAATGGAGATCTATCGTTGTGACATTCTCCATTCTGTGAGAAAGGGCCGGACAACCAGCTCCTGTTACATAGGAGAGCTGGATAAATGGCAAGGAGTGTATCAGTGTTGTTGCATGTGTTGGTGCATTGGTGTGTGTGCATGCCAGAATTGCATAGACGGTGACTCCTGAGATACTGATCTTATTATGACTGTTTTCTTTTCAGACACACCAGAATAATGAGTGAGTGTAATACTCATACAATACTCTATGACCTATCAGGCATGATTTTTTTTTAGATGTCTCCATATACCACCAAGAAAAAATATATTCTGGGTCCTGGATTTCAGACATTATGCTATTTTAGTAGGGTATATATTCTTTTGTTTATTTCTTAATGTGTGTTGTTATTGTTCTGTCTGTGTTGGTTTATGTATCTGTGGATTTAGTTATTTGCAATTCGTATAGTGTTGCTACAGACACTGTGACTGTCACTATGTCATTGTGACATGGGATGTAATGTACTCCTCTATCTTTGCGGCCTTTACATGCTCCTTGGCCCGTTGGCCTATACTTGTATCTTTTTAATTTTCATTTCATTTCACCTTTATTTATTATGGGAAGGTCAATTGAGAGCGAGCTCTCTTTTTCAATGATCTAATCTAAATCTAAAGTTTATAATATATAACATATACATATTACATATATAATGTGAAAAAACTAAGTAAGGATATAGAAAAAAAGAAGTGAGTGCATATGACACTGGGGTATCAGTGATGGTCATCACAAAAAACACGCACACATTCCATAAATATACACCACCTGATACTTGTTATCCTGATACTGGTTCAATTAAATATTAACCAAAAGGAGGCTAGGTTACGTTTTCCCCGTCTTGCAATTGAACTTTCAGGTGCAGAGAGAGCATCATGAGCTAGTCTAGATGCTACAGGGGGATGAGGGAAAAAGGTTAACTTGGGTCAGTGCTTGGTGCTGGGCGAGAGAAAGTGTTTTATCTTTTTCAAGAAATGAAACCACAGGGAGGGAAATGATTTGCAAAGATGTTACACAGCATTATAAAGGAGAACTACAGTTTATTGTGAAACACTCTGTACTTTATGTTTCCTGGCTGGCAGAGGAGGAACTGGTAATATCTGCAGAGGATTGCCTTAGGAACAAGTTACAGGGATGGTATGCATAACAAAGAGCTGACAAGAAATGGTATCAGTCTTGGCCGCAGTTACACATTTCTTTTCGGTTTGACTGTATATCTCATTCATCACACCTGAAACAAAAGGAATTTGAAGCTGGTGTTTAGTATCTAATTTACAACGGCCATAAAGAGCCATAAGCTGACATCCAAGTTTGGAGTTTTGCAACCAAGGAATCCCGGTGATGACAAAGAGCGGGCCAGCTGTGCTTCCTAGGTGTGTCTGGATCCATTCAAACTACCTGAATCACTGGGTCATCCTGCCCCACTCAACCCAACCCTAAACTGTGAACTGACTGAGAGAGGAGTAAGGACAATATTATCTGCTCATCCGCCGACCGTTAGAGCCCAGACCAGTTTTATAGGCACATAACACAGCCATATATGTATTAGATCTTCACCTCCACCTACTGTAAAAGAAATGTGAGGAATTTGCAGTGTCTTAGCATTCACCTGGCTGTTGAGTGACTGGGACTGTGCATTTTGAAACCATTGATGGCCATTACACTATCAGGGTTGAATCATGATTGCAAAACATGAGGAACTGTATTACAAAATATGTGATTTTTTTTGTGTGGTAAAAAGACTAACACACAACTTTCTGTAACAAACATTTGTACTGTGGCGCAGTTTAGCTCAGTTGGTAGAGCAGGTGCCCCATGTGCAGAGGCCTCGCCACAGCTGGCCCCGTATTGAATCCCAGTTCGGGCGGCCCTTTGCTGCATGTCATTCCCCCTCTCTCTGCCTCCCCATTTCTTGTCTGTCTCTACTACTGCTCTATCAATTAACAAAAAATATACTTAACAATCATCTGTGCTTAAATTGGCCTTAAACTCTGCTGTCGAGAGTTCAATTTTTACAAGAATCGTAAACTTGTAAATTCACAGCCTAGTAACTTGCATCATGTTTTGATCACAGTGGCAACAGAGAAGTCACAACACACTGTGAATTATTAAATTAATCAGATGACTTTTATGTTTCCATGTTGAGGAAGAATGATGATGATCATCTTTGTTCCTCGTGATCATGATGATCTTTAAAAAAAAAACAAAAAAACACTTTAAATGGAAATTTAAAATAGTTTAACTTATATTGCTGGTTCTCTGTACACACCATCTCAGAGTATGTTCTCCTCTTGCCACACAACTGTGAGTGAAAGGCAAAACATCCTGAGTGTTTGTACCACCAATTTGCCAAATTATACTGTACTACATGCCGATCTACAGTATGTATATCTATGTAGATGTACAGTATATGCTATGCTATGACCACTCATCACTGTGACCTGTATTCCAAAGTTGGATGGCCCTCACTATCTACCAGGCGTGATCGACACTGGATTTTATTTATTTTTAAAGCTCTTACTGGTCTCTTACCATCTTATATTAACTCACTAGTATCTTTCAATGCAGGTCTCTATCGTACACGCTCAAAAGACTGGCTCACACTGCAGGTTCCCTCTGTTAACACCGAACTTGGAAAGACCAGCTTCTCTTATTTTGCACCTACAACCTGGAACACTCTGCAAAATCATTTGAAACTTACCTCACTTTTATCAATAGGACAATTTAAAACCATAACTACATCTTATTTTACCTCTAACTGCTCGTGCTTTTAACTATGTTTCAATTTACCCTAGTCACCTTTGAATTCTGGTATTCTGTTATGTTTTTGTATGTTTCAAATGTCTTGTCTTCTGTCCTTATATGTTTTGTGTTTCATCTCGGCTATATTGTAAATGAGGTTACTCCTCAATATCTCTGAGTTTAATTAAATAAAGGTTATGAAACGAAATGAAATATGCATTCAGTATGATATCTCAGTGTATAAATTGTGCCATGTCACTTTCTTAATTGTCACTGTATTACATCACATCCCTCTCCGGGTGTGATGCAATGACAGTGAGTCACTAGCAGTTTTTTAGCGCCGTTGGGATCCTTGGTTCCACGTGTGCCAGGTGGCCCGTCATTGTTTCAGTGATGTGGTTGTTGTGCAAATGTCAAACATACCTGACATGCATTTCTAAGGCCTGAGACAAATGAGGTGTAGGAACAATTTAGATAATCTACAGCATGTATTCAGAGGAATGCTGTGCAGCCTTAAAAATATTCCACTTCAAAGACTCTCGCTCTTTGTCATAGTAAATGCACGTGAACATCTCACTCATGCTTCATTGTTCTTCCTTTTACATTTGTCAGGTGTCTCAGTGTGAGATCAAACTTCAGTAAACCTTTACATGTCCAGCACAGGTTCTTCACCAGCCCTGGAGAGTCAGAGGTGAGCCAACAGTGATCAAAGGATTCACCGCTGAGTGTCTTTCATGTTAAACAAAAGCGATCAAACACGGCCTCTGACTGAAAGCTGCCAGAAATGAAATATGATACGTTTGTTGGGGAGAGGAGCTTTGAAGTTGCCCGAGTGCTATCTCGTCAGATGTTTACTCAGGTCACTGCAGCTGCACCAGACGGCCTGTTTAACTCAGCAGCAGACAGAGAGGATGGGGGGAAAAGAATCTGTGTAAAACTGTGTAATCTTTGTGAGTCAACCTTCTTGTGTAAATCCATCTAAGTCCTATTGTATTAATGTACCTGTGCAGAGGCAGCAGAAGGTTGCCCCAGGCTATACTTTGTACACTTTGCCTCCTGCCCCTCCTTCCACCTCTCCACGCCTCGTTTATTACATTCTTGTGTTTTCCTGTCACAGCCTGCATTTGAACTGAAATACTGTCAGACTGTGTGTGTGTCCCATTGATGAGTCCTCTGCAAATATAAACCATTGCCTATAAAACTTTGAACGTTTCAAAACTATTTGCCTGAACCAAAAAGTTAGAGTTTTAGCTTTTAAGCACTGACTGTCAGTTATATTACTTGGACTGGATCGGATTTGGAAGAGAAAATTAAGGCAAATGGTAAAATTTGATTATTACCCAGACTTTCTGTTCTAAACCCTCCATCAGTTTAGCAATTAGTGGTGGTACAAGTGTGCGATAAACCCTAATATAAAGTTTAGGCAATCAAGCAAAACAATGGACTAATGGACTGATGTTTAGGATGTATGTGATTGTCTGAACAGGCTCTGCAATTTGTTTGGGAGACAGAACCTTATCATAAGTGAAAGGAGGCCAAAGGTAAAACCCAATTTGTAAAGAGGTGTACTTTTGGTCTGTATCTAAGCCAGTGCCCAACCCTCATCCCTAACACTGAATCTCAACTGTCAAGAGTCTCCAAACTTGAGTGCAGATCACACAGATGGCCCGATGATTTCCTCAGGATTACTTTGTGAACGGTCTCATCCACAAAAGGCCTGTGCAGTAGATGAAATGAATCACAGAAAGTTTGTTCACTCTCTCTTATACTCTTAAGCATCATCAGTGAACTCCTATAAAAAGTCATTAACTGAAGTCATGAATCATAAAAAATGATTTTACGTCTGACAATGTGTCATGTCTTCTATTGGGTTTTTTTTCTTTTCTTTTCTGTTGATCAGCATTTGAGATGATCTTGTCTCAGCATGTAAATGTATAGCACAGTACCATTACTGCATAATATATCCAGGTCTAAAAGCCCTGGTGCCTGGACGTCTCCTAACATAACAATGTTGCATAGTAATGTTGCGTAGTAATGTTTGGCATGCCAGCCATGTGATGGCTGAAGTGGGAGCATACTTTACCTTCTCAGGGTTTCACACACATTCCATGGAAACAAAGAGGAAAACTCATGGGCGGGAAACTGGGCTGTTAAAGCCTTTCTAAATGAGACGCCTTTCTGCTCCAGACAAGTGTGTTTTTGACTTCTACGGCACAGTATGTGTAAAAAATACTGACATAAAACTGAAATAGCAACTTCCCACTGGTTGTGTCCATACTCAGGGGGATTATGGGAAAGTGCTGCCAATGGCTTCCCATTGTGGCATTGTGTGTACGTCTGTGTGTATTTTGCCTGCCTTCAAATACCTAGGCTGCACTTATTTTTTCCATGTATTTATTTGAAGGTCAGGAGCTCTGCAGTTAAGAACACAAAGATTTCTTGGATGAGGGCAGCAGACAAAAAGCTGCTTGAAAACCCTCCTCCCTCTTATCCTCACAACAATCACACTTCCTCACTTCAAACACTTTGTTATTTCAGCTTCTCAGTGTTTGTAGACTGGACATCTACTGCTGTAAAGGGAGCTAATGAGGCCATATCCTCCCCTTAAACTGTACTCTGCTGTTGGTTCAAACAATTCTCAGGCCATGTTGTTTTTTGAACGTTTTTAGCTCAAAATGATCATGCAGTGTCCGTGTGGAGGCCACCAGCGTTTCCATGGCATCACAGGAGCGGTGATCTCACCCGGGCCACCCTCTCTTGACGTCTCTGTGTTTGTCACTGCAGCCAGTTCGAGCCCTCCGCTCTCCTCTTCTGCCTGTCCTGCCCCCGTGTCGGTATACTGTTGTGAGGTGGCACAGGAACTGGTCACAGAGGAATGTGACGGCACAGCAGCGTGACACAGCCCGAGCACCCACACGGACACAACATTTAGAACGAGAAGGAGGGAGGGAAGAACAACAAGAAGGTGCAGAGAGAGACGGGTCAATGAAATGCTTGGACTTTATGACTAATGCATGCTAGTGTATAATGGAGAAAACCACACAAGCAGTGTGAGCCGTTGTTGTACTAAGGAAGTTAAGACGTTAATGTAACCGCAGTGGTTCAAATAAAGTAAGGAAGTGGTTTGTGTGTGGGCTCCAACATTTCCAGTTGTCATTTTTCTGAAGAATAAAAAACCAGTCTGTGACACATTCAATTAAGGAACTATTGAGACTTGTTACTCCCTACATGCGCAGGTGTGTGAGCATGTGTTTGTGCTGTTGTTTTGTAGCTGCACAGTGACTCAGATGTTATTAGGGTGGATGAAGTGGCCAAAAATAAAAGCATTTGTGTGAGATTTGTGACTGAGTGGTTCAGGTTCGGATTAGGGTTGAGATTGCTCTTGGTTTTTTCCTGTAGGGTCAAAGTGGCATTGCAGCAGTGATGTCCCATGTATGTGTGATGCAGCGACTGGTCATGCGGTGAGAATGTACTGACTGTACTGACCACCGCGTGATTATTCGGTTTATCATCTCATCACACTGGGATGTATAATCTGTGTATGTCTAAAATGTTTTATTTTTTTAAGTGGATTTTGGTCACATTGGGATCTTGTGACCATGAGGGGAAAACCATAACAGTGGTACATAAGTAGGGCCGTGGACCTTTTGCCCTTTCTGTGAACCAGGCGAAACTACAAACAGCAATAAACCAAATTCTTCAACATGCTATTACGAGCAACTCATTAACCAGATTCCAGTGACAGTGACCTTTTCTCTACATCTACAGAGGTGAGGGAACCAACAACAATACATGCATAATCAACCACTTTCTCCTTGTTTCCAACCACACTATAACCCTATATTAAAGCCTTTTCATGGCAGATCCAGGTTTCCAAAATTTAAAGCATGTGCACCCAGTGCAGACTTGGGAACTGTGAACACATCTACAGTAAGCAGTCAGAAGGGAGTAGTAGAAGAGAAGAAGAAGCTTTAGAAGAAGAGCTTTGCTAAAACTAGCTCAGTAAATATTGGGGTTGCTAGTCTAAAGTGTGTTATGAAGGAGGCGGAAAAGGAGGTGAATGAGTCAGGGGGTTTATGATTTGACCAATGAGCCAATCATCATTAACAGGGAGCCACACACAGTTAGTGTAGCCGCAGACCACAGTGTTTCAGTTTTTTGAAGGCCCCAGTTACGTAATGGCTGAGGTTTGTGAGTTAGTATGTGCAAAGAAGCAAGCAACAGGCGTTATGCAGTTTGCTTGCAGTATGTAAGAGAGATCATTAACAATAAAACTTTGAGACAAATGAAATATTTAACAAGACAAAGAGTGTTCAAACACCAGGCCAAACGTTATCTCCACTGAACTGGGAATTAATTCATAATTAGGATTTTGTGTTTTGGGCCCCAGTTATTAAAACAGTGCAGAGGTGAGTCAGCAAAATGACCCACACAGGCTACACCAACTTTCATCATAACTGTCTCATTCTTTTAAAGGGACAACGAGGAGTTTTGGAAAAGCGAAGCGTTTTCACACTACATTTTTGAGCCTTCGCGTGCACCGTGAAATTCTTTGACCGGCGCAAGACAGACTCATGTTTTCATTCATCAAGAATTAAAGTCAGAGGTTCAAAGAGGTTCATATAGCCTACCGTCGTAGCTCCGACCATAAGCGGCGATTCGGCTGCGTTATTCTCATTACTCGCCGCGAAACCGAAAGTAAGGAAACGCTGGTCAGCTCGCCAAGCATTTCCGCCACCACTAATAATAACAAAATAACGACAGAGACAAAACGATATATTTATCGAAAATGGGCCCATTAACAAGTGTGGGTAATGTAGATTCATCCACATTACAGTAATATGAGACTTTTTTATTGTCGCAGAATTTTTCGTTCTGCCGCTGGAGAAACTCCTCGTTGTCCCTTTAAAAACAAAAACATATGGGATCAGAATGGTTCAAAAGATGCTGTAATCACATGTAATTCCCATGACTGTTTTGAAGTAAGTATTTATTGGTATTGAATTTTGGTCTTGTTATTAGAGGAGTCTTGTTATTGCAACTGGTCAGAGTTTGTCGGCTATAAGATTTAAGGCAGTGTGTTGTGATTCTGGTGAGTCCAATGGGGATCTGAAAGCTGCCAAATCAGCAGGACAGCATCAAATCTAGAGTCGACATTGCCTTCTAGAGAAAAGTGACAAACCGCAATAAGAATTGTTATGACGCAACTTACAACACTCACGTCAGATATGAGTTTTTATTCTTTTGGAAATTTACAAATGAATAGAAGCCTATTGTGTGTGTTTCTGCACATAGAGTGTAAAGGCAGATGACAGCTGTGACACCAGGCATTAATACAAACGAAATGTTCAGACATTAGTTTCTGTGCCTCCACATCCTCTTCTTCAGCCAGTTCCTTCTTTTGTTTATTTTAAGGTCATTTCAAATTTTATATTTTTAGTGTGTTCGACGTTACTTTAGGCTACGAACACCCACTTCTAAAGAAAGCCTCTGAAAATAGCACTACTGACAGACAGATGGAAGAAAATCTAGCTATGTTGGTGAGGCACAGGGCTCTGGAAAAAAAAGGAAAACAAAGAACAATCTTTGTGTTTATGCAAGACGGGCCTTTTTTTGGGTGTGTGGGGTCAGCAGTGTGTCGTCAGTTTGTGTGTGTGTGTGTGTGTGTGTGTGTTTGGTGGATGTGTGTGTTTGGTGGATGTGTGCCCGTGTGCCTGTCTGTGTTTCCGTTCGTGGTGCTTATGACTGTGCAGTAATCAGCCAGGAGGAAGAGCCTGTCCAAGTGCAGACAGCGTATCTCCTCTAGCTGGAGGATCCACCCGTTCTCACACGCAATAAACACACACACATGCACACAAACATACACACACACATGCATAGCCTTATTCACCAGACAACAGACAACAATGTGTAGGGTTTAGATTACAAACGCCTAAAAAAAAAAGTACAAGGAAGAAGCAAATGAACATTTTTAAGCAAATGGACCGGGCAAGTGACACAACAGTGTGGCACTGTTTACTAAGGCATAAATAGACACAATGCTCCTGACAGATGGGTTATTTTTACCAGCTGCGATGAAACTCGATATCGAGATAAGAGAATGGAAAACTGTGTCTGAGAGGACAAAATGGAGAAATGTGCAGGGCGAGAGTTAGGGCGGGGTGAGGTAAATGTCAGCAGAACAAAAACCAAATGAAGTTCCTGCTTAGGTTTTAATGCCAAGTTGTCAAAGATGTGTGTTATAATTAATCATTCCTTGATCTTTTCTGTTGGTAAATACATTGAAAATTGACCACATTTCTATGCATACGCTCATTTTAATATATTAGCTGTAGATTCTATGATTTACAATCATTATTGGTTTTAGCAAGTTAGATGCATTGTTGATTTCCTCCTCTTTTGTTTACTTTTGGATTATGAATATTGGCTTTAAGACATTATAGGAAATATACGGCCCACTCTAATATTGCTAATACTCACACTCTTATAGCTGTACTTTTTAAAAGCAAGCTATGAAAAATATTCTAATATTCTGCTTTCATTGAGCTATTTTTCAAATTATATTATTGATATCAAATACTTATTATTTTTTAAAGATTTTATTTAACCCTTTGAATGCCATGGTTTTTGTCTTGATGCCACCATGGTTTCAGATGAAAAAAGAAAAATATGACGCCTTTTGATGATAAATTCCAAGGCAGAAGGCCATATTGACGCCCAAATATGGTATGGGTAATGCTGTAATGGAAGTGAGATCAACAATTGCATTTTGAATAGGTTTTAATGGCACATTTTGCACCTAACAGTACAAGTGTAACTCTTGTAGGCTACAGTGTATTTTAGACTTGCTGTAAGAGCTGAGCTGGAAATGACAAGATCAATTAAAAATATTCAATCTTGCCAAGTTTCATGGCTTTTGCATTAAAAAATTATTTAAAAAAAAAAAGAATTATGAAAAGTGTGTAAAATGCGCACATAAGGGTTAAATCTGGTGCTGCCTTAAAATGACAACTTAGAACTCGTTCGAGGTGAGAACATGTTTGACTGTTAGACTTGGCTGTTTGAAGCTGATATGATTTTATATGTGAGTAAACAATTGCACATCAGGCCCCAAAGTTGTATTTTAGTCAGGTGACACATTTTTCTTATAAATATATGGATTACACTGGTACATTCATTTTCAAAGTTGCAGTATTAAGCATTTTTGTCTCCATAACCTCCCCATATCTGGTTGTTTAAAAGATAAGACATGCCTTGAACTCTTATATTTGTACAGTCTGCTCTGTGGCATGTAATATCTTGGGAAGTTTTTCTGTTCAGGACATTTTACTCCCATACTGACTCATACATACAGAGTGCTCATGACAAAGTCAAATGACAAATGCAAAAAAGAAAAGAACAAAGAAAAGATTATTTTCTAACTCTAACAAATAGAGAGTGATAAGAGATAGACACTTTTGGAAATAGGGTGTGGGAGCTCCTCTAGATGACTGACTAACCTAGACCCAGAAAACGGTAACCTCATCTTCACTGTCTACTGTAATTCTACGGTGACACACAAGCACACAAAACATTTCTTTCAGTCTCACAAAGGGAGAAACATCTGCAATCAATTTACTCCCACCCACCCAGCTATAGAATCCAATAATGACTGTAAAACGCAACAGCAATTTTCTTTTATAGTGTTGTTTTCCCTGCTTGGCATCACCCTCAGTTACTATAGCGATGGACGGCAAAGGCTGGCACTGACTGTAACTGATGTTTGATTTAGTGGTCATAGGAGCAAAAGAAAAAAAACTTCCATCGTCACTGAATCCACTGTATATACTAGTGCTGGATTATCCTCCCTGTTTTCTCTATATAAGGTGCTATAATGAGGTCCCTCACACACTCACACACAGGAGTGACAGGAATGTCAGTCCTGGACCGTGGCCAGTACCAACGCACTCTGCAGAGACCGCTCTTCAGACCCAGCAGGGTTTGAAGTGAGTCCATAGTGAATCAAGCACTCTTAAACAAAGACCTGTGATGTGGTGATGTCACTTCCTGGCAGGCTGTAACTCTGTTTGATGTGGGATCTTTGTTGGTGGATGAGGGGGCGAGGCGATACCCCACTGGGATGGACGTAGGCTGGGAGAGAGCAGAGAGGAAGAGGAGTGTTGTTAATGAGCGCAGGAGCAGGAGGATGTTGTGGTCGGTCACAGTGCGGCTGGTCGCTTTGACAAACTCATTTCCTTCTCTGGCTTCTGTGGAGCTGAGGTGTGATCATTGTGCAGCTCCTGACCTGGATGTTAGAGCACAAAAAGCACAGTTACAGCTGAGAGATATGGAGGGAGTGTTTGAGGAATCCAGTGACAATAAAGATGTCAGTGAAGAGTCTGTGATTAGTGCGAGGGAACTCCCTGAGTTACAAACACACCTGCAGTCTCAAACAATCGCCCCACTGTCTTAGAAAAGAGAACTGAAGCTTTATGAAGAGAGAGAGAGAGAGAGAGAGAGTGTGTGTGTGTGTGTGTGTGTGTGTGTGTGTGTGTGTGTGCGCGCGCGCTTGTGCGCCAGTAACATAGAAAATAGAAAATGAAAACAGGTGGGAAAGAGCTGTGACTGAATTCCAGAGGTGACAGTTCTGAAAATTAAATACAAAAATAGCACTGAGCACACGCACATAGACACACGTGTGCGCCGACACACCAACACACCGACACTGCGCGTGGTTTCCAGCACAACCTGAAAATCCAACTCCAACTGTTTTAGTGATCTCAATCAGCCCTGTACACACCAATTACAGCCTTTGTAAAAGACCTAAAAGAAGCACTGATTGCAGTTCACAGACCCTGAACCTCAATGAACCACGGATACGTCATCCAAGTTTACAATGAGGTTTCAAGGGTTAAATTTCACTTAGAGCCCTTGACACACAACCCAGCCTCAAAGTACCAACACAACAAAGGTTGACCTACCAAAGCCTTTGTGTTGCCCTCTTTGGCCTGATATTCTCTGTTAAGGTTGCACTTGTACACAACACCAAGAGCAGCATACAGTCCACGGATGGTATTGATGTACATGTTCATATTATGGATTTTTTTTTTAAAGAACCAAGAAATAAAGCTTCCATTATTATAATGCTATGATTTGTCAGGGATTTGTCTGATAAAAAAAAAGTTGTATAGCTGGCAGTGTCGTCAGCCAGTGTTGAATGGAGTTCCATAGAGTTCTTGTGGCAGAAGCGAAACATTAGTGCAATAATGGATGATAATTTATCTGCCAAAGTGAAGACTCGAAGCAAATAAAAAATTCCACAAACCCCTGTCTTTCACTTCCTGCTTTTTGCTGTGAGTGTTTCGACACATCTACGATAAGTGCTGCCATGCTCTGTGAAAAACCTTCTCCAACAATATGTGACTGTGACAAACAGCTTTTCATATTGTAGTCACACTTTGTTTGTACAAAAGAGTAACCTCAAAACCTACAACAGAACTTTTTCAAAAGCTTGTAATTGCCCATTCACCACTTTAAAGGAACTTCAGTCCCTTCACTTGCATCAGAGGCCACAAAGTCAGGGCTCCTGAATCCTCACCTGTAGAGCTCCGTCAGCTTCCTGTGGTGCTTATTAATTAGCTGAGTGGTAGCTAAAAATATGTTACTCAACAGTGACGTAATGGAAACTCTGGGCAATGGTCATTCTCAGAGTCTCAACATCTGCCAACATGACCTTATTGTCATCTGTTGGCTTGATGTTTGAGTGCTGTTAGATTTCTGACACTAGTGCCAAAGGTAGAGCTCATTGATACTATAGATGAGCTGTAGTCAAAGTTCACCAACGCTGACACAGTCACAGCTTGAGCTGGGCTGTAATAGTGTCTCCAACCACTCCAGCTCACAGGGAGTGGATCAGAGGGTAAAAAACAGCAAGTAAAAACAACAAGTGGTCCCACAGGGGATGTGTCACATTCAGACGGGGGCCCTATTGTCCCCCGACAAAGCCTTGGTGGGATGTCACATTCCCGAAATCCACGCTGGGGAAGGGGGCTCAGGGAAGGAGAGATATTTTTCACACCGAGGCACAAAGCCACAGCGTGTCAGTCTCTGTGACTCACACGTGGGGAGGAAAACGGGCTGAGTAATCATAATAATAACCACCATCATCCTGCCGTCTCGACAGTTGCTACTAACCTGGACTCATCACCCAATGAGAACACTAATAAAGAATCAGATCACTCCTCATGATGAGCCAATATTGCTGTTGAATCAGCTGTGTCGGCGCATGTGTGTGTGCTGAGCACGCTAATAGTAGTGTCTTACTAATCACTTCCATCTCTCAGCTAGTAATGGGGCAGATTTAAGCGGGGCTTTTCACATGGCTGGGCCCACTAAAGTGGCCCACTGGGGCTTGACTGCACAAAGCTCACTGTCGTGTGTGGTGTGTTGATAAAGACAGAGCAATCTGGATTGGGAGATTAGCTCTGGCGTAATGGGTAGAGATGAAAACTGGTTGTCATCTCACTGCCAACCAAGTGCTTCCACAGGCTCAGCCCTTTCTCCTTCTGAGGGTGTGTGTGTGCGTGTGTGTGTGTGTGTGTGTGTGTGTGAGTGCTGGCAGAGGGAGGTCAGGGGCGCGTCTGCCACGAGCTCAGCTCTCACTCTGAGAGAAGCCATCATCCATGACCTCATCCAAGGAAAAATCCCCCTCTCCTGCCTTCCTCTCCTCCCTCTTCTCTCCTCAAGCAGCTGAGCTGTGAGCTCTCCCTCTGCATTCCTGCTCTCTGAACAGCTCCCACACTGTCTCGAGGCTGCGGCAGGAGAGAGGGAACACACAGAGTGACAGTGGGTGGACAGATAGACAGAGAGCAGCAGCGAGGAAAGTCTTGCTGAGGTCATGGACCCCACTAATAGCCTGTGGGCTGCTCAGACGGCCTCACAGGGGAGAATGTAAATTTGTTGGGGAGTCAGAGAGATGAATAGAGATGAATGAAGAAATTCAAAAGAGGAAAAATCATTCCTTCTTTTGCTCTAATTTTCCAGGTCTTGGTCATGGGTGTTCCACCATACATTGAACAGAAGGCACAGTAAACCCCTCGCCACCTCGCCACCTGATCAAAGGGCTATAGAGGTGGACAGGGAAGCTTAATTGGTTGACTGGTCCACCACTTTGGTCTACTACTGAAATATCTCAACAACTACCGAATGGATTAACATACATTTTGGTACAGACACTCATCTTTCCCAGTGCTGATGACCTTGTTGATTCATGTGTTTGTTTGTTTATGTTTGCCTGTTTTTGCTAGCTCACCCAACCATATTAGATGTATTGCCATGACATTTGGTACAAACATTAATGCTGCCCTCAAGGCAAATAATAATTATTTTTGGTGACCCAGTTTTCATCTAGTGACATAGCCTACCTAACCTCACCGGTATTTTCCTGTTAGGTCTTTGTGTTAGCGCTAATTAGCAAATGTCAAACAAAGTTACCTGAACTAAGATGGTAAAAATGATAAACATTACCTGATAAACAAACACAAGCATGGCCATTTCAAAAATGTTAATTTTAGCCTTATACTATACAGTATGTAGCCTACATGTACATGTATACACAAATACATATAGGCCTATGTATATACAGTACCTAAATGCTAACATTAGCATGCTTGGTAACGTGGCCTTAGACTCAAGTCTTTGAACCATAGCATGAAACTGAAGCTGCCAGTGGAATCCCATATACAGGGACAGGCCACACTCCACTCAGTAAGCACAAGGGTCAGATATCAGATATCAGACACAGTGCAAGCAGTCGTGATAACCACTAAGCTCCTGTCACCATCACAAAGTCTGCTTACTATATAACAGCATTCCTTGATTTATCTGCTTGTCTGGGATTGTATTATTGAACGATCAAATCAGAATACTGTGACAATAAGACGGAGGGGGAAACCATTATTGTTTTCATGACTCTTGCAGGTCAGACAGTTTCCTCCCCTGTCTGTGCCCGTGTGTCAAATACAAAAATTTTAGGTATGCAGCTACAAGTATTTCTCCATTGGGGAAATCTCTGTACTCTTTCCTAGTAATCCTGTCATGATCAAACTGGATTGCTTCAAATGTTTGCCTTGTGGGTGAGGGGTGGTGGTGGTGGTGGTGGGAGGGGGGGGGGGCTGAGGTGTTTCAACAGCAGCCAACCACAAAGTGAAACACAGTGAAGAAGAATGCCTTGAGCCCACTCCTTGCAGTAACCAGACCCTGCTGCCGTCTGCTCTGACATCCGTCCGCCTCTGCTTTGTCATAAGCTCATCTGGCCAGCACGCGTTGGGCTGATCCTCTCAAACCACCATTAGTCTCTACTCTGCTTCTGCGCGCGCGCGCACACACACACACACACACACAAACGCAAACTCACACACAGAACCGCAGGGCATACTGTAAGGGGCAGAGAAAACAAATGAGTCAAGCATGCAGTCATCCAGTCTTCCTGTCTGTTTGCTGGCACGCTGTTGTCTGTGTGAGTTATTTTGTTGTTCAGTGTGTGTGTGTGTGTGTGTGTGTGTGTGTGTGTGTGTTGGGGGGGGGGGCACTAGGGGAATGGTCAATTACATCCAGTTTCTTCCCTTGCTTTCTCCTCACTCCACTCCTCTCCACTTCCTTCCTGTCTTCCTGCCTTCTTCCCTCGTTCCACCTAAGCCCTGCCCTTCTCCCTCTCCATCTCTCCCTCTCTCTTCTCCTCTTACCCAGTAAGTAATGCGATGCCACCATCAGCCTCCTTGGGGTCTAAATAGACCTCAGTGAGAATTTAATAGTGTGACCATGATACATAACAAGTGTCTGTCCAGCAGGGTGACATCAGCAGAGGGGAATCTACTGGTATCCCTGCCCAACTCCTGCTGGCATCAAGAGCAAGTGGAGAGGGGCAGGACTCAGCTGAGCTGCTTTTTCTACACTACCAACATAGAAAGCACCAGTGTCAATCACGGGCAGACTTGGTCATTTGGGAGTCCTAAGAACGTTGAAGCTGACCATATTCATAGTCTTACTTATATAGATGGTAGGATTTTAAACATTTAAACATTTATGATAGGCTATTCATTTTTCAGCAGTAGTCACTCAATGTATTGACATTCTGTAATGCAAATGTAAGGCAGTAATGTTTGTTACTTATGGAGTCTGCTTTTCCCACACAGGATTCATGCTGCCCACGCAAAAACACATTTCAGTGGTTTGCAATTGGATAGGAGTCATCAACATTTAGTCTGACTTTTCAGTCTTTTCTGCCAGTTTGAGGGGATTCTGGGAAATTACTAAAATGCTAGCATGCGTGTCTCAGACGTTTGATTGATGGATGACGGATCCAATATCAGTGGCTGATCGTGAGCAGGGTGACGCATAATTTGTGCTTCTGCATTATCCAATGCGAAAAAAAACCCCACACTTTAATCTCAGATTTACTCGAAAATAGAATTTTGTACAAAGTTTGGGCTACATCGTCTGATAGATGAGTTATTACACTAATGTTAAAACCCACAGTGGGCTCAAATTCAATTTTCTTTTCTGTACACCTTTAAGAGACAGTTGGCCTAGCTCATATTGAAGACACATATTTTTCAGAGTGAACAAAATTCACTGTCCCAAAAATTATTGCTATACTAAGCTAATGCATTATAATTTTGTTAAAGACAAGATTTTTCTTATTTTCCTTGGCACTGTTGGTACAGTGGTAAGAAATATATTTGTGGTTAAGGGATGTATTTGAGCTAGATGAAGTAGTGGAGCGAGCCTGTATGAGTCACAAGTACAGTTTTTCATCTAACAAATGAGGGGTGTTGGTCAGGGAGTAAATATTGTCCAAATTAATGAAAAATTAGCTTTCATTACTTAGTATTTCTGATTTTGTGGGCTGCTCTGGCTGCAGGGTTTTGAGGCAGTGGTGAGCCTTTGCCACGTGGTAAGACTAGGCCTACATCTGAGCACATGTGTCCATTTGTAAGTCAAAGGAACAGGAAGAAAAAGGACGAGAAAAGGATGAGGAAATGGAGGAGGGGATAGGATGTCCGAGCGACAAGAATATAGAATAAACAGGCTAGCTCACAGGAACTGAAGGGCAAATCAAAGTAAAAGGTCAGAGAGGGAGGAGTGAGAGCTATGATAGGCAGTGACAGAGTGATGCCGCTCCTCTAACCATAGCCATAATCTGTTTTATCCACATGCAGGCGAAGACAAGTCAGCACCCTCCTAAGTAGAACTTCTCACCTTGACCCATTCTCCATCCTCTCTTCATCTCTCTCTCTCTCCCTCTCATGTTACCGTGTCGACCTTATCTCTCACTCCTCCTCTTCATTCCTGTCATCCTCCTCACACTCTTATTTGACTGTCCACACCATGTAAACAAGGCAACACAGGCCATGTACAACCCACTGATCCGCCACAGCCTCTTTTTGTCATGTGACAATAGCTGCATCACTGTCATCACCTCATCAGTCAGGCCTGAGTGGCACACTGAGTCTCTGCTTACACTTCATTTCAACTTTAAAGGGCCATTTGAGGACAGTAATTTATGCTAACATCATAGAAACCCACACATCCATACACTACACATATGTACATCCATACACTACACATATGTACAACAACTAAAGCAGACCCTGACTTACACCACCTCATTAATTTTGGGTAATAATGTGTTCCTGTTGATGATGTCCAGTCAGAGAATAATTATATTACCAACTGTTGGCGTGCGCACTTCCATGTTAGTGTGGAAACTACCCATTGTTGCTCCTCAGCAGGGCAGGAAGCACCTTTCACAACAAACTCACCTTCCCGACACTGATTCAATCTAATGCAACCACTACAGATCTGATTACTCAAGTCGTCTATTAGGCAATGCGTTCAGACAGAGTGGTGCTAATGGATTTAGATCTCTACATAGAGGCTTAAGAGAATAATATTAATAAATGGTTCAAAGTATGCACCATTACACCCATATACTGCACAGATACAGTATCTGTAATCAACATATGTTATTCTTCTGTATAGACTTGATCATCAGGCAAAAACATATCCTTCAACATATATAAATGTAATAAAATTCTATTACATAACAGAGGCACCTGTAATGATTTTTTTGTGAGCACAACTTCAGGTAAACAACTGGTAACAAAAAAGGTTTCGAAAACAATGGCGAATTTGGTACACCGGCAGTCCCCAGTGTGGTACACAATGAATTGTGCCACTTCCAGATAACTTTGGCCATCTTGTAAGGAAATGCCTTGTGAGGTGTGGAAATATCCTTTTTCAGTCTCTCTAGGAACACAAATAAAAGTCAGAAGGGGAGGACGAGGGACATGTTGAGTTACTGTGACCCTACAAGGTAAATTCAGGAGTAGTGCGACACTGGTGCCTGATGATGGGCCACTATACTGGACATTATGTGCTGGCTGTGGTCCACCAGGCCACAGAGAGAAACAGAACGCAGCGAACTCCCTTCTCTCTCAGCATTCTGGCTCTTTGGTGGCCATCAGCCCCGGGAATAGCAGCTATGTGAGCATGACTGCACAGCACTATTTCTGTGTGCTCTGCTACTTGACATTGAGAGGCCAGGATTAGGTGGCTCCACTACTGTAAATGACTAACCCCTGTCACACACACAAACACACGCACACATGTGTGTGCCTTGGAAATACACATCCATGTTTGTACTGTATTTGCTGCATTGCTGCATACAAGAGTGGTTAACTTGCACTTAGTCACTGAGAAACTGTAGTCATCAGCGTATTGTCGCTGTCCCCTGATTACGAGTAGGGAGTACTGCTGCTCAGAATCTGGATTGAATTTGCTTGAGGTGATGCAATGTGAGTCAGAGTCAGTTTGGGCTGAAGACTGCAAAATGAATGAAAAAAATCTGGACAGTAAAATGTGAAGCCTCTGTTTGGAGCTAACTTCTCAAGGTTACATTAGCTGCTAGCATAATAATATAGGCCTACCAAAGCGTCAGAATTTCCGCACCCTGAAGTTGGACAAAAAAGTTAACTGCACCAACCCCGACCTAAATCCAAGATGGCTGCTCTGTGAGAGCTGTACCAATATTAGATGTGTCTCGATGCCGGAGAAGCACTCTTTAAAGTCTGCATTTGAAGACCAATAGCGTCTCAGCGGTGCTTCCCACTTGGAAGGCTCCCTCAAATGTGGCCTAAAAATGCATCCTTTGTTTCCTGGTCAACAAAGGAGCCAATGGGTGGCTCCGTGATTCACACTGTGCCCATGATGACTCACTTTTCAAAAAGAGGTAAGGCCGATTCACAACTAAATCAGCAGCTGAGAATACACTGAAATCTCTGAAGAACAAATTATCTATGTTTGGTTCGACCTTTCTCCGGGTGTTACGCCCTCATGGATCACGTCCTCCAAATGGTATGGTCCCCAACATAGGCCACATTGAGCGCTGTGTGACTGTGTCTGAATTCTATCTGTTCATGTAAACATTTCTGTACACACAAATTACAACGTAAATTTGAATTCATTACTCACTCATTGATTGGTACGAGCTGGAGTTGCTAGCAATAACAACACCAGTAAACAGCTTTGGCGTGGACTTGACATGGTTTATTTTGGTGTCACATCATGCCCAGGTCCAGGAAAATTGAACATCATATTAAATTGCCTGAGGTGATGCTCATGAGTCGGCTGTGCTTGAGGCTCAGACAACAAGTTGTTGAAAAGAAACTGATCTGCTCCTCATCGCTACTTGAAGCTTACTTCTTGTTGTTTCATTAGCCAGTGAAATGCACACAAATGATATCCGAACTCCAAATGGTCAAGCTGCACTACTGGTAATGCGGGTGGCAGACGCAAATAAACGCATGCCCCTGTGAGTATGACAGAGGTGCAATAGTACAATTTAAAGAAGTATGAAAAGTTCACTCTGTTCATCTGAGAAAATTCAAAACCACTCAATTTGGAAATATATAATTCATATATATTCTCTCATACTATGTATTTTAAGAATATGGTGAAGCATATGAATAAATTCAATGTAGTTTTGTGTTTTTATGTTCTCAAACCTACTTGCATCACATGGCTTCTTGATAGACAGGGTAATTTGAATTTCATTTAACATATCTGCCAGAATTACAGAATTAACTTCCCAAAGAGTAAACAAATACAATACATACAATACAAATACAAACATGTCAATGTGTGCATGGATTGCGCCTTCCTGAGAAAATGAAATGTGCAACTACTGTTTTTCAGTTACACAACATATGGTATGAGGAGTGCTGAGTCCTGAATCAGGTACCACACCCTTATGGTTCGGCTGAACATCTGTCTTTAACTACCATCCCCCCAGCATGAACATATGAACCCAACAGGATCCTGTTTATTCAGTATATATAGAAAGTATGGGAATCCAACCCACAAGCAGTGTTGAAAATTATCCCATAGCAAACATGTAAACACTACTGTTTTGCTGTGGATTTTTTGCTTGCAGTGGTTCGGTTAACCCCTTTAACCCACGCAGACACAGCACCAAGGCATTACTCTACCACATTCCCACTCACACACATACACACACACAGTGCTGGTGTAACAACATCCGTGTAGGTGGTGACTTCAAGGGGTGACTAACATTTGGCTTGGTCTCAGCCTGCCTTTGAGCCCAGCTGGGTCTTTTGACTATCCATATCCCCATTAAACCTGCGTGCGGCATACATGACAGCATTGTTGCATCCTGCTAGTATTTGCCGTATGTGGTCTCTCTGAACTCTCTGGCATTCAGGGCTGGTCCAGGGCTCAGATGTTGGAGTTGATGGTGCGTCTTTGAACATGACATCTGTTGGCTGTGTGAGTAATGGTGTGTGGTGCTGTGACATGATGTGTTGTGGCTGAACATCAGGTGTTTCTTAGCCTATGCACTGCACATCTGTTCCCAGTGGCTCAGTGCGTACGCACAGCGATACCGCACTCAGTTTGATTGATCTGTCACCAGTGACACCAGTGATACTGTTGCTAATGCCAACACATGGAACTGATAGTAACTTTTAATATTTCTCCAAAAATAAAGCCCCTGAGAAATAAAAATCTTTCAAGAACCATTTGTATAGTGATTAAATGCTGTTATTAACATCACTCAGCCATTGGAGATAACCAGATTTAAGCATAATGAACTTGGAAAGCTTTCTGCTTCTGTATCTACGCAGCACTGACTAAAAATATTTGCCTTCAGAACACAGACCATAACAGCACCAATGGCCAGGATACAGGTGCTTTGGTTAGTGGTTGCTCTCATGTCAGAGACAGGAAATAAAAATATTATGTTTACTATACTTGGCTAAAAGAACACATGGGTGTTATCATTATCCAGACCGGCCACTTTAAAATAACACATTAATGTGTGGGGTGACTCAGGAAGTGAACTGAAGAGTGAAAATAAACCTGACCTTACTTAACTGATCTTCCAGTTCAAGATCTCAGACTATTAATGTCAAGAACAGCATGTGATAATTAAGTATCAGGTAATGAGGTAATCAAGTATTAATTTCTGAGATGTAAGGAAGAATATGAGTCAAAATAATTCTGATCTTTTTTTTTATTTTGCTCTGAAAAAAAGAACATAAGAACATAAATAAAAATCACTTCAAAACTGCAGGACAGGATATGAAAGGGTGGAACACTTTAATTCACATTTTTTTTAGCTTGACAGCTTAACTCAGATCTGAGAGAGTTTCTCCTCTAATGTTGGTAAGACAACATGACAGTACAACATATTTATACCAGATTCTTCTTATACAGTGCTTTTTCTATTTGACTCCCTTTTTGAAGTATCTTAGCAATGCAGGCACTGAGTGTCCATTTTTTTTATGTGGCCTATAATCAATACATAGCCAGTGAACTGTATCATCATCTCAGAACTACACTGACTCATAACACTAAGCCTAACACGGCCCGAAGACACCCGAACCTGCAGGGTAAACTTGGGTGGGGAAAGTGAAAGAGCCGGGCTCGCCCTTTGCTTGCCACCGTTGCTAATGCGCCTTTCAACAAGGCCATGAACCCCCCACCTGCTTCAGTGGAGCTGCATGGAGGCTGACAGAGCCAACTGGGTATACTGGGCAGTTTCCAGGTGTGAATGTGTCCAACTGTGTGAGCTGGGCGTTCCTGAAAAGTATTGCTTTCATGGAAACCACCCTGGACAAAAAAATTAAATAAAATAATAATAATAAAAAAATATGTGTCAATTCAATGATCAATTTATTAATCACAGTGCAATTGATCATCTACTGAGTGACAAAATGAAAGCCAGAAATCAGATATTTATGCGTCATATCTCTGCTTATGAAGTAGCCTACTTATTATCTTAAGGAGCTTCTGCATTGTTTGTCTTCTTTTTCATAAATAAATATAATCCAATAAGAAATATAAAAAGAAATGTAACATCATTATTTTAAAAACTGCTGAAGGTGGTTATTAAAAATCTCTATAAATACAGTTAGCTTAAATAAATAAATTAGAATTATAAATATACCGTTTACTGTACACAAAAACAAGATGGACTTGTGCAGGAAAAAAAATCCAGGTTCAGCTCTCATTGTTAAAAAAAAAAAAGAAAATCTTATTCAGTTCATTCTTGAGATGACTTTTCTTTTCACACAGTCAAGAAGCAGCACAGAGTCAAGACTTGTCCCTTATTCTCCTCATTTCCTCGTGTTCGTCACCTCATGCTCGTCATGTCTCCGCTCCATCACCTGGGCCGCTTAGTATTCCAGTATCCGACGGCCCCTTTACTTCTGAGGTCTGCAGGGGTACGCTCATCTGAACGTCCGGCAGAGGATCACGCAGACAACACCCCTGTTCCTTTCTTCATGTACGTTCCTGTTTCCTGTAGGACCTCCTTTCGTGGTTCACTTCTCTTTTTCTATTTTGAGGTAGAATTTCTGCATCTTTTCCTAAAATGAAAAAAAGAGACAGAGGCAATGAGCAAAACCTTCATTCATGAGCAAAAGCTTCTTCATTCAGACAATGAAGAAGAAAGAAAAAATGCTTATCAGTGTCTGTGTGTGGGCCTGCTCCTCACTACTCACCCTTGTTTGTCTCTTCAGTGGTTGGATGCTAACCCTAGTTTGACCTTCTCTTCATTCTCTACATCATATGCTCCCCGCTTGTGAAACCTGTAATAAACAAAAGTAAAGGAGCTTGTTGAAACTATTTTTCGGTGTGTCTACCTTATTATTACCCAAAAGTCTTTATGTGTGTGGATGCAAGTGTGTATTTCTGTGCATCTCAGTGTGCTGTATTCACCTTAGCATTAATAAAAGGCCTATGATGGTGAGGCAGACGGATGACAGCACCACTGCCACCACGGCCAGAGCAGTGGTCCGGTTGTATCCCTCAGGGGACTGCACGGGCAGCGTGATGAACTCACACCTTTCACCAGAGTAGTTGGGGTGGCACCTGCACACAGGACAGAGAGGGAATGGGTTAGAGAGAGGTTAATAATTCAGCGGATGGTTTCATGGTTGAATGGAGGGAGTGGTGCAGCAGAACTAATACTTACACACAGGATGGGGCGCGGAGTTCCCTCAGGTACTTGCAGGTGCCGTGAATGCAGAAATTCTTATACTTCTTCAGGCAAGGATTCCTCTTCTTTCCCTTTCCTTTTGCCTTCTTTCTTCCCTTTCCTCTCCTTCTCTTTCCCTCTGTGTTGTCAGCCTCCAGGATGGCAGACGGGTCTTTGGGTTGGCTTGACATAGCAACTAAAACCAAAAACAGGGCACAAAGGGATTACATTTCCATTGTCTTTGTTAAGGAAGCGTGTAAAAATGGTGGTGAGAGCAGCGAGTGCAGTCTTACCTCGTGGCATTTCCATTTCATAATCTCCAGACAGGTCTTCATCCTCATACTCCTCTTCATAGTAGTCCTCATCGTAGTCTTCCTCCTCTCCTTCCTGACCATAATCCAATGTTGTTGCCACGTTTCTGCTCTCATCCTCTGTCCTCCTCTCTCTGGTTGTGTCCAAAAAGTTGATAACGGCTGTGTGCCGCTGCCTGTCGCTCTCATACCTATCAACTGCAGCACCACTGGTCGGTCTGGACACCACTGGAGAGGAAAAAGAGAAAGAACGTTTAAAATGTTTAATATTTCATTTGAGGTCCTTTTTGGTGCATCTTCAGCATAAAAGACCTCCATTAGACCTGAGAAACCCTTCCCCTGGGGGATACCCAGTGAAGCAGGTTAGTGTGCCAAGGTGGGCGGACCTCTATGGGCAAGTTGAAACATGTTGTGCACAAGAAAGCACGGCAAGATTTTTGGCTTCCTTTTGCAATCCCATTGATCTTGGTCAGGGAATTGCACAGATTCACAGCATGGTTTATAGGGGTTGGTATGGTCAGTGGGCATTTACTGCCTTCATCCGGAGTGCTTTAGTAGAGTGGAAATTAGCCAACAGGTCTTCCCTCAGTCGGACAGTTTAGATTAGTAGAAATGGTAGTGAAGAGGGGGCAAATAAAAGTTGGCATATAGCCTCTCTGTCTCATACACACACACAAAATGCATGGACAGACAGTTAGCTAATGTCAGGCAAGAATATGAGTTAAAAATAAATGTATCCAGTTACATAAAGCATGCTCTAAAATAGAGAGATGACCCCATTAGCTCCTGAATAGCCTGGCATCATGAAAACCGTTGCCTTAAAGGTTATGAAGTTTACAAGACATGTTATAGCTCCATCGCTCATGCTTGAGAGGTTTACACTAATAGCCGAGAGGAGACACTGTCACACAGGTAGTCACTGAAAACAAATATCATCCACAATGATCCGACTCTGGCATGAAACTTACCCAAGGCGTGAACCAGCAGCAGCAGCACAACACCGAAAATCCTCATGATGTCAAAACTTCCAGTGACTTTTACTTTTACTAAAATAATAAAAACGATAAATATGATCTACACGTCGTATTCCTTCCGCTTTGTTCCACGGTTCTAAATATTCCTTCTTTTTTGGCTTTTTTTTTTTTCTTTTAAGTCTCGATGGGTTTGTATGAATGAATTCCGCCTGTTTGAGACCTCTTCGTGTTAGTTCAGAGAGCGGGTGCGTCTCTGGTGATCGACCCGGAGGAGAGGAGGAAAGGAGCGTCTCCACAGAGGAGCCGCGGTATTTATGGTCCACTCCTCTCCACTTCACTTCACCACGCCTACAGTCCTGCTGCTGCTGCTGCCGCTGTGGAAACACAGAGGGATACAGCCTTACAACTTCACCTACCATAAGTAATTAAGATAATGCGCCTACCTACCTACCTACATCGAGAGTCACTGCGACAAATTATTATTAGCCTGCGTCTATTCATTATCTCTGATTGGAAACTTAAACACTGATGGTGCCAGGCGTTACTAAGGTGCTGATAATGTAGGAGGTGATACTGTGTCTTTTATTGACTAAAGCCCATCATTTCACCGTGTGTTTCTTTATTTAGACTACCTCGGCCTAATTTATTTATTTTGCCTAGGTTATATTGTTGAAATGTGTAAATAAATAATAGAATAAACGTCTTGTATAGTGTTAGGTTCTGTATTACAGCTACTGTGAAAGATGTTGAATATTGATGTGTTAGTTTCATCTTCTTCTAGAAGCTTTGACCCAGCTCGTCCTCATTATTTGGTTCCTCAGAAACGCAGTGATCCTATCTAGGCCTATTCAATTATTTTATTTGAGTGGTTTGTAGAAGAGTAGGCTATATATTGACAGACAGACAGACAGACAGACAGACAGACAGACAGACAGACAGATAGATAGATAGATAGATAGATAGATAGATAGATAGATAGATAGATAGATAGATAGATAGATAGATAGATAGATAGATAGATAGATAGATAGATAGATAGATAGATACGAAATTCGCAACAAAAATATGTTACGTTTTTGACATTCATGCTGGCACACACTAAACAGGCAACAGACATCATCCACAGATAGTGTATGGCTCTCCATACACACAGATACAGCAAATGAGTGCAATGCATAGTGGCTTTCATACAATTTAAAGTAACTATTTGAATTTGAAAAAGATAGGCTCATCCAACTAAAAAAAACAACAACTTAACTGGACTGAGGAAAATATCTAAGCCTATAATGAAAGCACCTTGTACAAAGTTGAACGGTTTAAAAACAACCGTGCACGGCGTGCCTGCACCCCCACGTGGTGAAAGTGGGTACTGTATGCACATGTTCAACTTGACTCTGGCCCTGTTCAAACTTGGAAATAACATTCACCTCAGGTAATCCCATTCCAGTACAGATGGACCTCTACCACAACACAACAACACACCTGAGACACATTTGAGATATGATAACTCAGACAAGATGTGGTCTAAGCCATTGTAATGATAAGCCTAATCCATTTCCATATTAACATACTCATGTAGAAAGACCTCATGTTTGATACTTTGCTTCCCGCCTGTTGCTCATAGAGGAAATAGAAAAGTCAACACCCACAACAGGTTATGACATACAGTCGTTGGAGCATACACAAAGGTAAAAAAACAAAAAAACATACACGTCTTCCAAGTCTTCCAAGAAAAAAATGTAGGCTAAATTCATGGGATATTATTCGCATACCCAAAATGTACTAGGTCCTTGCTTGGTCCACATCCCTCCATCAAGTTCGGTCCAAATCGGTTATTGTTTTTTTCGTAATACTTGTTCTGACAAAAAAAATAAAATAAAATTAGGCACATGTAAAAGCTGTCGGAGGTGACCGGTAGGTGACCGGTAGGTGACGGTAGGTGACCGGTAGGTGACGGTAATACACTCACCAACTGATTCACGAACCACCAAAGAAAAAGAATGACGGCGCGCGTGATTGCTCCTGTCTGGTCACGTGGACGCCTTGGGCAGCGGAAAGGGGAGGGGGGACAAACATGGCCGACGAGGCAGGGGAAGTAAACACAGCTGTTGAGGATAACGAGGCAAAACACCAGCAAGATGAGGCCGAAGTGTCAGCGGCCGCGACGGACGGCGAGTCCGGCGACAGCGACGGACAGGGCCCGGCGGAGAAGCCGAGTCCGGCGGCGGCGGAGAGCAGCTGGTCGGCTCCCATCCTGTCTCTGGCTCGGAAGGCCACCGAGACGATTAGCAGCGGGGTGAGCTACGCTGCTGCTGCCCCGAGAAAGACCTCACAGGCGTCCGCTGCGAGCTCCCCGACGGAGAAGGAGCCTGAAAACGATGTCAGCAACACTTGTAAAAAGCTTCCAGGTATGTTGCAGCTATTATTGAATGTTGACACTCCAACTTAGCGCTGTGTTAAAGTGAAAACACAGCGGTCACGGTTCATTTATATGACTTCCTCTTACGGGATGCTGTCAGCTGTCAGCACACATGACTTCATGTGCAAATCTTGATTTTATGGCTAGCTGACTGACTGTGCAGACAGATTCAGATTGTCACGCATTTCTTCTGTTCACCACCACGTTTCATAATTACTCTGCACTTTATGGACACGAGCTTGCACCACATCTCCTCAAAGTGTGCATGTTTTTTGACGGATCTCAGTTGTCACTGCTGTTTTCTTTTCTTTACCTGGCTGCTTTACAGTTGTGCCCCCTAAAGACCCCATGGCTATAGAAAGGTCCAATCTCCTCAGCATGATGAAGCTGAGCATCAAAGTATTAATTCAGTCCTCCTTGAGTCTGGGCAGGACCATGGACTCAGAGTATCCTCCTCTGCAGCAGTTCTTTGTTGTCCTGGAGCAGTGCCTCAAACATGGCCTGAAAGGTGAGACAGTCTATAAGGCTGATCTTGGTGGACATGATTCATTTTCATTGAAAGTAATCTCAGAATCATGATGGACATAAACTACTTTTACTTTTTTTCCAGTCAAGAAATCCTTCATTGGTCAGAACAAGTCTATCTGGGGTCCTCTGGAGCTGGTTGAGAAGTTGTGTCCTGAGTCCGTTAACATTGCCACAAGTGCCAGAGACCTGCCCGCCATCAAGTATGTTACTGCACAACATTTTCCAGTAAACATTCAATGTGGGGTAATGTCTACTCCTGTCTTATTGTTGGCCAATAATTTCTTTGATTCTTTATCAGGACTGGTTTGGGCAGAGGAAGGGCTTGGCTGCATTTGGCACTCATGCAGAAGAAAGTAGCTGACTATATGAAAGCTTTGCTGGACCGCAAAGACCTCTTGAGGTGCGTTTGGCTGATCAGGCATGAAATGGGTTCAGCAGCAGGCAATTTAGAGCTGCAACAACATGTTAAAATGTCAGGCAACTGAATGTTTACCACATTTATTCTCTCTCCTTCCGTGTCTGTTTTTCGATCTCTCAGTGAGTTTTATGACTCTGGAGCGTTGATGATGGAGGAGGAGGGGGCGGTGATGGGGGGACTGTTGGTGGGCCTCAACGTGATTGATGCAAACCTCTGTATTAAAGGGGAGGATCTTGACTCTCAGGTGAGAATTGACAAGGATTTGAGGTCCTACATATTCCAGCAGTCGCATGTCTCGTCTTCTCTTTGAGAACAAACATTGAGTGATTGGTTTCTCTGTTTAGGTGGGAGTCATTGACTTCTCCCTCTACCTGAAAGACCCTGTGAACAGCGACACTCCAAAAGAGTGAGTGTCCACTTTCAGATGGATTGAGCATCTCTGTTTTCCTCTCAAACGTATTGTAGTTTTAACCCCTTGAAGTGATAATCATTTTACAACTGATTCTTTCTTTCTCTCTCAGCGATGCCAAGATGACAGCCATATTAGATCAGAAGCACTACATTGAGGAGTTAAATCGTCACCTCAGTGGCACCGTTACTGACCTTCAGGCTAAGATGGACTCTCTAGAGAAGACCAACAGCAAACTTGTGGAGGAGGTAAAAAGGGCTGTGTGTGCACGCTTTTGTGCGTGTTTGTTGTGAATGCATCTGACTGACCTGGGTGTGTCTGTGTTTTTCTCCTCCTCAGCTGACGGCAGCGACGGACAGAATCAACTCTCTGCGGGAAGAACAGGAACAGCTAAGAAAGGAGAATGAGACGATCCTGCAGTGCAACCAGAAAAAGGAAGAGGTGATGAGGAGTTTCACTGACACTTAAAAGCACTCCACAGCTGCAAAAAAATACACAAACTGCAGGGTGTGTGTTGTTTTTTCAGGCAGCGCTCCAGGACAGCCAGGTGGAGCTGGAGACGTACAAACAGACTCGACAGGGCCTGGACGAGATGTACAATGTGGTGTGGAAGCAGTACAAGGAGGAAAAGCGCATTCGCCAGGTCAGACATCAACAGGGCCAGAGCACTGGGCTATAACAAGCATGTGGCAATGAAAGGTGACTCAGCTGGTTTGTGCAAGGATGTGGTAAAACCCTTGCTGGGCGTGAGGCGCTGTCTGTGAGCTGAAGTACAAATTAGTCTTCACACACTATTGTCAGCACATAATTGGACAGAAGGCAGCCAGTGTGAGCTCTGGGTGGGTGTTGATCAGTCACCAGAGTCTCATCATGTCTAGTGTTTGATGCGCTGACAAAGCTCTATAACTGAATTTGACTCCTGGCTTCTGTTAGGAGCTGGAGCGTGAGTTGGAGCTGCAGGTGGGGTTAAAGCAAGAGATGGAGGTGGCCATGAGGCTGCTGGAGAAGGACACGCATGAGAAACAGGACACACTGGCAGCCCTGAGGCTCCAGCTCGACCAAGTCAAGACTCTTAACCTGCAAATGTTCCACAAAGCTCAGGTAGACATGCATGACTACACTATTTCTTTCTTATGCATGCTCACTCAGACAGAAGCCTATATTTATACAGCTTGTGTGGCTTTTAAGGACTGGGAACGAGAGGCTGAAAAAAAGCAGGGGGAGGCTCTACAGCTTGAGAAGAAGATGGATGAAATGGAGAAAGTGATGATGGAGCTAGAGCAGAGGTATGTGTGGTGCATATATGAGTTTCTGTGTGTTAATATTCATTTCAGAAATTGATATTCTTCTGGTCTTTTGTGTGTCTCAGGCTACAGAACTCAGAGCGGGAGCGCAAACAGAGCGACGAGTCAGACAAAGACATGAAGGTGGAGCTGGAAGGAAAAGTGGATGCTTTGCAGAAACAATTGACTGATCTGGATACACTAAGGTTAATATCACAGTCGAACAAAAAAATAAAATAATGTAGCACAAGCTCACACACTGTCAACAGAAAGTATCACACAGAAGGATAAAATGACTAAAAAGATGAACTGTACATGGAATAAAAGAATAAGACAGAAATTCAGTTCAAGTAGCGTTCAAGATGAGGTTTTAAATGTCATATTAATTTGGCAAACATGTTAATACTAGACTAGAAAGTAGTTCCTCTTGGGCTCTCACTTGGTCTTATTTTGAATTCTAAAATTCATGTTAAGCATGTTCAAATAATTGTGCACCCATGTCAGATTTTTATTACCTGCGCTTACTGTGATAGCACCACTCATATTTGTAGTCCTCCAGGCATACAGGCTAATGAACCATGTCTTTCTGTGTGCACAGAGTGGGTTTGGAGAATGAGCTGCGCACTGAGAGGGAGCAGAGACAAAGTCTACAAAAGGCTCTCCAGAGAGAACAGGACAACAGCATCGAGCTCCGCACACAGCTACAGCAACTCCAGGGCCTGAACACGGTCAGGACCGCATATATACACACACAAACACACACCAGGGTTAGTTAGGGTTGGTTAACTTTTCAAAAAAAAAAAAAAAATTGTTACATTGTAGTGACCAGCTGATTTGTATGTACATTTTTGCTTATGCTACAGTATGTGTGTTGCAATTGATTGTCAGACATATTTTAAAGGTGATAGCTACAAGTTTAATTCCTCCTGGCCAGTAGGTGTAGAACTCTCACTGCCTGCCCCCGCTCCAACCTTCCGTTGTACCGGTTGCCAGTTGACATCAATGTTCTAATGCTGTTGCCATAGAGATCATTCCATGCCGACGTTGCCAATGTAACCAGATGTAAATATTTATATATTTCGGACCCGCCAAAATTTATTAAACAATTATTTATATACTATTTTAAAAAAATTCAGTAAAATTAATACTTTTATTCTGCACCCCTCTAGACATTCTGTGAATGTATTATTTTTTTTTAATTAATCCTCTTAATGAAAAAGTTGTAGCTATAACCTTTAATAACCAGACAGACAATTGTTTATTTTTCAGAGCTGTCAGGTTTAAAGGGATATTTAAACAATTTGGCAAATTTGCCTATTGCCATAATCCCTATAGTCATAGGGGTAGGCTCATTACCTTTAATTATCGGTACATGTTGTTTTGAGATTCGCGGGGCAGAGACACAAGCTGCTCAGCTAACACAATGGAGGTGAATGGTACAGGTCCCCTGTCCCTCAAGACTCATCAAATACACAATCCAACAACTTCAAAACGCTCTCCTGGACTAGTTGTGACCTGCACATTCACCACGCTATGAAATAATCATATTATGCAACATTACGGCACATGAAGTAAATACTTGTGCTTTTGAAATCGCTCCGCCTAGCAGCCTGGAATGTAGTTCCAGCTATGCATTTGCCTCAAGAAGAGCTTGTAAAGTAACATTATTATTTCATGCGAATGCAGTAACTCACCTGGTGCAACAGCCTCATTTAGATGTTTTTAAGGTGGTGTGAGTAAATGCTTTATAAGCCTGTTATGTATTGTGGTTTTATGGTGTTGGTTTCCTGTGAATCGGTGTTGCAGGAGCTGCAGGATTTGAAGAAGGAGAAGCAGCAGCTGCAGCAGACATGTGAGCAGCAGGAACAGGCTCTACAGGAGATGGGGCTACACCTCAGCCAGTCAGTACTTTTGAATTTGTCTTTGTGTCTTTCATTAGTCAATACCATTTCATGTTCTGTTTTTTTAAAGATATTTCATATGTTGCATTCAAAGGTCTAAACTCAAGATGGAGGATTTCAAGGAGGTCAACAAAGCCCTAAAGGTACAATGTGAAGGAATTGTGGATATTTGTGCATCTATTACTGTCAAAGTTGATGGTGAAAATCCTCAACTTGTTTGTCAACCGCTCCCTTTAGGGCCATGCTTGGTTGAAAGACGATGAAGCCACTCAATGCAAACAATGCCAGAAGGAGTTCTCCATTTCACGTAGAAAGGTAAGCTTCTTTTTCACCCCGTGCCATTTGTACATACAGTATGCAATACATTCTACATTCCTATTTTGAATGATTGGGCGATTTCTGTATTTGCAGCACCACTGCAGAAACTGTGGCGACATCTACTGCAACAGTTGCTCCGGCAATGAGCTGGCCTTGCCCTCCTACCCTCGGCCTGTGCGGGTGTGTGACATGTGCCACTCCCTCCTGCTGCAGAGAAGCTCCTCCTCCTCCACAGCCTCCTGACAAAACACCGCCGTATTATGAGCTTTCTACTAAAAACACTGCACCTGCTCATCCACTATGATTTCTCTTTTAAAACTACATATGATTAAAAAATGTCATCAAATCTTAGGGGAATGTGATTTGATGCTCTATTTCCCCTGTTACCTGAAATTCAGGAACATTAGGCTGCATCTGTATCGAATGAGGGGCCACCGTTTCACACTGATGGGATGAGCTAATGTAATTTATGCAGACTCCATTAGAGGGCTCAACTCTGCTCAGAGAATGATATAGCTATATTTATGTGATTAATGTTTCTTTTAGCTGGAATTGTCTCTTTAATTTGGTACTCAAACCGACCATTTCAATGTGTGGATGTGGAACTCGTCATGGTTACGTTTGGTTTTTCAGCTTTTGTTGGGAATCATTTTAGCCAGTTTCAAGAGAGCACACATACTTCACTTTGATATTGTTCTACTTGTCATGCATCTTCTCTAACAGCTTTTACAGCTATGGCCCCAATGCTGGATACATGCAACATTGTGTAAATGACTGTAGAATGTTAACAAAAGATTTAACTTTTAGAATGTATGATAACAAGGTTTTGTGGATTGTGTCGACTGCTATTAAGCCATTTTCTTTAATTTGGGAATGGTGACCAAAAGTTTTCTATCTAGATATTTGATAAACAAATAAAGCCTCCTGTTTTGCAACACTTGTTTCAATTCGATATTCCAGACTAGTTTATTCACTTTGTGCACAGGAAATACAAATAGCATTTGAAGCAGTAGAAACCTTCATGTCAGCAGATTTGAAATTCACTTTGCCGTTGATACAGCCCACGACCAGAAAAAACTGCTCCATCAACAGTCGCACCTTAAGAAAACAAACATGCTCTGAACATGTGAAGTCTCGAATTCAGATTAACATTTTAACTGGGAAAAAAAAAGAAGCTAAACACATGTAGAAGATGAAACAAGGTCTAAACATCAGAAGATACCAGACACTTTCTGATTTTTTTTTTTGTTCATGCACTCAGACATTGAAAATTATGTTAAAGCCACCAGCAAAACAGTTAATCTTCAACAGCCAGGTGTTTGGAGAATGCTAACACAAAAATGGCACACTTCCTGGTATCAAAAACTTAAAGCACATTGTCTGTGATGAGTGAAATCTGTGAGGAATGGGGAAGACAAAACAAACAGAGCCTCTGACACACTTGTGATACCAAATGATCCCTTTCCTCTCTGTAGATCATCCACTTAAAAAAAAAATATACAAACCCTACCACTCAGTATTTTCAAAACAACCTCACCTGACCCTACCCTATTTTATTTTAATAGGTGAGACTTACAGTTCCAGTCCTTCCAGCAAAATGCTGATTTTAAAAAACAGAACATCAAATTAAGGGGAAAAAAAAAAATCTACATTCCCCATCCCCCACCCAGTCCGTTCATAGAGCCTCTGCTTCCTCCACCACCTCCACCGCCGCCGTAGTAACTGCTTCCCATTCCGCCCTGGTTACCTAACAAGAGAGAGAGAATACACACTATAGGACCGGGAAGTTCATCGAGATGTCATGTACAGAAAAACAACCGTGCTGCATTTCTGTCCTTCAAGATGAAAACCTGCCAAAAAGACTCAAAATAATACTGAGATGGCGCTCACTCAGCACTTCTGTGCATCCATCAAATCAAGAGCTGCTGTGAGGAAAGGTTGTAGTTTAAGAAACCTATTTTAACAGATCTGACACTCACTATAGTCACTGTAGCCGCCCATGTTTCCTTGGCTGCTGTATCCACCGGAGTACCCTGAGCTCAGCTGGCCACCGCTGTAAGACGATTGGTTCCCTGTGGAGGAGGACAAAACCACATCAGGTGTGAGGGGCCATTGAGGCAGCAGCCAATTTATCTACTTATGACCTTTTCTGTCCTGCTGTTGCCTTGCCTGTTTGTGGATGCATTTTCATCTGAACAACTCACCCATGCCACCCATCATCTGGCTGCCGTAGGCTCCGTTACTGCCACCTGCTGTCGAGTTCAAAAACAGCTCCACGTAGCGGTGCTCTGAGTGAAGAAAAAGAAAGACCGTGAACATCATTGTGAACGTATCTGTGTTGCAGGAAGAGGCAAAGAGGTGATGTCACTTATTTCAAACTCACGCATGTTTGCTTTGTCTTTGGACATGGCTGCGACGGCATCCTCATGTGTCGCAAACTCTACATCTGCCTCCCCGGTCACCCTGCCGTCTGGGCCGATCTCAATATGAACGCGCACTGGATTCAGTGGTGAGAAGAACTAGGAGATAACAGAAAAAAATCAGACTAACTTGTGCTTCAACATTTGTGTAAATTTCAGCAACATGCACTGAGCATATTTGAATTCAGCAGTCCAGCAGTGGTTCCTGTCTTACATTGTAGATGTCTGTCTCTGTGGCTCTGTACGGCAGGCCTCTCATGTGGACGCAGTGGCCTGTGGTGCTCTGGAAGGAAGAGCCGCCGTCTCCATACCGTCCATCCGACACACCTGAACACACAGAATGGAGATTAGCACAAGGTCTTATGGAGACTTTACATCCTAATCTTGTTTCCGTTGTGCAGTGTTAGCATGAAGGGATATAAGGCAAGTGATTATTAAAACTGCATGGGTTAATAAAGCACCAAATCTGATTTCAGTTGTTCTTCCGTCTACGTGACACCCACCTCCTCCGTATCCCCCGCGACGCATTCTGTCATAGGATCCCCCACGACCCATCATGTTGTAGCCGCGACCACCAGAGGGCCGGTCATAGGGGCCAGGTCTCTGCATACCCATGGGCTTCCGCTGGGGCTCATAATGGGTCCGCACCTCAGCGCGGCTACTCTTGAAGATCTCAATGTACCTAAGAGCATAGAGATACCACAGTGAGGGCATGGGGAATGGACCTTGACTGCATTTGCTCAATACTGTAGAAAGTGGGCTATGCAGATGCTGTCATGGTGTAGTCCGTAGGTAGTAATATCTTTCCAGTACTTATGGCTAACGGTTAAAGAAACAGATTCAAAGAGCAACTTAATGACTGAGTTGGGAAAAAAAGAAGACGTCCAAATTCACATGGGCCTTAATGCCTTTTACACTTTTCTTATGGTTACCTGAGGTCATTTACAGATTTACAGATTCAGTGTGTTGAAATAGAGGGTCCTGTGTCCTTGCCATGACAGCCATTGTCCTGATTTAGGAGGGACAGAGAGGGCTCCAGCCCTTCTGCAACCAATGCTAAGCATTACCTGTGACAGTGGGCTCCAGATCCTTGTGTACAGTGGCCCTCTGATTTTACCACCAGGGAGACTCCTTACCATTTATCAGCCTGGACTCGTGTTTAGTGCTCAGACATCTTTTACTCTCAATATTAAGCATGTGCTCCAATTCATGATTCTTCTCTTACTTTTGAATAGTGCCCAAGCACTAATCTTCCCATTGAACATTGTGCATGTGTGGCATTGTTGGATCTAACATGGCAATTAGTGCAAGTGTGGTAAATATTACAAATATAAACGTGAATAGGCCAAGATTAAGGACGTGTCAGTTTTGTATTTGGTTCAGATGTTGAGGGTGCACACCATAAGAAAAGCAACTTATCCAGCCAACCAACCAACCATCCCCACCTGTGCCCTATTCTTTCCTTGTGTTTCTTTAGAGCCTTTTCAGCTATATCCTGTGAAGCAAACTGCACGAAGGCCTCCCCCGTACTCCTCCCCTGGATGTCCACCGGCAATGTTATCCCATTTGGCACGATTTCCAACCCTTCAACCCAAGGACAGATAACCCCAGCAGGGGACATATTAAATCACATGCCCAATCACAGAGATAACTTTCTCTAAAGAGAGAGATAGAAAACTTATGGAAAACTCTATACATCATCACACATACCAGTTCAATTTTAACCAGTGACTGGCCAGTTTAACGACTTACATTTACTGTGTTTGGGGGATAAAATAGAAATGAGAGGATAGAGGAAGAATATGGAAAAGGGCACTGTGTGGGACATCAGGCTAGTATTGGTGTGTTGATGAAGAGAGAACAAGATCCTGGTGAGTGACATGAGTTAAATTACGGTTCGCCCATTAGGTACTGATCTAACATTTGGCATTTACTCCATGTAAAGAAAAATGTATTAAAAAGAGAAGAGTGTGAGGAAATGGGAAAAAGAAACAGACACTTGGGTAAGAGACTTTCATATCAGTGATGAGTGAGACCCATTCCATCATTAGTAAATGGTCAGTACGCATAAACAACTTTAAAAATATACCAAAGCTGTTTTACAACACCACACCCAAATTAAAAGTAAAAAGGGATGAAAAGTGGGCTCAAGATGGATATGATGGGCAGAGATAGGAAAGAATGTTTGCATAACAGACTCCTGCCCATGAACAAAACAAATATTCAAATAATTTCACCATTTAAATTTTAACTGACTTCCTTTTCCGGCGTCATTTCCTCACTGATCACCAATCCCAGGACATACATGACTCTCTTACTCTATTCCGTAACAATACACAGTGGGTAATAAATTGAGTTTTCTGTAAATCAGATGCAGGAATTAGTAAGTGTCCATAAGAGAAAGGAAACAAGAAAAGGAAGATGGAAAAAAAAACTGAAAGAAAGAAAGAAAAGGTTCAAATGACCAACATTACTTTAAGGAGGTTAACAGGTAACCGCCAATTAATACATAGTCTTACCTGAGAAAAACTGAACTATCTCCTCTTTGCTGCAGCCAAAGGGAAGGCCTCTGAGTCGGACGAGCCCATCTCCTGCCGTTTCTGGACAGTTTGGACCGGTGTGCTTCATAACCCAGTCCATCTCGACGTTGTTTGATTTAAAAACTAAATCACAGGAAACAACAAGATCAGTTATCGCAGTTTGAAGCTGAGGAAATTGTAGTGCTCATGACAAAGGGTTAGCCTTTATCTGAAAGCAGTATTACACACCCTCCACATATCTGTGACCCATGGTTTCTCTGTCCTTCTTCACTGCAATCTTCAGGTCCTCCTCTGTTTCCAACTCCACAAACGCCTCTCCGCTGGGACGCCCCTCTCTTGTGTAGGTGAAGTGAATGCCGCCACCATTGTTGACGATTTTGCAATCTACATTTGAAATGAAATGTCATTAAATAATTTCTGAGTAGTAATAGTTTCAATATTTCCTCAAAGACCTTAACTCATATAAATACTTTTATTCATGCTTACCTGAAAAAAACCTTAGTACTTCATCCACTGAACACGACCAAGGGAGACCCCGGATGCGTACTACATATCCCTCATCAGCCATGACTGGTCACAATCCCTGAGGAAAAAAACACAACACAAGTCTTTACATTTGAGAAAAGAACACAGACCATGCATTCAATTCAGAGATCGTTAAAACAGGAAGGGAGGGGCAAAACGAGTAAAGCTTCTTGGTGTAGTACTTATTCCGATCAAAAACAAGTTCATGCAGGTTTCTTAGTGTTCAATTATTCAGCTCTCCCATCCCATTTCGCAAGAACTTTATGTGCCCCAGTGAGGGCGTATGCAGCTTTACATAAATCACGATTAGCACATTTTGGCAAATAGGTGCATCAAAGTGTCTCCCACCCACGTGCATGTAAACACAAAGGACATTATCCATCTCAAAGTGGTATCACAAACCTAAATTAGAATTTATTCAGTTATCTCCTGCACAGCTGCAGCTCAGCCACGTGGGTCAAACTGACTGATGTTATCCAAAATACAGTATCATCTACACAATGTAAAATAAACCTCCACGTAGCCCACTGTAGATTTTAGACGCCCGTTTAACTACTTTTCGTAGGTTTCGAAATGGGTCAGTCGTTTTTGGTGGCTGTGCAATAGAGCTGACATTATAGGTCGAGCATTTAGCAGCGCCACCATGAGGCTGTTGGATGGCGCCTACCGGCAAATGGCTAATCTCAGATCTCGTTGTTATGCTTTGTCCCCGCAACAAAGAAAGTTGATGTCTGATAGCATCAATTTACATGAACCGCAAGTTATTGTCGCGACCAACTTATTCCCCGTTCACCCCCACTCAATTCAAGGCGACCAGTTCACAAAAACCGCCAACCAAGAGTCGTCCCAAGCTAGCCACACGACAATGTGGAGCATAAACGATTCCGGCTTTCATTCGACATTTTTGCTGCAGAAGCGCTTCGATAAATATCTAAGACTTCGTATAGGACACATAACGAATTAGAAATGAAGGGCCTCGTTAGTTTTAAAAACAGGGTGGGTGGCCTTCAGCGCGCTAACTACCGCACCCCAGACACAAGAACAAAAGCGGCCCTCTCAGCCTGCGCCATGTTATTAGCTGTTAGCTCTAAGCTAGCATGTACAATTAACGGTAAAGTTACTATGGTAGAATCCGAGATACGTACCGGTAGCTGTGGTATGCTTTCAATTTCAGTCAATTTTGCGTTCTGGTTTCTTTTAGCAAGACGGGATACACGACCGCTACGATTTTCAATTTACCTGATTCAAGCGCCGATGATACAACACGCCGGAGTATGTATAACCAGACCTGCGTGATGCAGCTGAAACCTTGCGTCGGGTTGCCAGCACTCTCTCACCATCCCCCTTTCAGGAACAACATAGTGACGCACTGAATAATACTCTCTGTCCTTAAGATGCTATACCAGCACATTTAAAAGAAATACAAAGTATTTTGATTTTTAATATACTCGTAAGCAATAATTATTGTTGTGTTTTTCGATTTAACTGAAATCCAAATTTCGGAAATGTGCTAAATTATTCTGCAATATCCCACAATTGACTGAAAGTGTGGGTTTTTGAACACACCTGGCAACCCCGGCTGAATGGCCAAGCGCCTCCGGCCGGTCTGTGTCCCAGCCCCAAAAATGATGACGTTGCTGCCTGAGGCCCTGGGCGGCCCGGCGGCATCTCCTGGCCTACAAACCCAAGTAGCCGTATTTACTGTGGCCAGTAACTTGTAACGCTCTTCAGCCTCTGCTGGAGTATATGGTTGCTTGCTATAAGGCTATTTAGGAATAGGTGAAACCACAGTCAACCACAACCCCCAGCTGATGGTTTCAATGATTACTACTCAAATATTTGCTATAAATTTGGGCAGGATAAACGAATAAGCAACATTTTGCAACAAGATTTTGGTTTGCAATCCCAAATTCACAAAAGCAAGTCAGATAAAACGCATTTATTGAAATCAATGAAATCTCTGTAGGTAAGAGATGTTGATAGGTAAGAGATGTTTAACTTCCCACCGTAATAAACCCTACATTTCTTTTGGCAAGACACTTGATATACCTGCTTTGATTAAGTCATTTTATAAGCAATGGCAAGACACTATCACCAAATAATGATCAGCTCCACGAATAACAATGCAAATCTCTTGTGGGGGACATAATCACAGATTACATGAATTCAAGTAATGCAATTGCAAAATTTTGAAGCAGGCCTACTGATATTTTACATGAGTTTTACTTTATGCCTTTCTATAAAAAAAAAGGCTATTTTTGTGGGAAACATTACACTTGTCAGATTCAGATTAAATCACCATGCAACATTGTGTAATAAAATTACAGATTCTATGTTACTCCAAAAACCTACAAACAAAACAAAAAACTAAATTTATAAGAATAAATGAATAAATCAAAATCAGGTTGTAAAAATAAAATAGTAAACTAATACCAAAACTATGCTCATTTGTTACTTTAGATAAAGCCATAAAACATTATGAATATCCCTAAAATTTGGTATTGAGCTCTCCATCATGCTTACTTCATGGTCATACTTGAACAGTTATGAGAACAATTTCAGGAAATGTGTGCAGACGTACATATTAAGAAACATTCACGTGATATCTTATTGAATGTTTTCATTCTTAAATTGTGGATCCAAATAAATCTGAATACGGATATGGAGCACACAGTGACAAAAAACATGAATGGTTGGGCACATTGTGATTTTGAAGATAGCCAAACTGTGCATCAGTTCGCAAGAGCCATCTTTTTTGTTAATTGTCTAAGAAATACAGTTCCATCAATAAATATACCTCTTTTAACACAGATATGTCTTCCATACTTGAAATAAATCTCATCAGTAATGGTATATAAAGAGTAAAAGTATTGAATAAGGCAGTGTTCATTCAGGACCAATGGTGCTCTTGGTTTATAGTGGAAAGGTGCTTAATGTCAAATGAAACCTTCACTGGAGTTGAGTTCTTATACATAACTGTTGTACCTATGAGGGCCAGTTCAATTATTGCTCAGTGGTGTAAAAATTAAGTTTTTTATTTTTGTGGGTGAAGTCATATCATGGATGTATTATATTCCATGAGTCATATTTGTTTTTGTTTCTCCTACTGAAGTAACCTTAGGCATATCATGACATTGTGGGTTACTTATTTGCAGTGATAAAAGTGTATACATACATATAAAAACAGTCCACTTCAAATGAGAAGTGTGATTACAATCTTGTCCTACTATTAATTTCTTGTTATTTCTGTTTTTCTTGTTCTGCCTCATGTCATTGAGTGTACAAACTATACTCTTCTTGTATTTGTTAATTAAAATACAATGCCAAACACATTAAAGCAATAATAACACATAAGTTACATCATGTGTTATCTGTAAGGTTCACTTATCATTTTGTCATTTTAAATCACATTATATTAGTGATTAACATACACAACAGGTACTGGCAGACTCCCACTCCAGTCTCTCTGACTGTATAATTTCCCCAGTCAGAGTTTACATGAACTAGTAGAGCTAGCTACCAGTTAAGTTGGCCTACCATGTCATGTCTTGACGTTCGTTCTACAGCCTCGTGATATTGGTAAACCTAACATGACGTTGCGGTCTCATGTCTGACAAGCACTAACGCCGGCCAATTGAAAACAGAGCTTTTACCGGCTACACCAATAGGATTATCAAAATTCCCCACAGGGGCGGTCTTTCTGAGAAACAGTGCGTATCGGGTTAGGTTGTTAGAAAGTTAATGGCTGGGGGAAAGAGATCCTCCTCAACCCTCGCTTCGGGAGAGTTTCTGGATTCCCTGAAGTAAAATCACGCAAATATCCTAAAAGAAAGAACCTGGACGGACGTTTAAGTCAACAGCTAGCTCGCTAACACGCGTATCGTGAACACAAGTATGCAGGATGCAGTAGCCGGGACGGCAATGCTGACGGACGGCTTCGAGGACGAGATTGACTCGGTGACTCCTCGCTCCCCAGTGGCAGGGATGGGGGTAGGAGCGACACCAGGAGGAGTCGGACTAGGGGGCATTGGGATTGGTGTAGGAGGAAAGAAAGTACGTTTGTACGGCGAACCTGGCGGCCCTGCTGCTGAAAGACTGGATTTCAAACTAGCGGCCGCGGCCGTCCTCTCCTCGGGTCCGGGATCCGGCAGCGACGAAGACGAGGTTTCAGAGGTAGCTACGCTGCTACGCTGCTACGCTGCTACGCTACGCTAGGCTAAGCTAGTTAGCGCAGCCTAACCAGAGAGCTAGGCAACATTCCTCTCCTAGCGCCTAGCTGGCTGCTAGCTAGCGAATTAGCTCGCAGTTGGCAACCACCCCCTCCCAGGCCGCTGAAATTACGTAAAATAAACCAGCACTTTAATGGAATCACCCTTCTTGTCAGCTCGGGTGCTCACGGGGTGTTTGATGTCGGTAATGTTTGGTGAGACACAAGCAGTTGTTGACGCTAACCGGCTGAAATGTTTTATTTATGCAGCGCAGGCTGTGGCCACGGCCTAGTTCGGGTGGAAGCGACGACGGCCTCGCTCGGTGCTGTCGTCTCGCAACACCCATCACAAGTTTGCAGCAGCTCTTCCAACAGCTTTCTAGCCACGGCAAATGGAAGATGCCCGTAACCCCACGGACGTACACGGCCGGCTAACTATCTGCCATTTTCGTAGTTATGGTGCAATTACGTCACTTTTCTAAATCATGTAAATTAACTCCGATCGTTGTCCTGCTAACTTTTCTACATGAGCAGATTATGCTTTTCCTTGCGGAACTACCCGAATGTTCGATAGCCAGTGTTGACAAATAATAATCCAGTTGTTGTTGTGTTTTTCCATCCCTCGCCTCCGTCGGACAGATAGCCACCACCGCTGTGTCAACTTGATTTGCGTTGTCAGAATTGAAAGCAGCTAGAGTTCATGTTGAGAGGTGTCCAACTTTCCATGTGCTGGCAGTCACACACGGGGACAGGTGTGATGGCATCAACTAAACATACTGTAGACACGTTAGATATGGGCTCCGATTAATACACAGCTTGAACTAAATATTTGTCTCCACAGCACCGATCTTACAAATCACCCTTTTTAGATGACAGTGTGACAAATTCACTTCTTGGGGGATTTTTATCACAAATAATCTAAAGGTTACTAATCAGACTCACAAAATGCCATGTCATAACCAAACCATCTTTACTGCACGCCTTGGCAGCTGTGAGCTGTCAGTTGAAAGATGTTAAGATTTGTCAGTCATACTATTGTTGTGTGATTGAGTTTAGCCTATCATATGACGGCAGAAGACACATGCATTGAACTTCTGGGGCTGCTGGATGGCACATATTTCATTTGCACACACCTGCCAAAGGTTTCAGTTAAATGGCCTTTTCATGACAAAGTAATGTTCATTATTATCCAAAAGGCAATGTAGCATTTAGTCCTAGCAATGCTGCCATCAATCAGCCATGGGTGTGGAGAGCAATGCACATTACCTGTTGAGCTATCTCTGTTGTACTTCACTAATATCTGACCGAGGAGGGTATTCGCATGCTACATACTACAGCTGTGACATCTATACAGATAAGACTGTCATCTTATAAGAATGTCTATATAGCCCGGTAATAGCTATCTGAGCATCAGCTGCATATTAGCAGGAGAAGAAAATATCAAGTCTGACAATTACACCTCGGGCAGTTTAATTGAGACATGTTTCAAGCTTATGGTCTCGTGTCATGTTTCTTCACTCACCCAGTCTGCTAAATAAGTCTGAAAGGGAGCGTTTGTTGTGGTGTTTTACTCCAGTGGAGAACTCGCTGCTCTGGGCAGTAGCTAAAATCTGAGCCCCAGGATTAAGCAGATGCCATTCTAGGCCTTTCCAGCTCTCTGGATACCAACACTCTGGGAACTGTAGTTCATTAATAGTGAAGACTGATGTCCGTTGTTGATTACAAAGGCCTTCGTAGAACTACATTCCCCATGGGTTGTTGTGCTCTGTGTTACTATCGTATAGCTGAATTCCTCCACAGTGCTGAATGCTGACTCTCTCTCAACATTTGCTCTCTGTAGGCAAAGGCCTAAAAACCTGCTGCAGCTTATGGATGGACATACACAAAGAGTGTTACTTCATCAGCTTTTATCAGAGCATGTTTTGCAAACTAGTGACCCTGCTGACACTTACTTGTAATTTATTCTAAATTGTTTACTTACCGTATTTAAAAACACACCTTCCAGGTAGGCTGTTTGCCCAGGTTAAATACAGTGTATTACTAATGAATTCACCTGGTTTTGTCAACATAATTTTATTAAGACCGTTTAAGTGTCGGGTGCAATTTCATGAGGCCACTTGCTTGGAATTGTGTAAATTGATCTTTGATGTATGTAATGTATTTGTTTTCCCCCTCACTAACACTGTAATTAGAAGTCAAAACAGTTCTCTAGATAAAAAAACAAAAAAACAAAAAACACTTTCCCCACAACAAAAGTCTGATTTGAGGACAGGAGACCTGGAACTGCTACAAGTAAATTATTACGCAAATAAGTTTTTCTATTATCAATGCAATGTGGAATTCAAATAGTTGTCTCACTACTAAAATATGAAATCAAAGAAGTTGACTGTGTGTTACTGTGAAATAGATGATGAATGTAAACAGTGGTGTTTAATGATCTTGTTTTTTGTTTATTGTTTACATTGGTAATGTTTATAAAAATCTGTTTTTATGTGTAAGTAGACACATCATTTATTTATTTTAGACTTAATGTTTAAAGTCCCTTATTCATATATATAAATACAATTTCTGTGGCTAACAATATCAATTGCAGTAGTAACATTCACAGAAATATTAACTTGAGTAGCTGTGCTTAGAAGTGAATAAAACTGTTTGTTGTGCCAGTTAAGTTTATAATTATTATGTTGACTCCTTTGGAATAATAAAATGTTTGTAATACAGAGCATAATACATCATAGCCAACAGGAGAAAAGCACAGGTATGCGACTGTGGTGCTCTACTTGGGCAGCTGACTCTCAGCTGAATCTCCATGTGTGCAGGGGTTGTAATTCCTGGCCGTGGCTTTGACTCTTACCCTGGTGCTCCTTTTCGCTTCCCTTCTGTTGAAAGAAACTGTAAATAAACAAAGGCAGCGTGCCTAGTCTTTTTATAGGTGGGATATTTGTGTGTGTGGGCCACTTCTATATAAAGCAATAGAAATAATATGGGATGTATTGAGCAGTGCAAAGCAAATGTTTTAACTATTTCACACAATCTAATGTGTTTCTCTGTTTCATGAATACTGGCCAAGGTCAAGAATTTTGGCAATACACAATTGTTGATCAGGAACTAACATGGAAACAGCTGTCTAAGGACTAATGATTTTTCTTTTACCCTCCTCCCTTTGCCTCTTTTAGGTGGAGTCATTCATTTTGGACCAGGAGGACCTGGATAACCCCATCATGAAGACAGCGTCAGAGTTGCTTTTGTCCAGCGCCACAGATGGAGTAGATTTAAGGACTGTTGATCCAGAGACACAGGCCCGACTTGAGGCTCTACTGGAAGCTGCAGGTATGACTGCTTTGTTTGAGCTCACTTCAAATGTACAAGACTTGACAGATGTTGATATGTAATAGATTGTTACCTCACTGGCCACACCTATTTTTCTCCAACTAATCTTAATTTATTGCCTCTAACAAAAGCAGATATTTTTGAATAAATGAGACCACATCTTTCTGCCTCAGCTTTTTAAGCCCTATCTCATTTCCAGTCCTAACAACAGTCGTAAAGGTATTAAGTAAAGCCTATGGCTGAAATGTCAATAAAGAGAACGTGCAGGTTCTGCAAGTGTCATATCAGCACAGTTTGAAAGTGATTTGGGTAAATTAGTTTGATTAGAAATTGTAATCTAGGTGTAAGACGGCCTGTGTAGATTAATCCATTAGGGCTGGGTGTCCTGGCCTCGTTTGGGCTTATGAACATTACCGGGCAGATTAACGCTGCAACACGCTTGAGCCTCCACAGCTTGCAGAGAGCCTGTGTTGAACGGCTAATAGCTAATCTCATTCTATTCCCCTTTCTCCCTGACTAGTCGGAACAGAAGAGGTGAAACCTTACATTGTTGGTTTGTATTAAGGCTTCAGCTTCCATAATAATAACCGTTATGATAGCGATAATGATGACGATGATGATAATAATGTCACTATTTGTAAGGTGTCCTTCTATCTTTTTGAAAGATGTGGACAACCTCAAGTAGTCAAATTCCAGGTCTGTCAAGACGGAAGAGGAAAGCGTCAGCTGCTGTCTGCTGGTCGTAGACTTCAGACAGTTGTTTTTAATTTTTCGAATACATTTTAGGCACCTAAATGTGGAATCATTTGTATTGGAATGGCTTCAGTTCAGTGCACACCGTTGTATTTGTTAGGATGTAAACACCTTGAAAGACCAATGGTTCTTAAACCTGACCGCTCCTCTGTCCATGTTTTGTTCCCAGCCCAGTGTGCTGGAGTTTGGGGCCAAAAGAACAAAAATGTGACTCTGTCCTGCTACTTTCGGTTGTTGAACCTAGAGCATTTTGTTCATGTGGGGAATGAGGATAGGCTGTCCAAACCCCTTGGCACCAAAGTTTACTGACACCATTCATAGATGTATTAGAACATTTTGTTACAGGCCACTATAAAAAATTTCAGGAATCCTGTGATTGAATTTTTTGATTGTTGCCTGTGAGACATGAGCTTCATCTCAACCAGAGGAACCTTCCCCAGGAACTAGGAACCTTTGGATGAACTTTGTGTTTCCACCACAAGGATCAGGATTGAAATGATATTCCCAGGGAAATTGTTTTAACCCCCCTTGAAGTCCCTGCTTTTCAAAAACATGACAACTAGTAGTAAGGGGATTACATTACCGAACATTTCTTATTGTTTGAGAATGCCAGCATTTTATTTCACCCATCGTCTAAAAAAATACTTGAATACTGCGTGTCTCTTTTCCAGAAAAGTCCTCTTTGCTGCTTGTTTGTTGCTTTATATGGCGCTACCATTGTACCCTTTTCTGCATTACTGCCACCTGCTGTACAGGAGTGGAGCGGCGTGTTGTAGTTGTTGGGTTTTCAAACACCTGCAGCCTATTTTCCCTTATCCTCCCAGTTTTTAACTGTAGGAAGACACCCAGGCAACCAGTGGTCTTCAGCAACCTCTTTAGTTCCATGGGGAAAAAAGTTCCTCCAACTAAAAGTTTTGTGTACATTTGGTCAAAAAAGCAGGTATAGTTGATGAGAATTGTGGATTATGTAGCTTCATAATGTAAAGGAAAAAATATACTATACACAGAAAACATCAGCTCAGACCTCCCCATGAAGGAACAGGAGTGGTGCTGTAAAGCCATGTTGTGATTCACATGTCCAAGTTGTTATTGTATATACTCTACCAGTGCAGGCACAAGGATATGCATACACCATGCCACAAGCATTGGGGTGACATGTAATACATTTCTGCTGACTGTAGAAAGCAGCAGATCAAATCAACAGTTGTTGTTGTCGTTTGTGCCATTAAAGGTAATAGTGTGTCTATGAAAGACCAAGAGAAACGATATTAAATGAGGAAATACAAAAGTTAAGGAGTAGATTTGACATGTTTGTACGGCCCTAAGGGTACAAACAATGTGCTTTGGGGGAGAATCATTGAATGTAAACAAAACAGTTTACAGTCATTTCTACACAGCGTCCTTTTCAAGCAGGAACCCTCACATTTTCTGTTTGGAGATCCCTCGTTGCTCTGTTCCAGGATGTCCAATTGTGTGGGCATGCTGTCATCATGCAGCCACAAGTAGAAAAGTCAGTTTGTAGTACAGCCTATGATGAAAAAGATTTATATTCCTACCTGTTCTCGTCTTGGCAGCTGCAATGTTTGCAGATGCAATGTTTTGCAAATATTGCTCCTCTAGCAAAGCAGAAATTTGCGCACTAATCTAACTTAGATGAATTCTCTTCAAACACTGTCAAACTCCAGTATTCTCCACTTTAAATGGCTCTCCTCAGGCTACATCGACCAGACGTCCTGCAGCAGAGACAACTTGACTTTACAAGGCAAGGCAGGTTTATAACTACTGATTACTGCACTTAATGCATACAAATACTTAGACAATATTAGACAATATTTTGAGATTAAGATGAAAACAGTCAAAAGTATAGAAATAAGAAAAACAAAATAACGTTTGCTTCGTTTTTTTCAATGGAGATTGAAAACCTTGATTAATATAACATTATACATTAGACAAAGGGCACATAAAGAACAAAGCGGGCAGATAAGACCTAAACTCTAAACATTTTAAAGATTCAGTGCAGTTATTAAGGGAAAGTAATAAACACACACACACACAAAAAAAGATAAATCAAAAGCAATAGAAGGGGAGAGCTCTAATTTAGAGAGATGCACATTTCATATGACCCTGTCTAGTCATTTTTAAGATCCGTGACTCTGAACTGTAGTTGAACTGTACAGCCTATAGAGTTGGAAAAGTCAGTATGTTATCCACCTGTCAACATCCATCAGTCGACCAATTAATTTCAGCAGTGAAACAGTTGAGAGACATTCTCAGCTGCAATGAAGCGTTCAGGTGAATTCCTGTTAACACGTTTTACACAAGTGTTACAAGTCAGTCTGATGTTTGATATAATCTGCTGATTATAATAAACATTAGAATCTACAGTAAGTCATTAGCTAAGGCTGACCAACCTAAACGGTGCTACATTTTATCCAGAATGCAACAAATTCTCTCCTGAAATTTTTTCAGATTGCACTAGAATATGTGAAAAGTACGTTATTTTGGTTGGAAATAGAGTTATCTTGTCATGAAGCAACCTAGTCAGGGTGGCTCTGATTTTAGTAGCTGTCAGGTAAGTTTATAAAAATGTTTCTGAAAATTAAAATTGATGTATTAGCGTAATATACCGACTTTGGTGTATACAGTACTGTACTTTAAATAATTACGGTATGCGTTTTATTTAGAGTTCATTAACTGTTATATTATTGTACATAAGTCAGAAAAGTCAAGTGATCTTGGTGCACTGTGGTGGTGTTTATATATAAACAGCTAGATGACACAGAAAATAGGGCAAATGCCCCCCTCCCCTTTTTATGTCTTCTATATTTTTATGGATAATACTATGTTTCCTCTAGGCCACTGCACAGTTTGAGCAGCAACCTCAACATCAAACAAACATCTAACCCATTTTACATTAAATGTCAAGTTAATGTGACTCACGTCAACAACTGCTGCCTGGGTCTAGTTGTTATTGGTGCACAACATGCATATAAATGTCCTAGTGTCCTAGTGCTGCCAGGTTAGTGGGAAAACCAGTTGTTTGTCCGGAATAAGCATTTGGTGTTAGGATGTGGGTGGGTGTGTGCGTATGTATATGTAGTATATACTGTTCGTACACTGACAGATTTTATTTGAGAGAAGATTATGTTGTTTGTGTAAACATGTCAAACTGAGTTTTGGTGGAGCTCTGCTGAAGCAGGTGCTTGTGGATAAACACACTGTATATCCCTTTCATCCTGGATCTAAATGCCTTGTATCTAACACCTTTGTGGTGTACTGTAATTGGCAGGTCCTAACCATGAGCCAAGGACACTGGACATTTGACAAGGCTATTATCCAAACCCAGTGGTACTTCACCACTGAGAAGTCATATGCAGTCATATCAGTGTTTCCCACACATTCATTTATTCGTGGCGGTCCGCCACAAAAGAATTACGTCCGCCACATAGACTGTAAAAAGAATGGACGTAGCATCCGTGACGTCACCCATTGGTTTTGGGGAGTCGTTTTTGTGACTCAAACATGGCGGCCTGAACAGTGCCATGTTGGATTGGCCGGCCGAGAACCCGCCCACTGGCCTCGAAGCAGCCTGTCGCCGCACCGCTCCGGACCTGTCACTCAACGTTTCCGCGCCCTAATTGGCCACTGTTTTAACCTAATAACAGTAAAACGGTAGAGTTAAAAAAAAAATTCACCCCCCTCAGAGTGTGTGCGGGGGTAGAAACTATCGATTGAGACCAAAAAACGTTCTGACACCAGGCTTTGATCATGTTTATTGAGGATGTAAAGTCGGCGATTTTAAATGGGGGTCTATGGAGAATGCTCCCTTCTGACATCAGCCCCCAGAGGAAGCCGAGGGGATTGCAGTTTTTTGAATGCGGAAAGTGAGCTTCACTTCTCAGACCGACAACTGCCCCCTTGGTCCGCCACGAATAACCCCCGCGTCGGACGATCGTTCCGTTCATCTCCACATAGCTGCTCCGTGTTGGCATTGTCTCACACACACAGAGAAGCGCACATGCATAACAGCAGTGCATGGTAAAAGTGAAACTTATACGGTCTGATCTGATCCAAACTCCTTGCAAACCTGTAGGAAACACTGCATATGCATTTCTACCTTAGCAGGCATTTCCTCCAAAAGTTAGTTTGTTGTAGCCTATAAGTTACTTATAGGATTGTATACAAGATGATGTGCTTTAATGTTTGTACGTAGTTGGCTTTTCTCATACAAATGTTGCTGAAATTTTAATTAGTAACTGCACTTGGACAGAGATGTTTATTCAGACGACATCATGTGTTGGTGGTACAGTGGGCACAGGCAGCTCGGTGGTTAGCTGTTAACTAGTTTCAGTTGAAATACTATAAAAACTACTTGTACTTAGGGGTGGGCAATAAAATGATCGCCCAATCGGGATCATACAACATGTTTTGATTGATTACGATTAGCGGCTATACGTATTTCACTCTGCAGAAATAGGTTCGACAGCAGCCTGTCAGTCTGCACGTAGGATACACTGCCTCCTGTTGTGAGCGTATATGGTTTGTTTGAGCTGCAGTAGCTCCACCTAAAGCTAATGGGAAGCAGAATAAAGTGAGAGTTGGAAAAGCGGGAGGAAAAGAGGAAGTAGAGCTGATGGCAACTTTGCGATAGTGAACATGTGGGGCGGTTCCTGAGCGGTCTCAGGTCATCATGTGCAAAGAAGCCTTGCACCAGAGACCTAGCAAAGTATTTTTCATTTGGCTCAGAGGCGGAGGGTTCAGTGTCCAGTAGAGCAGCAGGTCAGCTGTAGAGGAGATAGAGGAGGCTCCGGCAGCATCGTGTCTGCTGCTTTGAGGAGCAGAGTGGAGTCAGAGCGACCTGATGATACGACTGTAAGAAAGTGGAGGAGAAAACTACAACTATGAAAACACTGAGCTGCTTGTGTCGTTAATTCTGCGGTAACGCGTCTCAAATGTTGGCTCATCTACGCCGTGAAGAACACGCACTAAGGCTCCTTCAGGTTCAGCGTTGCAGTGTGTGTGTGTCAGCGCTGTGTCCCTCTCACTGCAGCTAGTGACTAACACAGTCTAACGTATTACAGAGAAGCATGACCATCGTTACTTTGAGTATAATGAAACAAATAGAAAGACTAAAGCCTTTGGGACTGTGGATTTGTGAACCTTTTCACCCTTTGTGAACATAAACGTGAACTCAGGTCATCCTCTCAAACTGAAGACACTCTCTGGTTTATTCAGGATTCAGACAGGATGCTCCTCAAATTGGCAGCATCAGCAAAAAATACATATTATGATAAATATTGGGAATCAATCAATATGTAAAAATATATATCGTCATAATTTTTTTTGCCATATAATATAGCCCACCCCTACTTGTACTTTAACGCAGTCTTGATCTCAACAACACTTAGAGTCAAACCTAAAATCGGTGAAGGTCAGGTATTTTTGTCTGAAGGGTGATTCACGGTGGTAAACAGAGGTATCGTCCCGTATGAATGGAGAAAAAGAAGTCTTGATTTCCAGTCCTTTAACCGCCTGTGTATTCAGTCTGTTTTGGTTCAGTGAACTTATCTGAGATAAACACTATACAGTAAAACATTAATGATCAACTTCCTCTGCCTTGGGGTCTATTGTGAAATCCCCGTCTGGGAGCCAAACTAAGGTTAGCTGTAGTCGCAGGCCTAGTGGTGAAAACACAGGACGACCACAAGGACTGGAGCTCACTTCTGCCTGGCTAATGGATGGGTTGAGGCTGAGGCCGAAAAGTTCAAAGCCAACACTTTTTTTCTTTTCTCTTGGCTCTTCTCACTTTATTTTTCCACATGCTCTTAAAACGAAAGTTACCAACGCACACACAAACATTTGAATGGTTTCATTGGTTGGGAAGTGGTCCTTGTTCTGTCTTCAGCAAACTTTCACTGTAGGTCTTTAGCAAAAGAAGTTGTTTTTTTTCTCACTGCTGCTTGCTCCTCACTGTTGTTATTCTCTTTGGTGTTTTCTTCCAAATACATACACAAACATTTTTTTCTCATATGGCATTTTGTTTTCTTCCCAGTTGTGCTTTTTATTCCTTGCTGATCACTGTTTCTGTCACATTCACTGCCTCTTACCCATCTATAATTCACACAGGATGAGAATTTTTTTATGCTTTACCATTAACAGCCGCCTCACCCTCTGTCTACTACTATATAGAACTAACATTACCTCCCTAATTGTATTCATTCTAGTTTTGGTTACAGATCTGCCCAGAGCAGCCCAGTTGATATTGCTGTGTACCTTGCCATTTGATCCAGTCACTGGCAAAATATTATGAATCATAGATGGTGTATTGAAAGTAATGCCAAAAAAAAAAAAATATTAAGCCATATTAACAAATGCTTGTGTGTGTTTTCTATGTCTGTGTGTGACTTTTTTCTTTTTTTTTCTTTTTTCCTCTTTGTGTATGCTACTACTAACCCTGGACTGGATTGGCTGGACTGGACTTGCTTCTTCATCTGGTCTGGTGTGGTTGTGCTCCCCTGTGGTTTGCCTTGCCCTATGCGCATCTGCCCTTTTGATGTTCGGCAGGCATCGGTAAACTGTCCACTGCCGATGGTAAAGCTTTTGCAGACCCAGAGGTGCTACGGCGACTGACGTCATCTGTGAGCTGTGCCCTGGATGAGGCTGCAGCAGCCCTGACACGTATGAGAGCTGAAAACACACTCAACGCCGGCCAAGCCGACAAGTATGTATCTCGCCCATACTGACTCTGGCAAATGAGAGTTTATCTTGTGTGTATATATATATAGTGTGATAGATTGATAGAGTTGCATTTAATAGAAAGAGTTGCATATACCTTATGTCTGTATGCTTGTGTGTGTATGTTTGCTCCTTCAAAGTGATTGCGTAATTGTGAGGCGCATGTGTGCTCACCTGTCACAGTGGCAGTAATTGTAGCAGTCTGGTTATTTTCAGCCGTAGTTTAGCAGAGGCGTGCTCAGATGGGGATGTCAACGCTGTGCGCAAATTGTTGGATGAGGGACGGAGCGTCAACGAACACACAGAGGAAGGGGAGAGCCTGCTGTGCCTCGCCTGCTCAGCTGGCTACTATGAACTTGCACAGGTATGTGAAAGGAGGGTTTGGCTGGGATTAGATTTTCAGCGTGACTGTGATTCCATGTGTATTATTTGTACTGTGACGCAACTCGTCTGCAAAGCAAAAATGGAATCACGATGTCGTCACTGGCCGATTGTTGTGGGGAAATTGGCCATTGGTGACGAGCCTCCTTGGATGTTTCTTAATTTCATCTTTGATGTTTAGGTTTTGTTGGCCATGCATGCAAATGTGGAGGACAGGGGCATCAAGGGGGATATAACGCCGCTCATGGCTGCCGCCAGCGGAGGTTACGTGGACATTGTCAAGCTACTCCTGGTCCACGGGGCAGATGTAAACGCACAGTCCTCCACAGGTGAAACCCTTTTCATTTCTCTAAAATTAGGATTATTTCATTTACTCTACAATGTTTTGCAGTCGGATTAATGTCTCTGATCTCTTCCAGGCAACACAGCTCTGACGTACGCATGTGCTGGCGGCTTCGTGGATGTGGTGAAGGTGCTGTTGAAAGAGGGTGCTAACATTGAGGACCACAACGAGAATGGACACACACCTCTCATGGAGGCAGCCAGTGCTGGCCATGTGGAGGTGGCCAGGGTACTCTTGGAGTATGGCGCCGGCATCAACACACACTCCAATGAGTTCAAAGAGAGCGCTCTCACACTCGCCTGCTACAAAGGTGCGAATGCAAATATCATGCCTGTCCTCTTGATTGCCTTGATTAGTTTCTCTGCCTTTTACATGCTCTTACTAATACTCTATTATGTTTGTTTCTCTGCTGCAGGTCACTTGGATATGGTGCGCTTTCTGTTGGAGGCTGGAGCAGATCAGGAACACAAAACAGATGAGATGCACACAGCACTAATGGAGGCTTGCATGGTGAGCATCTGACCCAAACCTAATGATAACCAGTATTCTTTTTTTTTTTTTTTAATTGCCCTGATTGTATTTGCTTGTATGTTTGTTTCAGACAAATAACACATTAGTTTATGGTGTCCTCAGCCTCATTTAGTGCAATTGTATTTAAACGTGGATGACAGCTGATCTAATGTGATGTATTCAGGTGCTTATCTCTACATTCTTTGTGTGTCTCGCTGTCCCAGGACGGCCATGTCGAGGTAGCACGGCTGCTGTTGGACAGCGGTGCTCAGGTCAACATGCCAGCTGATTCCTTCGAGTCGCCCCTCACCCTCGCAGCATGTGGAGGACACGTGGAGCTTGCAGCCTTGCTAATAGAGAGAGGAGCCAACCTGGAAGAGGTGTGTAAAGAAATAGACACCAGACCATGAAAACAGGAGGGGATGAGACTCCCTGTTGTCTATCAAAAGCTCTATCTATAAATGACACAGCTGAACTTTTTGACAGTTGTACTGCCCTGCTACTATTGTGTTGAGTACTATACTGGCCAAGGTAACTACATTAGAGTGTAGAGTTTGAGTTTTTCTTTAAAAAAAAAGGAATTAGGAATTTCGTTTGTTTTTGACATTTAAATGACATCTCTGAAAGAAACTGCATGTGTAATCTTTAAAAAAACAAGTCAGAGCAATAGTGCAAGGAAAAAAAGATTTTGCAAAATTCATTGCTGTTATTTTAAAGGTTAATATAGACAAATACACTTAGCTGGTAGTAAGTACACAAAATGCCAAATGAAATGACATAGCTTCAGGTTTTAGCGGGTCATTCTTCATCCACTTCACATTTTATATAAAGATATATTGTCTTGGATGCTACAATGAAATGACTAGCCAGGTGAAAGTACACACAAAAGATGAGGCAGAGTTCAGTGCCATCGGGTAATCTTGCAGTGAGTCATTCTCACCCATATGCTTTCCTATTTGCTGACGCTTCTGTTTGTGCCCAGGTTAATGATGAGGGCTACACCCCCCTAATGGAGGCAGCTAGAGAAGGCCATGAAGAGATGGTAGCACTGCTGCTGGCTCAAGGTAAATAAGCTTTCTTCTTACAAAACTTAATTATAAGTGTCACTTAAGTGAATTTGTGCTCAGATTGGTTTTTCCTGTGATCAGCCCCTCTCCAAGACCAGTCACCTGACTGATTTTGCTCTCCTGTCCAGGTGCTAACATCAATGCCCAGACAGAAGAGACCCAGGAGACGGCTTTGACTCTAGCATGCTGTGGAGGTTTCTTGGAAGTGGCCGACTTCCTCATCAAGGCGGGGGCTGACATCGAGTTGGGCTGCTCTACTCCCCTCATGGAGGCTGCACAGGAGGGCCATCTGGAGTTGGTCAAATACCTACTGGCCGCAGGTGAGCAAGGAAACGGAGGCAGGGGGGATCTAAAAGCTGGAATAAAAAGTGTGATTATCTCAACTGAAACTGTTGTATTTGTGCTTCTGTCATTACAATCCTGGACTTTTTGATTTTGTCGTTCAGGAGCAAACGTTCATGCCACCACAGCAACAGGTGACACAGCATTGACATATGCTTGTGAGAATGGACACACTGATGTTGCAGATGTGCTGCTGCAGGCTGGAGCCAACTTGGTATGACATCGTCTTTGTCACTGACTTATTTCTCTTTTTATTTTACTTAGTTTTAGATGACATCTTCATTGTGCAAATGTGAATTGTGAAACAGCTGTTTTCTGGCGCAATTTTTTTCTTGATGAATTTATCTCAATTCTTGTTGACTTCTGGTCCCACTTAACCGTATACTAACACAGCTTCACCTTTTTCCTCAAGGAACACGAGTCTGAGGGGGGGCGGACGCCCTTGATGAAGGCAGCAAGGGCCGGACATCTCTGCACAGTGCAGTTCCTCATCAGCAAAGGTGTGTTAATTGGTTTTGACCTAAATCCTCACAGGTTTACTCGAGTTCCTTTTTTATGCCTTAAAGGAGGTCTTGCAGTATGCTTCATCAGATTTGTTTGGTTGACTTTGTACTTTTCATTGTTCAGTTTTGATTTGGTAAACTTGACATCTATCTTTTATTGTGAGATAAAATATGTGAAGCAGGTCTTCAATTCTGGGAAATGTTGGCTAACTTGCTAGAGATACATAGGACATGATGATATAGTATATGATATTTAGAAATCAACAATTTCACTAGAAAAGTACAGCAAATATTTAAGGAATAAGGAAAATACATAATCACTCATCAGTCACTCATCATAATTAATTTAAGTCATAGACCAACGGTGTTTGCTCTGTTAAAAGAATGAGTCTCCTATATAAGATGAGTTAATGTGTTTACTTTTCTCCATCTCCTGTCCAGGTGCTAACGTCAACAGAGCTACTGCCAACAATGATCACACAGTTGTGTCTCTGGCCTGTGCTGGAGGACATCTGGCCGTGGTGGAGTTGCTGCTGGCACACGGGGCGGATCCTACACACAGACTCAAAGTAATGCACACACACTGAATATACATCAACCAAGATAGAATATTTATGCTTTTCCATTTGTGTGTAACAGCACACTGAAATTCTTTTTGTTTTGCTCTTTAATAGGATGGTTCGACCATGTTGATAGAAGCTGCTAAGGGTGGCCACACTAATGTGGTGTCCTACTTGTTGGACTACCCCAACAACATCCTTTCTGTCCCTGCCCCTGACCTCTCCCAGCTCACTCCCCCCTCGCAAGATGCCTCTCAGGTAAATACAGCAGAGAATCAGAGTTTGTATTGATGTTCCTTTGAGTATGTGTTTTTTTTTTGGGACAGAAAAGTTATTTCTGATTGCTTTATCATAACATGTCCTCTGTCATAACAGGTCCCTCGTGTCCCAATCCAAGCTCTCGCCATGGTAGTGCCCCCTCAGGAGCCTGACCGTGCCCCATCAAACATCACCACACCCCCACCCATCTCCAGCAAAGGTGAATAATACTACGAGTACTCCCTGAAGAAATAAAGTCAAGCTATTCATCTGTTGTCCCCCTATTTTTCTATTGATAACCGTGCCTAATCATCAACTTCTTGGATCGCTTTTGTTCAAATCCAGGCTCGTCCAAGCAGAGACAGGCAGCCCTTCAGCCCGGTGTCCCCACCTCAGTCGGTCGGGGGCCTGAAGCAGAGCCTCTGCCGCCCTTCCACTTGTGCCAACCTCTAGAGTGCATTGTGGAGGAGACGGAGGGCAAACTGAACGAGCTGGGTCAGAGAATCAGTGCTATCGAGAAGGCCCAGCTTCAGTCACTAGAGCTCATTCAGGGGGAGCCGCTCACCAAAGACAAGATTGAGGAGCTGAAGAAGAGCCGGGAGGAGCAGGTATAATCCATCATCCAATTAAGCTCTGCTCTTGTTTTTAATCTTCCTTTTAATTTTAAGAGAATTGGATGGATATTATTTCTCTTTACAAGCAATATTCATACTAAATATATTATTTAGGTGCAGAAGAAGAAGAAAATCTTGAAGGAGTTGCAGAAGGTGGAGCGCCAGCTGCAGCTGAAAACACAGCAACAGTTCACCAAAGAGTACATGGAGGCGAAGGGCTTAAAGGAGGAACAGGAGACCGGACTGAGCCAGGGCCCGGGGCCTGGAAGTACGGCGTCCGCTCCGGGGCCCCTCCCCGCCACACCAGGTGCCCAGGTACACGCCAGCTCCGACACGGATGAGGAGGCCAACAAAGACGGGGAGCAGGAGGAGCAGCTCGGAGAAGAAGGGGAAGAGGTGAAACATTCAACCTTCTTGTAAATACATTGATTCTCATTGTGTTTGTTCTGACTACGTTAACTCTTAAGGCGTTTGTATGTTTCCAGGAGGAGGAAGACGATGACGAAGAGGAGGGTTCGGAGGAAGAGGCAGACGGCGAAGAGGAAGATTACCCTAAGCTTCCTCAGGTGGGTACAATCCTCTACAGGGATGGGCCTCAGCCGCCACAGCAGCCTCCTCTGCCCCCTTCGCCGCAGACTCAACCTCAGCCTCCCCCGCCGCCTCCTCAGGCCGCCTTCGTCCCCATCCAGCCGCTGCCCGACTACAACCCAACAGACTACCCGGGGAGTACCAGCCCAGAGCTGCAGAGGGTACTGGTGGGACAGCAGATGCTGGGCCAGCAGCAGCAGGGCCAGGGTCAACAGTTGGCTGGGTTAGGCCCAGGAATGATACCTCAACAGGCCCCAGATGGGCTCATGGTAGCTACACCTGCACAGACGCTCACAGACACGCTGGATGACATCATGGCAGGCAAGTGTTTTTTTTTGTTGTTGTTGTTTTTTTCTTCCTCGCTTCGGTCTATTTGAGATTGTTGTTAAATCTTATCGGATATAAGTGTTTGCCAAATCCTTAACCTGTACATGCACAACTGTTTTGTTCCTATTGCAGCTGTGAGCAACCGCGTACCCATGCTGAACACTACAACCTCACCCACACCCTTGTCCCAGCCACCCACACAGACGCCCGCAAACATCGCCTCGCCCCCTTCAGTCCTGCCCCTGTATCCCTCTGTTGATATAGATGCACATGTAAGACACGTTGCAATTTTGACATGGCAAAGATTTTGAAATTGACAATCCACCTGTGTACATAACATGCACAAACTCCTCCAAACCGCTGAGAGATGTTGCTTCCCCCACAGACGGAGAGTAACCATGACACAGCGCTGACGCTGGCATGTGCAGGAGGACATGAGGAGCTCGTGTCTGTCCTTATTGCACGGGGAGCCAACATTGAACACCGGGACAAAAAAGGTATTAAAAAGCAATGATAAAATATCATAGCATCATGAATAACAGGATGGTGTGAAACAGAATTTATCTACTGTATAGTAGGCACATTTTTTATTTTAGATGATTCATTATAATATTCCCTCTGCTTTCCACAGGGTTTACCCCTCTGATCCTGGCTGCCACTGCTGGCCACGTAGGAGTCGTGGAGGTGCTCCTGGACAAAGGGGGTGATATCGAGGCTCAGTCAGAGAGAACCAAAGACACACCCCTCTCCCTTGCTTGTTCTGGGGGACGCCAGGAGGTAAACGCATTGTCTTAAGTTTATTTTCACAATGGTAACTCTCCTGTTAGTTTTCTCGGCTTGAACTGTGTTGTTGAACTGTGTTGTTGAACTGTGTTGTTGAACTGTGTTGTACAGGTTGTTGAGTTGCTGCTGCTTCGGGGAGCCAATAAGGAACACCGCAACGTTTCAGACTACACGCCTCTTAGCCTCGCTGCTTCTGGGGGTTACGTCAACATCATCAAGATACTCCTCAACGCTGGAGCTGAGATTAACTCCAGGTGAGTGACTCAGATCTCAGAGGTCAGTTTGACGCCTTGGAATGAGTGAAATAGCTCCACCCATATGAGGTTCATTAACGACATAGTGCATGTTGTCTCATTCCTTAATAGTAAATGAGGGGTGAACTTTGAATGCCTTATTTAGACACTTACGAATACAAATACAAATACGCCCTAAAGTAATTGCATAGTGATGACCTGTTATAAAAAAGGAGTAAGCAAATGATAAGGCAATAACTCTAATGGCGCTTTTCCACTAGCACGGTACAGCATGGCCCGCTTTTTTTGCTTTTCCACTAGCCCTAGTACCTTGTACCAGGTACTATTTTAGTACCGCCTCGGCCCTGGTTCCAAGGGAGCCGAAGCGTTACTAAAACATGACGTCAGCCGACTGCCTTGAGCGTCATCACTGGAAGAGTGAGAACGCTACGTCCGACATGAGAATCAAACCCGGAGCAAAAACAGAGCGGTAACAGCAACCACTGATCTGTATCGAGATTGTTGTTATTCCTTCACCTGAGTTAAATGTTGCTGTGTGTAAAACCACGCTGTGGTCCGTAATCGAGGTGCAGACGAGTGAGTTTGGAGCTGACGAGAAGATCGAAAAAAGAGAGACGGACAACGCGACCCCACGATGACCCCGCCCCCGCTGAGGAGGAACTAGAAGAACTCAGCTGTAGTGGAAAAGCACCTTTACTGAGCCGTGCCGTGCCGTGCCGTGCCATTTTGTGACTATGTAGTGGAAAAGCGCCATAAGCTTTCATAGCAGCTACTATTTTGATCAGTACTGCTCTGCAGAAGTGAAAGACACGTTAAGAGGCTACATTGCAGAATTTTTTTTTTAACTTAAAACATACACACGATGATAAATATTAATGCACATTATTTCTTCACTTTCTCACCAGGACTGGCAGTAAGCTGGGAATCTCTCCTTTGATGCTGGCAGCTATGAATGGTCACGTACCAGCAGTGAAGCTGTTACTAGACATGGGCTCGGACATCAATGCCCAGATTGAGACCAACAGGAACACAGCTCTGACCCTAGCCTGCTTCCAGGGACGGGCTGAGGTTGTCAGCCTGCTGCTCGATCGCAAGGCCAACGTAGAGCATCGTGCTAAAGTGAGGACATTCCCACTTATCGGAATTTACTTTAAATGTGCTCTCTTCCTCATAATAAATGCAGTCAATATATTTATATAAATATATATTATCCTTTTTTCAGTTTGTTTTGTTCAGTTTCTTCATCTCACTAACTGATTGCTTTTCTTCATGCAGACTGGTCTTACTCCTCTGATGGAGGCAGCCTCTGGAGGTTACGCAGAGGTTGGCCGGGTGCTGCTCGACAAAGGCGCGGATGTCAATGCTCCCCCTGTTCCCTCATCACGAGACACTGCCCTCACCATTGCTGCCGACAAGGGCCACTACAAGTTTTGTGAGCTGCTTATCAACAGGTGAGTGTTCTTCACAGAGTTGCTGATTGCACAGAAATTGTCTTTTTTTCATTCACGTTATATTTGACATCTTAAAAGCTGCCGAAGCAAAAACAATTCTTATTTTGATGATTTTGATTGGATGCGACCTGTCCCCTAGCCTGTCAGCTGCATTCCTAAAGGCAACCCCTCCTTCCTGTCTTTGCAGGGGTGCCCATATCGACGTACGAAACAAGAAAGGGAACACTCCTCTATGGCTGGCGGCAAATGGTGGTCATTTTGACGTGGTCCAGCTCTTGGTGCATGCCAGTGCTGATGTGGATGCAGCTGATAACCGCAAGATCACCCCACTGATGGCAGCTTTTCGCAAGGTGCGGCAGTGTTCGATAAAAACCCTGGTTGTGACGGTGTCATGCTACATTTTCGATGAACCTGTTGTCACTAACCATTTAACTTGACATTTCAGGGTCATGTGAAGGTGGTGCAGTATCTTGTGAAGGAAGTCAACCAATTCCCATCAGATATCGAGTGCATGAGATATATCGCCACAATCGCTGACAAGGTAGGTATTGATTTCCTTTTCTGTCTGAAGGGTGGTTCATCTATTGGAACTGACTAACTCCAACTGTTCCCTTTTATGTTGCAGGAGCTGTTGAAGAAGTGCCACCAGTGCATGGAGACCATCGTCAAAGCCAAAGACCAGCAGGCAGCCGAGGCCAACAAAAACGCTAGCATCCTCCTCAAGGAACTAGACTTGGAGAAGGTAATGTCAGATAGTATGGCTGTACTTTTGGAGGTCAAAGCACTCTGAATATACTGCATTGTTTTTTTTTTTTACACTGACTCTGTTTTTTTCTATGTCAGTCCCGAGAGGAGAGCAAGAAGCAGGCTCTGGCTGCCAAGCGTGAGAAGCGTAAGGAGAAACGCAAGAAGAAGAAGGAGGAGCAGAAGAGGAAGCAGGAGGAAGAGGAGGGGCAGAAAGTCAAGGAGGAGTTCTCTGAGATGCTGGAGCAGAAGGAGGATTCAGCTGAAGGTACATTTTTATGCATTTTTCTCAAGAGGGAGAGAGACTGCAGAGTCGATACTGCCTGATACCTGCTGTTCTGTCGGACTAAAAATGAAGTGATATAAAGTGGTTGCTAACCTCTCCTGTTTCCATGTTTCCCCCCGTAGAATCAGAGGTTCCCATCGAACCTCCCAGTGCAACCACCACCACCACCATTGGTATATCTGCCACCTCCACCACTTTCACTACAGCTTTTGGTAAGAAGCGAGCTAGTGTGGCCACTACCCCAAGCACCAATCGCAAGAACAAAAAGAATAAGACAAAGGACTCTTCGCCGAATGAACCCATCATATTACAGGATCCACAAGTAAGCACGACACTATCTATTTGGCCTTTGCTGAATCCTTCTTTGTATTTTATTAGTTCAGAATAAAAAAAAGGACACAGTAACATCTGTGATTTTCTTTTTTTCCTTTAAGGTTGCACTAGCACAGCACAAGGCTGACAAGAACAAGATCCATGGTGAGCCACGGGGTGGGGGTGGGGGAGTGACGGGTGGCAACAGCGATTCTGACCCCTTGGATAGCACCGACTGTGCCAGCGAGAGCAGCAGCAGCGGGGGCAAGAGTCAGGAGCTCAACTACCTCCCTGACCTCACCTCCTCCGCCTCCTCCTCCTCCTCCTCTTCCTCCTCCTCCTCCTCCTCAGTCCCCTCCTCAGGAGCAGCTCAGGCCCTCCTGCCTGGCCCAGAGAAGAGACACTGTCCTCAGCCGCAGACTGACGGCAAGGTGGACAACAAGGTCACGGTGTCCATCTCTAAACCGACGCAAAAGTGAGTCCCTGATGGAACAGAGCACATTCATCACCTGTCACAGCGTGTAGATGTAGCTGCTCATCTCGGGAGAACAAGTTCAACTTTAAAGGGCTTCTTGTTACTTAACATTCTCACATTAACAAATAGCTTGTAACAGATTATATCTTCATTATTCTTTCAACTCAACCTGATCTTTGCATGTTTTGCCGCAGAGCTCCAGACACGAGCGACTCCACCTCCAACTCCTTGCCCTCTCCATTCAAGACCATGGCTCTTCCTGTCACCTCACCCAACAGTAAGCTCAGCCTCACAAGCCCCAAGAGAGGCCAGAAGAGAGAAGAAGGGTGGAAGGAGGTGGTCAGAAGGTCAGTTTATTTAAATATAACCTTTTACATTGCATGCTTTTCTTTGGTTCTGTTACACAAGTTTCACTCCTTGTGCACACATGTGTAAAATATCATTTTTAGTGTCTGCATGGAAGTACTTTGGTTTGTTGCATTAATTCAAGCACACACATTAATTACATGTGGAGATAAGACAGTTGCATGTATCTTTTTACAGGTTACATATCTGTAAATGTAAATTACAATCACCAGAGTTTCTATAGGCCAGTACACACACAAACACTAAATGTACTGACCTCTGACTGCTTCTTTTAAAGGTCAAAGAAACTCTCTGTGCCAGCCTCCGTTGTGTCTCGGATCATGGGACGAGGAGGATGCAACATCACCGCCATCCAGGACGTGACAGGAGCTCACATTGACGTGGACAAACAGAAGGATAAGAACGGGGAGAGAATGATCACCATAAGGTAAGAATAATGCCCTCTGGTGGACTGTAAACACCACTGCATGTCAACTATAACATGCATTACGTGTATCAGACACACAAAGCTGTTGAATGATGTCATTTGTTCTGGGCAGACCTTCAGTGCAGCTGCCCAACACTTGTTTTGAAACGTGAGGACACTGTTTAATCTATGTCTTTCCTCTAAATATTATCAGATACTGTAACTCAAATGCAGTCACCATATCTAATAATAATAATAACTGCATGTGCTGCAGACAACTGGAGAAAATTAACGCTGGGCAGCAAATTCAAGTATCAGCCACAAAGCTCTGGGGGCTCTTTAGTCTGTCACAAAACTTTATCAGACTTAATGATGTTATCACTTCTGATTTGTTACTAGGGATGGGTAGCAAAATCCTGTATTAAAGTCTGACGTATTGTTAGGCTCTGATGCTATCAGTTCTGCTCTCTGAGATATTAAGAAAATAGATCTCCTATCTATTATTGTCACATAAAAGTTATCTTCCACATTTTATCTGACCAAAACAGTTTCTTATTAAGACATTTGTCTGTGGTGCATTTTTGCGACACTCCACCCAGAAGAGGAATCTCTCTCTCTCTTTCTCTCCTGTTTGTCTCTCTCTCTGAGCCTGTGTGTGTGTGCTTAACTATGTGCAAGAGCCATACACACACACTGCTATTAGTGACAGTATTTGAGAGAACTAACTGTTCAAAAGTGTGATCATCATCAACTCATTAGAGTTGATGCATGTTGCCACAAGTGCAGTCTTTTTTGCATGTAAGGGCAGAAACATCCACCAAAGGTTCCGTCAAATACAAAGAGAAATGCAGTTTTCTGACAAGTAGTTCAGCCTGGAGCCCACATACAGGTGAATTATATGATCATGGCTGGCTGCACATGGGCACGATCCACGTTGGCTCAGCCCTAACTATAGTGGCCTGGGTTCAGATCCCAGTTGCAGCCCTTTGCTGCATAACACACAACAGCCCCAAAATCTGTTCTTAATTTGTTTACTTTATTCTCTTCTAAAACCTAAAATGATCAATTAAGAGTCACCGTGTCAATAATCAATGTTGCTTTATTGTTTCAGAGGTGGGACGGAGTCTACAAGGTATGCAGTCCAGCTGATCAACGCTCTAATCCAAGACCCAGCCAAAGAGCTTGAAGATCTAATCCCGAGGAATCACATCAGAGCCCCAGGCTCCAAAATGACCTCCGCCTCCTTCCCCAGTACTACAGGGGCCACCAGCGGTTCAACCACTGGGCCAAAGTCCCTGAGCTCGTTAGTCACCTCAACAGGGGTGTCGTTCCAGCCCTCCTCATCTTCATCTTCATCTTCCGCTCAGGCCGGGGGAAAAATTGGGAAGGGGCTGTCATCAAGCGTCAGACAGCCTTTCCCCGTGTCTTTGCCCCTGGCGTACGCCCATCCTCAGCTGGCTCTGCTGGCCGCTCAGACCATGCACCAGATCAGACACCCACGTCTACCCATGGCCCAGTTTGGTGGTACCTTCTCGCCCGCCGCCAGCACATGGGGTCCCTTCCCTGTGCGTCCTGTCAGTCCAGGCAGTGCTAACAGCTCCCCCAAGCACAACGGAGGGACCAGCAGCACCGGAGGCCAGGCCAGACCCAATTCAAGTCACAGTGAGCACAGCAGCGCAGCCAGCTCAGGAGCCCCAGTCACGACCACCAACACCGCCACCACCAGTGCACCTAACACGTCTACAGCTGCGGCCTCGCCTCACACCCCCAACCCCACCCCATACAACCCCCAGCCGAGCATCCCCACTCCCTCGTCTGTCAGAAAACAGCTCTTCGCCCCTGATCCCAAGCCTGTGGGCATCACCCCTGTGTCCTCTGCCGCCACTGCAACTAGTGGCGCTAATGCAGTACGCGGCACAGGTTCTCCCGCACATCACAGCTCCACTACAACTACTGCTAATGCCCCTCAGCAACCACTCGGACCTATCTCGCAGCCCCCCATCCAGCCAGCTAAAACAGAGCCCAGTGCTGTTGTGCCTCCTGGAAAAGATAAGCCCTCTCTACCTGTAGAGAGCCAGCCCGTTTCTGTCGGCGAGAACATCAACTCCGTGGGTTTCGCCGCCCCTGCCATGGCTTTACCTCCCAAGCCAGAGCCCCGACAGCAGTTACCTCCCCCTCCCTCCTCTGCACCGTCAACGGAGGCTCCTCCACCCCTCCTCAACCCACAGCCCAGCTCCCACCTGCCCTCAGCACCTCCTGTCCTGTCACACAATGTTGCACACCCCAACAACACTGTGCCCCACTTCTCTGCCCCCGCGCCCAGAGTCTCCCATCGTATGCAGCCACCAGGGCCTTACTACCCCCTTCCCGAACAGCAGCAACAGCAGCAAACGCAACAGCAGCAGCAACAACAATCTGTGTTCGTGCCCTTCAACGCTCAGCAAGAAGCCCCAAAACAGACCCCAAACCAGACGTCCCAGCCGACGAGTTTGCCTCCGCAAGCCCAGACCCAAGCTCAAGCCCAGGCTGCAGGCTCCCTTCAGGTTTCTGCTAACCTGGGCATGATGAACGGTTCCCAGATGCAGCATGTGGCCGGTGCAGGAAAAGCTCAGCAAATACCTCCTAACTTCAGTCCTGCAGGCCTCTTCAACTTCAGCAGCATCTTTGATAACAACAGCCAGGTACATTTAAGTGACACTTTTTCATTATAGACTTAAACCATCCAGCTTTTGTTGACTTATGGCTGTTCATATGCAGTCATTTAAAATGACACAGAATGAGGTTAAATGGTTGAAACGAGCAAAAATAAAAGTTCCTCTATTCAAGGAGATTAATCACAAAATGTTTAATATTGTTAATATTATTTGTGTGCCATGCAGGTTGGAAACAATCAGGTGTGGGGTGCATGCCATCTGCCTGCTCGCTCGCCTCCAGAGCAATCGTACTCAGCCCCACCAGCCTACATGAATATGGGCCAAATGGAGAACATGATGCCCCCGCCCCCTCCAGACAGCTCCAAAGCCCCTGGCTACCGCTCTGCCTCCCAGAGGATGGTCAACAGCCCAATCGGTACAACTAATTTTCATCTGTGTCAAACCCTTTAAATTTTTTATAAGAAGCAATTTAAAATAAAAGCAGCAAGAGAATATATTTAAAACTCAATATAATTAAATCATATACCTGTGAGAAATGGAGGCAAGGTAGAAGCAAATGTATATATTGATAAGGTGCGTTTTAAGGTGGTTTCCACTCTATACTGAGCTGCCCACTTCATTGTCTGCATCCACAGCTTTGACCAGCTATGCTACCAGTATCTCTGGCAGCCAAGTGTATCTGCATGGTCACACAGGAGTTGGCGCACCCTCTTTTAGCAGACAGCACTTTTCTCCTCACCCATGGAGTGCATCCACATCAGGTACTTGGTCCAAACTCTTCTTTGTTTGATTTTCCAATAACTGCTCAGCCTCAAATTATTTATTTTCACATATAGAGACGCAGTTATAGAACTGCTTTTTAAAACAGCTTATATTCCTCCTAATTTTGTGCTGCTTTTCAGAATCATGTCATTAATCCCCCTCACTATTTCTTCCTGCCCTGTCTCCTCTCCACCAGATGAATCTCCTGTCCCACCTCCCTCTACAGTGTCATCCTCTGCCCTGTCCACCTCAGCTGTGGCCCCTCCTCCCCAGCCTAAGCCAGGCAGCTCCTCGCAGCAGGACCGGAAGGTTCCCCCGCCCATCGGCACGGAGCGGCTGGCCAGGATCAGGCAGACGGGCTCAGTCAACCCACCTCTCCTCACCACCAGCTACACGGCACCTGTTGGACAGGGAGGCATTTGGTCGTTTGGGGTTGGCAGCGCTTCAGGTAAGAGCACATTTTTGTGTGCCATGTTTCCTTGTTTCTTATTCCAGTACCACAGGTACCACAGGCGTTGCACTGGCCCCCCATCAAATATCGAATCACCTTCAAACTCCTCATCCTCACCTACAAATCCCTGCATGCACTGGCCCCTCAGTATTTCACCGACCTCCTTCATGTTCACCATCCCTCACGGAACCTGCGGTCTGCCAACCTGGGTCTCCTCACCATCCCCCGCACAAGCAGACGCACCTTTGGGAGCAGGGCCTTCAGTGTGGCAGCTCCCACTCTGTGGAACTGGCTCCCACTACATCTCCGCCAAGCCCAAACCCTGGAGTCCTTCAAATCCCTGTTGAAGAGGCACCTGTTCTCTCAGGCCTTCGCCTGCTAAATTTGTTGTCTTGTTGTTTTCTTGTGTTATTGGTAAAGGGATAGTTCACCCAAAATTCAAATTTCACAAATTTTCTACTCACCCTCATGTTGACTAAGGGTTGGGAGAAGTTTCAGAGTCCTCCGTGCCTTTTTGGATTTACAGGGGGGCTTGGCGCAGCACTGCACTGCCATATGACGGTAGCAAACGGGGCTCACTTTTCTTCGTCCTAAAAGACACACCAAAAAACATCCAAATACCTCCATACTGCTCGTCTGTAATGTTCCTCTTGTATTTTAAGCTTGTTTGTAGCGGAAGCTCCCAGTGTCTCAGTTCACTGCTCTGCCTGACTGAACTATGTTAATGTTGTTGCTGCAAGTCAGTTTGCTTTTAGTTAGTTTTGCATTGTTCATTGTAGTTTTTATTTAGTTCTTGTTTTTTGAAAATTTGTCATTTTTAATAATTATTTTTTCACTGCTAGTTTTAGTTAACTATAATAACCCTGGCGTGTACAGTATGTTGTAACTGTGTGACACAAAAGCAACTCGCAACAATTGTGGCAATGAACCCATTTTATGTCTTGGTGCAGAGGCAATGTCCGGATGGTCCCAGCCCCTGATGAGCAGCCACATGATGCACCCTCAGCTCCAGGCAGAACAGTCGGCCTTCTCTCAGCACCAGCCCATGGAGCAGGACGACACAGGCATCGCAAACCCTGCTAACAACTACCATCAGTCTCAGCATTTGCCCAACAGTTACATGGACTTCCCCAAGGTAACACAAAGCCATGGCTCTGTTGATGACTTTGACCCCTGATCCTCTTGTGTTCACATGTTTTACCAGTGACCCATTGTCTGTTTAGGGGATGCCTATGTCAATGTATGGTGGAACCATGATGCCTCCTCACCCTCCAATGGCAGAGGGGCCAGGGGGGCCAATGTACAATGGTTTGCACGCTGGCGACCCCGCATGGAGCCCCATCATCAAAGTGGTCCCAAACAATGCAGATAACTCTGACCCACAACAGCAGGTAATATCCCTTTTTATCAAACCCATGCCGCCCAATCAGTGTAACTGGCTAATAGACCTGTATTTTCATTTGAATAAAACGTAATTTTTGATTCATCCTAACATATTGTATTCATTGTCCCCCCTCTCCCTCAGGTGTGGCCTGGTACCTGGGCACCTCACGTGGGCAATGTGCACCTGAACCACGTCAACTAGACGGCGTCCACAGCAATCAAACGCACACAGCATGACCCACAACGCAAACATGAAAAACCAACTGACGAATATGACCGAATGAGACAAAGAAAAAAAAACTTACAACATTGTTAACATTAGTAGAGACCTGAGAGTGCAGAGCAGAGGTTGAAGAATTGGAAGTTCTCTCGACGCCATTCTTTGATGTGCCTATCTCAGACGATGAAAGAGATAATTGGGCGAGAGCTGTTATCAGTGTCCCGATGATGCAAACAAACATGCGCGATCACCTGTTCAACAGGATCCATTCTCTGCGTAGTTTAGCGATTTTGACTTAAACCCACATACACCGTTCTTGGGCTGCAGGGGGCTCAACATGAAGTAGCTATTTAAACTTGGCCCAGAACTAGATGATGATTACCTAAAGAGAAAGAGAAATCAGAACCTTTTAGAGTGGTAAATACATGTATAATTGTTTACATACTAAAAAGGGTTAAAATGAGAGTAAATTTCATGTCGTATAGTGGCTCTACTTTATGTAGCCTGTATTAATGTGAAATATTTACCTTAATATTCAATAAAAAGATTGAAAAGTAATGTGTGCTGTTTTGTGATATATTGCCCTTTACTGATTTTCATCTTTTGACTGACTGACGAAGGCTAGACAAAACAGAAAAGCAAGTGTGCTCTTTTTTTGGGTCATTGGAGGCAAAGCTCTGTCTCAGATCACATATTAAAAAAAAAGGAGAAAAAGGTGTGTGCCTGCACACTTTCTGTTAGCCACAAAAGATTTTATTTTTGCACACAACAAAAATAAAATCTTTTGTGGTTACCAGAAAGCACGCGGGCACCCTTTTTTCTTCGTTTTGGCATTTTTGTATTGCCCTGCACCTATTAGAACATGGTAAAATACCCTCTTTTTTCCCAAATAAAGTATATCACATCACTTATCCTTCTGAACTTCAATGATGCTGGGAACACAACATCTTACACATTACTGCCACTCAGTGGTAATAGTGGGGATCATTGGGGAAACATTTTCATCAGTAACGCCAACAATATCATTGATGGTCTCCCTACCTAACGATTGCAAATATTCAACAATAATGTAAAATGTGGTCCAAGAACAAGGTAGAATACAATGCCTTAAACTGCTAGATTTGTCTGTGAAGTTGTAGAGGTGCTTAGCTCATAGACATATGTCTATGGCTTAGCTGAGAAGAGACCTTCACTAAAGGCATAAAATAAATGCCAGTGTAGAGAATAGTGGCACTAAATCATATTCAGAATTTATGTTGTTCTAATATTAATAACACTATGAATGACAATAACAAGACAAAAGTACAAGTAGGTTACATTTTAGGGGTATTGTGTGGATGTGAGATACCGGTATATATATATATATATATATATATATATATATATATAGATATATATATATATATATATATATATATATATATATATATATTATAGTACATTGGGACTAAAATATTTATTTTCTTTTCTCTTTTCTTAATCTTTGAGCAGAGCTTGATATCAGTGGTTATGAACAACGCATAAATAGCAGGCAGCAGACGCCAGGAGGAGATTTCTCCCAAAAGTCCAAGGGCACTCCCTACTGCTGGTAATGATATCAGGACTCTTATTTTGAAAGGTAAACGGAAGTGCGTCTCTCCAGTTCCGCTGGTCACTCCTCCTCCTGTTTGTACTCAGAGGCAGCAAGCATGGCGGCGGCTACAACACCAGCGGTCCCAGAACAAGCAGCGAAAACGCCACTGTTGGTACCGCAGACAGGACCCCCCGTCATAGAGGGCTTCAATGTTTACCCGAGGTTTCAAGATGAGACCTTCAAAGAGAAGTTAACGAGGAAAACCAAGGAGAACCCATTCGTCCCGATAGGTGAGTTGTTACACAAGCCGCAGAGCAGAGTGAAGTTATACAAGGAGAGCACCGAGGCACAGCTTGTCCTCTACTCTGAACTGTCAAATCAAAGATATCTCAGTCTGCGTTATCCTTCATGGATCATGGATCTAATATAATACAGCCATGGATTTGTCACACTCAGCTAATGTTAGCAAACAGCAGAGGAGAAGTGGCCAGTCACTCTGTTAATCCATACTGTATGTGTACGTCTCAGCCAACGACTGTCTGTTGTCATATGATTAATCTATTTAATTCGAATGTAGTCATTATTTTAGTCCAGTCAAAATTGTATAGTTTCTTTGTTGTTTGACCCTGTGTTGACATGCAACAGTAACTGTTGTTACTTTGTTTAAAAAATATCTGAAAGTAAACACAAACCTAGGTAAAACATGTTTGATGAAATGAGAACTGATCCACTTGGATGAAATAAACCTCATACCAAGTTTTGACTGCTAAGTGGTGTCTTTAAATGTAATCAGGGTGATTGACCTTTGTTAGACAGAACAGTAGGACTAACATGTTTGACCTCCATCGCCCCATGGTATGTGATAGTTGTGATGTCTGCACACCACAGTTATCTTCCCTGTGTTGAGTTGACCGGTCCACTACCTGAAAACATTGTTCTGTCAGATGGTTGAATTTAAGCTTTGATTCGTTGTTTGTCCTCTAGGTTGTTTGGCCACAGCAGGAGCACTGATGTACGGTCTCAGAGCCTTCCAACAAGGGAAAACACACAGCTCCCAGATGTTGATGAGGGGACGTATCGCAGCCCAAGGATTCACTGTAGTTGCCCTGGTTGTTGGTGTTCTTGTTACAGCTCTGAAACCCAAGCAATGAAGATGTGACCAGACCACCCCACGCTTCTGCCATCATCCAGTTAATTAACCACATGGAAGCAGAGCAGAGCCAAATAATTATTGGACTGATTGTACTCTTTGAATGACAGAGTAATGTGTTGTTCTCAATATTGTCCAGACACCTGGGGATTAAAGCCAACACTATTTATTATTTGGAAATGGAATTGCTCATGGTGGTATCTTACAGGAACATAAAATGTATTACCAAGAGAGCAAACTGGATTTTTCTTTTTTTTGAATTTGTGCTCTAATAGTATCGAGGTAAAACTCAGATGTAAATTATGTGTCCTACTCTTCTGGGTTAAAGTTCAAATGCTCCATATATCGCTACTGTCCATATAACACCTGACTGTGTCTTCTGATATAAATTTCAAATCAAAACTGGTGTCCTGTATGTATTTGAGACAAAACATCACACTCACAATGGTATTCATGGGGCATCTATTTCTTATTCAACCTTTATTAAACAAGTTATTTAAAAAAAAAAAATCACTGGGGAAGTTTCTTGTGAACACACATTGTATATTATATATTAATGGCTGGAGTGACTGGATTGAAATGGGAGGAGGATTTCAGACAAATTGACCCAGTCTCAATGTCCACCTTTAACCCCCAGACTTCACATGTCACGTGAAAACTATTGAGTAGGGAGGGATCCAAGTGTTGTCTGAGGATTGGCACAGCACTTTGTGAAACTACCGTACTTTGCCCATGCAGAAGCATTTTGGTGGCCTCCTACTGTAAGGGTGAAACAAAGAGTAAATCCAAATCATGCCTTGATTAGAATAAGAAATAGACACAACTTGCTACTGTATACCTGCAAACTTACTGTTTTTACATCGTGGACTTTCAATTTTGCTCGTGAAAAAACAAAAAAAACATTTTAATGATAAAAACTGGCGCCAAAACCCTCTAGCACACAGTAGCATTAGGTGTGTGTATCTGAGTATGCAATGGTTGGCACTGGGTCAGACATAATTTTAGCTCCTCACATCAGCTGGACAAACTGCAATTCAAGTGATTATCTCCAGGGCATTTTTGATGGCAACAGTCTTAGCTGGTTAATATTTAAGGACAAATTAATTTAGGTGAGCTTACTCCATTTTATTTTTCCAGTTCCCTTTTCACATTCACTTTTGGAGTATTCATAATATCCAAATAGGCAACATGTGAAACGATTTGCAGACATTAATGCTCAAACTGACACCTTATTGATTGCTGTTTTAAAAATATAAAACACAGTTAGTGTGACACAAAATGGTGCAAAAAAACTTCTGCTGAGAAAACCAGTGAAATGAGAAATCGCACAAGCCGTAAATAATTTGAACTGTGAAATTTTAGATGATAGCAGAAATCTTTGGTTGTGATTTTTTTTTCTTTTTTGCTTAAATCATGCCTAATTGAGGAGGAAATCCATCTGGCTGAATACTCAAAGTGGAGTAAGAGCAAGATTAAAAAGGCCACAAGCTTATGTGCGCGAAAGAGAAAAATATACTAGCTACCTTAAATACGGTCATTAGGGATATAGTACAACAAATGTGAACAAAGAATTTGTGTGTAAAATTTTACATTGAGAGGCATAAGTGGTTACAATCTATTCCTTAACAGTGCACATAACATATATGTTAAGTGTGTGACAATGACCAAAATGCAAATTTTTAAAAACAACTAAAAATTGTGCATCCAAAATATTGGCAGAGGCATGCAATAAAGTTGACCAAATAACAATTTATAAGTTAAGGGGGGAGGAAAATGTCGAACTTACAGTAACAATATTTTCTCATGTATAGTAGTGATTAAACTGACCAGCTAAAGGATGTCGTAACAATAGAGCAGTCCTTCATCTTCTCACAGTAGAGTGAGATTAAGTATATTATGTAATTGTAACAGGCATCAAGAAAGGCGGGACGTTTTTAAAGGTTATGAAGATACCAGGAATATTATGGTAAAAGGGCGTACAAACTCATTTAATGTGACGAGGCGAGGTTAAAACTAAAAAAAAAGGCAATGTTTCTAGAATAAGAATCCTCCCTGTGAGCTCCTCTAGCGGACTAGAGGCGTCTGTTTGAGAGAGATGAGGACAGAACGCATTCGAGAAACATCCTTTGCCTGTTTGTTGGTTTTGGGATTGAAGTCACACAGACGGGCTACTCTCTCCCATTCAGATCCTGGGCTGTCGCCATCGCTCTCTGCCAGGAAGGCCTCCTCCGATGCTCTGTGGGCGGGAATGGGAGGGAAGAGGAGACGTGGTTGAGATGCAGCCTAACCAACCAACTCTGTCTGAGCCAAACATAGTTCAGTCACATGGATAGCACCTGTGTGATCCACAACAACTTCATGCATTTCTTTATACCAGTCATACACTCTGTTGGAGACAGGTTTAATATTTGTCACAACCCATGGCCTATGTAACAAACAATGAAATAGAAATGCAGCAAATATCAAATTAGGCCATCAAGGACAGACTGGCAATTTTAGTTTTGGGGCATGCATAAGGTGAAAATCAACTAGTTCAGTAATTCACTGGGTAGCGCGTACAACATTAAAAAGCACAAAAATTCTAAACCTACACAAAGCCTATAACATCAGAGTTGGGCTGTTTGTAGAAAGCCTTGTCAGCAATCCTAGTACGCAGGCAAGGCCAAGAAAGCAGGAAAAGGAAGGAGAAAGGAGAACAGGTTCAGTGTCAAACAACAGGCAGAGAAAACGTTAGGGTTTTTTGTTAAGAGGATTATGTAAGCAACCGAGAAACACTCCTAGTAAGGTGGAAATGAAAATGGCAGAACCTGAAACGGGTCTACAGTCAGTTTGTACCACTGTAAGACACTGTTGATAGTAAACAAGCTTGGAATCGAGAAGCATTCAGTCACATACTCTGGCGCTTGCACGGATGAGAACTGTGACATTTGCTTACTGCTGTTTGCATTCCTTCCAGCTCGCAAACTTCCTGTTTTGTTTTCCAGCCACTTTAACTGGACACAGAGTTCTAGACTAATATCTCATCGGAGAATTGTCTCTCGGTGCTTTCATAGACACAGAAGAATTAAACTAGCCAAAACTAGAGCCACAGTTGCAGAGTGATACCGTGCCAGACTTGGACAGAGTCTGTTGGAAAGTGTGAGAGAAGAAGGGGTTAGCTTGATTGAGAAAAGGAAATGGCTGCAATATTTTTGTAGGAATATTGTAAAACATTGACTGCTACTGGAGTAAATAAAACAAGCTTTCAGTAGACGACTGACTGTCTTTATAAAAAAAGATATATCAGATAAGAAGATATAAATAGAACTGATCAGCAGTTCTTTTAAAGCTTACAAACACAAATCACTCTGGCATTTGATCCCTTGGTACACAAGAGCTTCATCATCATCAACATATCATGATGTTTCTAAAGCCAGGCAGTGCATCTGACCTGACATGTTTAACAGAAACAATGTTTTGAATGATTTTTACTGAAAAAAAAAAGAAAAATCATACGTAACAATACAACATTTGGAGCTATTGAGCTGAGAAGACTGTGTCCATGTAGCGACAACAGCCTCACCACGGCACATCATGATCATAAACCAACTGTTACTTCTCTGGATGTTAACGGGGGACATGTCAGACACTAACCTGTTGTTGGCCTTGTTCTTTTCCATCTGCTCATTCTGGTGCACATGCCAGTCCTCCAGCTCCTTTTTAGCTTTCTCCCTCCACTCTGCCTCTGCTGCCTTGGATGCCGAATCTTGTTAGGGTGCAAGATCAGAGAACAGCACTTATCAGAGGGGTCCTCCATGGAGGAAGAAAAAAACAGGAAAAGATCTGACACAGTATTAGATTTAAGTGTGACACTTTAGATACAGTGCACCTCTGGTCTTAAAGGCAAATGACAAAGGCCACAAAATGACATACTGTAATCGCTGTGACTCACTCTAGCTGTAAAGCAGGGAGTGCATTTTATATGGAGAACAGTGCGTCAGTGAGGACATCTTTGCTCACCTAATGCTTCGAGGCGTGTCTTCTGCTCCTCCCTCCACTTGCGTAAACTCTCTGGTTCTTGCCTCTGAATATCCACCTGGGCGATGGCTGCGTAGCTGTCTGTTGGCCCATTGGTCTCCTTAAGGACAGCATATTGCAATATTCACTCCACCATAAACAGCTATTGCTCTAAATATTAAGTCAATTGCAAATCCATTACATCATAATTAATCAGGAAGAAAGTACAGTACAGTGGCTTGGAGCTCAGAAAAGTGAACCTTGCACTCTCTCTCTCACACACACACACACACCCTTGTTTATTATAATGCATCCCCCAAATCCTTACCCTAACCTAGACCATCACTAAGTCCTAACCATAAAACAATTTAAACTCATAGGGTCCAGCATTTTCGGCCTTATTGTTAATTCACTCTCTCACACATACACACGCCTTAGGTAAACATATAGTTGTGTTGTGCTCACCTGAAACATATCCCCATTCACTGTGGCAGACTCGTCCCCGAAGCCGTCTGACATGGTTAAAAGACAAAACAGAGTTCAACCTTAGGTTTGGTTCATGGACTTGTAAGTTAGTTCTCCAGTCAAGCCACTGTTTCCCTATGATCTGACCACCTTGCTCTGCTGAAACTAACCTCTATCGCTCAATCTGTCTTCTAGAAATGCAGTTGCACCTGTTCGGGCACTGATGTTGTCTAAGGATAAGCAGCTGCCATTTAACAGGACAGGATTTTCCGGTGTTAACAGCGACCTTACATTATTTAGTTCAGTAACAGTGGTGGTTGTAAGTGTTAAGGTGGTCGATGGTGGTAGTTTGATATGTTGAAGCTAACAAAGTCACGGTAAAGTGCCCTGCTACCGTGGTGTGCAAACAAACGCACTACTGTCTGTTATTGGGCTAGCTAAGCCACAATGCTAACACTAGTTACATTAGTTAAGTGTATACAGGAGCATTAGATAATGTAAACAAACCTTACAGCCAGTATGTATCAACTAGTTGCATTGTTGTTAACATATAGGGTTGGGGTAATTGTTCACGAACTAACTAACCACCAGTCCAGTTCAAGTACCGGTATCCAGCTCTGTTAGCCTGTTAGCTCGCTAGCCGAGGCTACCTCCAGCCCAGCTCAGGGACAAACTTGCCGTAGCTGTCCGGCTGCGGCTGAGCCGGCGGCGGCTGCTGCTGCTCCTCCGCTCCCTCCAGAGCCCCGAACCCGTCGCCGTCGTTCTCTATCCCCGCGATCTCGCTCTCCTGCTGGGCCAGGAAGGCTGCAGCCGGGTCCTCCTCGGTCGGGTGTGCTCCGTTGTCAGCCATCTTTCACAAAAGTGTTAACAAGTTTCACTGAGCTTCCTAGCTAGCTAAATGTCAAAAAGCCCAAGAACCAGGCCGCCAGCTGTGTGACGTTAATTCAAAACAATTTAAATATGTAACTCGGTTTGTCAGATACTCCGGGTAGATGACGGTGTGCAGCGATACCGACGATTCAATCGTCTGAAATAAACAATCTGAGCTTCGACTTTAGGCCCTCACTGATGATTCATGATTTCTTCACTTGTTCAGCCACCGTGGTGATGATGATGAAGCAGGGCAGCACCCCGAGGGTACCAGCTCCCATTCACTGCGCTGTGTCTCCATCTGCTGGTTCTCTGCTGCATCTCTCTGTCAGGAGCTGTGCTGGTCAAAGTGATGTCCCCAACCCTGCTCTTACTTGATCTTGGACTGGTAACCACTTCTCCTTCTTCTTTTTTACTCTTCCACATCCATAATATATTGAATGGAGCACACTTCATCCATGAGAGACAGCTCACTCAATCATTTAAGAGCAACTGAGGGCAGTTGATCAATACTTTCACGCAGTCTTCTCTGTGAGTAAGGATGTGTTTTACTTGTTAGATTTACCTCATATAGGCCTACCTATATTCACACCTTCAAGATATCCTTTGAACTCCTATTCATTTTAGGGTTAGTGAAAGGGCCATGACAAGTAATGACAATTTTGTCTCTCATCAGTGTGATGCAGGGCCGTTGTATAGGGGGGAAAGGTGATGATAATTCTAGGGGCCCATAAAATACCCCAGTATTGCATTTGATTTATTCTGCATAAGACCCTGACTAATACTCATAGTAATGCTGCATTCGCATCAAAACAAAGTAGGCTAAATAAAAAATGATAATACATACGTAATTGAAAAAAAGAAGAAAAAAAAAAACGAGAAAAAAAATGGAAAAGTTAGGGGGTAGGGGCCCACTTTAGTATTCTTTAAGGGGGCCCAGAATTCCTAGCAACGGCCCTGAGTGTGATGTCAAATCCTATCCATACAGGAACAGGTCCATGGTCAATGCACCAACAGTAGGCTACTAAAGTATTCAGACCTTTACCTAAAACAGGCTAAGTAGTCAGAATTTCTCAAATCTAAGTATTGCAGTCTTGAAGCATTGATGCAGGGTCTGTCACAGCAGACATGTCCAGACAGACAGAGATGCAAAATATGTTTCTAACCTAAAGTAAGATGAGAAAACACTAATTCAGATTTGCCTGATTACTTAGCCTATCTAACACACATTTGTGTCCACCTATTTTTCAATATTATGACTTGACTGATGTTCTGTTGAAAAACCCTGATAGCCTACTTTTTTTATTTATTTAACTTTTTAACATAAAAAAAAATCCATCATTTGTTGTTGTTCGTTTAAAGGGACATGCTATCCTGCACTGACACAGATGAACATGTCTGCAGCCGGGCTCGGCCTCCTCCGGTGGTTTACAGCCGGAGTAGAAACGGAGCAGCGGCCCATGTGACTTCTGACGTTTCAGCCGAGTCCTGCTAAAAAGAATGTGAGGGAATGATCCGCTGCTCACCAAGGAGATCCACGGAGGCTTCCTGACGTCCGCTTTAAGGAAGTCCGAAAGTTAGCCTGCGTACACCCAGTGACTTTTCAATCCGGGAGACCGACTCGTGATGTCTGGCGAACACACGGTGGGACAGGAGGTAAGTTAAGCTAATTGCATCTGTTCAAACATCTGATCGCACTCCTTTGTTTGTGTGAATGTGTAGGTACATGCTGTAACTTTTTTCTTTTCTTTCTCTTTTAAATAAGTCTCCTTCTCAGTCTTTCTCAGTGTGACTTATTGAATGAGCCGTGTTGTGCAGAGTAGCCTACACTTTGACCGGCTGCTGCTCGGAGCCGCTATCGGTCTGAAGCGTTGCAAACTACTTTGTTAGAGCCGAGTTTCTCCACTTTTCTTATCCCTGTCTGCTTCCTCCTCGATTGGGAGTGTAGCCTATATAAAAACACATTGAACGTCTGCGCTGCAGTGCCATTACCACTCTTCACAGTGTACCCTTTAATTACCTGTTGCAAATGATTGTCTTGGTTACAGTGAAACATTTAAAACTAAGCTATATAAACTCATTATCATGTGGCCAAGCGTGTAATTCAGTGTATTTTAGGATAGTAGGCTACTCAGCACCCACATTACAAGTTCCTATAGAAACAGTAGAGTGACACCAGAGGAAATTATAAATAGCAAGACCATAAACAGGGGTAACGTCACTTGAAGGGGTACAGAGAGACATAACTATCATGTTTATTGGCTTATTCTAATTAATTCTCCACTCAGTTCATTTGCATGGTGATATTTTTTAATTAAATGCATCCAGATCCATGCTGTTAGTTCCACTATTATGTTACAAGTTGTTTAAAACAACTAATATTATCACCAAGTATTATCTCAAGTGAAATCAAACCTAGTCCATTACCTGTTGTTGCCATGGGTTTTTCCATTTACTGTGTCAGGCAGTCTAATTGATTTTCCTGTCTCCTGGGCTTCCCTGTAGGAGGTATGGTGCAAGAAAAGTGACAGTAAACTATTACAAGTTTTGATAGCTAATTAAGACTGTTGTTCATAGAATTGATACCATTTTGACAAAAAGAAAGAGTAATGGAAATACATGAGAATAATTCAAGTAAATAATCATATAGAGATTATATTTATGGATTTATTGGTTTGGCGCCTGGCTGGTTGCTTTACAGCAGAAGAACCACTGTGGTGTTTAAAAAATAGATATAGGCATTACCCCTGTTTTACTTTACATTTTCCCTGTAAGTAAGGGACTCTGCTCTGAGGACTTGATGTTAATATAATGTAATTGCTGGTTTGGCTGTATTGTGTTTCATGCCCTCCAGAAGGAATGTGCAGTTCCATAAGCTTTACTTCAGTCATGGACGGAGACCTGCTGCTTCTCATGTGCACTTAAAAGAAAAAAAGGAAAACAAAAATCAATGGACTCTAACGTTGAAGGTTTTTGCTAGAATATAGAGGTAGTTGACATTACCTCTCTTCGTTCTCCTCTACCCCCTCCTGCTCTCTCCCTCTCTCTCCCTCTTTCTCTGTGACTCATGTGGGTGTTGGGCTGAAATAGTTTGGTGTAGTTTTACATTCCTTATATAGCCTCTGAGGAGTGAGGAGCGGCTAGGGCTTGCCTGTGTCGCAGACAGCGTGGGGGGGAGGAGGGTGTGCGGGCGGTTTGCCAACAGAGGGAATCTGCTTGCCCCAGCTCACTGACTCTCTAGCTTTCTCCCAGGTTTGGGCTATAGCGGCCGGCCCTTTTGGACAAGGTAGGTTTGCACTGTGGCATCTTGGGTAGTTAGTTAGCTGTGTGTGTCATGAAGAGCAACAACACCTGGTAGGGTTGAATGGGTTGAGGAGCCAGGGCCAGGACTAGGGGTCCAGGTACAGAGGTCAATGGTACAGCTGTAACTCTCAAGTAAGAGCGAGTGACATAGCCCTTGCGTCTCAAGTTGCCTTTGGTTCTTAAAATTACCTTGTTATTTAGTGCCATTTCTTCCGCTGTCAATAAGAAGCTCTGATGTAGCTGCTCCACACTGTTTTCATGGTTTCACAGCTGCAGTAATTATGTGAAATATTAAAAAAATATCAAAGCAAGTTTGTATGTTGCTGGAAAGTGGGTCTGTGTTTGATAATAATTCAGTTTGATGATTTAATTATGAATTGAATACTATGAATTGCTTACACCCACTCACTGAAGGAGAGAGGATGATTGTTGAATGTCCCTGCTGCTCTTATTGTCCTGGTGAATTATGATGTTGATGTTGTCTGTATACTCATTAGCGTAGTATTTGGCATACTCTGAACTCTGCAACTCCTCAGCTTATGATGCAAGGGATAACAATCTGTTTGTGTGTTGATCATTCTCGTGATAATTGATATAAAGTTGTGTCCCAGACAGTGTCACCTGGTACATAAAAGTTTTTTGACCTTTATGCAGCTGATTTGTTTCAAGATGTATTCAATACAGGAACTGATCGTTTTGGTGGAGACGGATACAGACATCCAGCAGCTAGGGTGTTGGGATAGAAAAAAAAGGATGTTTGCCTTTCGGAATTCTTTTCCATGCTTTTGGCCTAATTAAATCTCTGTTTCCTTCTTTCTTTCTCAAGGCTATGAACGTATACTCAATAACCCTCGCTGGCCCAGCGCCTTGGGGCTTCAGGCTGCAGGGTGGCAAGGACTTCAGCATGCCCCTCACTGTGTCAAGGGTAAGAAACACTTTGTTATTGGAGTAAACTTTTGTACTTCTCTGCTTCTGTGATCGCTGTGCTGCACTCATCTTGTAGATTTCCCCTGAGCTGAACTCTGTAACATCATTTAAGTACTTATAAGCTACAGTATAGTATAAGCCTTGGCCTATTCAGAAGAGCCTGTTGAGTGTTCAGCACAAGCTTGGTCACCACACAATGGCCCTACCTGAGTATGTGTCATCATTGTTAGGTATACCATATGTGTATAGTAAAAGAATCTCTCTTCCAACTGCAGTTTTCATTTTCATATCAGTCATCTTTCATGGTGTATATACTCTTTACTCCTTATCGAGTTGGTCTTTACATGCAGTACCTTTGCATTAATAGTATGAACTGCTCACAAGGACGCGCTGTCATTGTTTCGTAGAGCTGTATACTCTCCATGTTAGGTCACTACATCTTCACTGAATTAATTTTCTAACACTCTATAAACTAACGTTGCTATTGAAGAGAGCAGCAACCATTTTCCAGGCCTTATAAGTGCAGTGCTGCTTTGTCTGACAAACACACACGGTCTCACCCTTGCAGTCACACACGCATGCGCGCACATAAAATCATTCCTACATTGCTGCCAGCTATTGCGCACACAGATCTGGCATTTTATTATGCACTCCTTCTCCACTGGCATTGCTATATAGCTACATATTTGCACTTTCCTATTTCAGACAAAATTGGGTGTTAATAGGTAATTTATATGTGGGTCAATCTTGGTTTTAGCTCCAGAAGATTATTCCACTTAGTCTCAGTCATTCAGCACACAGCTCTATGGTATTAGCACTGGGCTTTATCTGCTTTATCTCTTCCTTGTTCCTTAGTTGTCACCAAAAAAAATCACCTTTTTGTAATGGAAGATAAAGATGAAAAGCAGTAATCAATGTTGCTTTGGTTAGTTTGTTTCTCAAAGTACAGTGTGTTGCAAGAAGCATCACGCTGAGGAGTGTGTGATCGTGTGGTGAGGGCAGCAGTTATCACACAGCCTTGTCAGTACATGTCTTGTATCAGCTCTGTTCTCATTGGATTCATGACAAGAAACATTCCCTTCTACCCATAAAAAAACAAACAGATGTTCAAACCTTATTGGACGAATGTGGACCTAAACACAAAAAGGGGATTTTTGGTAGGATACACTGTAGGTGCGGACTTACAGGAATTATGGTCTAGACGGGCAAGGCGTGCTGTAGGTTTAATATCAGTGGGTGAGTCAGTAGTTGTGGTTGAATTATCTTGACGAGTCAACCGCTGCAGGAGGCCAGTTTTTCTACAATCCAGTTAGACTACGTGTGCTGATTATTTTCTTCACTGAGAGAAATATGGGTCATGTTTTCTGTAGGGAAAAGCCTTTCTCCACCAGCCTTTCCACACATTTACGAGACCCGGGCTAGTCTAAGCAGTTTGGTGTAAGATTAACAATTTCTCTCAACAAGAACTAAAACAAAAGCAACAATATGACTTAAGCCTTTATCATTGGCCGGTGACTAATATCTATAAGTCTGTGGCTCGTTCCCACGGTCCTCAGGGTACAGGGGTTATAAAGATGTGTCCGGTTTTCTCTTCAGGTGGCTCTCCTTGTAGTTGTCATAAAAGACTGGACGGTGAATCACAGAGTTGCAGAGGATGAAAACAGCCCAACAAGGGGATGTAAACCTCAAAGATATACAGTATCCCTTAGTAACAGGAAGAAAGGGCAGGCCTGCACTCTGTGGGTTTCCACTGGATGAATTTAGTGGGCAGTCTTTCTTTACTGGCTTGTAGCTGATGAGATAAGTATCTCAAGGCAGACAGTCAGCTAAAAGCAATTACACAATCAAGAACATGAGGAGTGACAGGACAAAAGCCTCAGTAAAACGCTGTAAGGCGAAGAGATTGCAAGTGATAACTCCTGAAAGATCAATGAGTTTAAGTGTTTTTGTAAAGATTAATGACAATTAGTACTGTCCAAGACCGAGTCTACTTAGTGCCTGTTGTTATTTGGTTAGTTTGAGTTTGGTTTTACTTTGGCTGACAGTGACATTATCAAGGACTTACATATTTAATCTTTTACTTTGGTCATCTTATATTGATTTGGAAAGATGTGGGTCTGAGACCTGTCACCGCCTGTATGTGTGTGTGTGTGTGTTAGTAAATGGGTTTCCATGGGCTATGAATGCTCATGTTTCCTTCCTCCGCTGTCTGTGAGCTTGGAAAGCTATGCTTTCTCAGCATTCCTGAGATTTTTCTTGTATCCACCCTGTCGCTGCCAACAGACAATCCTCTTGTCTCCTTTCTGTGTCTAATATGTCTAATATGTCTTCCACACTCACTTTTCTCATCCGTATGATGGACTCCCCCAGTCTCACTGGAATACTTTTCCAGTGAGATCAGAGGAACAGAGGCCATGCCAAGACAAACTGTTAAGTCACTGTGAAATGAAAAATAACTTTTTGACCCAGTATAATATGGATACACCCATTTATCAACAGAAACAATAGGCTGATAACTTTTATTTGACACTTTTTAGTATCAATGTCCTACTTCTCAGGAAACAGCTAATTTTTTAGATGATAGTGCTGTTGACCGTTGACCATAAAAAGTAAAGAAAAAGCAAAACCTTTCCTGTTTAACTTGGATGCCATTAAACCACAGTGATAGGGGTCATAGCCATGCATGTCATTATACTTTGGTTCATCAGCACTGTCTCTGTCTCATTTGGATTGGATTCTGCTTTGCTTTAGTGCACAGACTCAGGTTTGGGAGTTTATTACTACTGGCTTATAAATTGTATTTTAAGGGGTTCTACTGCAGTTCAGCATCCCACTTCCATATAGTTGCAGGGGTTGCATAAAGGTAAAAAAACTGGAACAGCTAAGACTGTGGTATCCTCACTCAGGCCCTAGTGAGAGTTGAGGTCTTAACCACTTGATCCATGGAATATAACCCTGATGATGTCACAAGGTTTTTTGTTTCTACACTTGACAAAGCTCCCCCAAAGAAACACAAGACAACCCATGACTAGTAAAGAGATCGTAATGACAAAAAAGAAGTTGTAGTTTACAGAAAGAGTGTCTGAGGGGATTATCCTCTGACAGCTGTCACACTTGAAGGGATGAAAACATGTTGAACACCCATCCAGTAGAACCACGTCACACAATATCCTCTTCTGAAAGCCGACCTTTGAAAATCCTGAATCGGCCGGTTGAGTTGTGAGTCTTTGTTCCAGCTTTTTGTCTTGCTTTTGTCTGTTTTTTTTTCTTTTCTTTTTTTTAAGAAGACCAAGGTCTGAAGTAAAATTCTATCTCTGTGCACATGTTTGCACCAACATCCTGTTTCAACAGGAAAAGACATAAAATTTAGGAAGCAAGATATTGTCGTAAGGCTGTTTCAGTTGAGTGTGCCTCAGTCTGGGGCAGACCTACAACTCCTCTGAGTTTCTCTAAATATCTGCTCCACATCTCATGCCACTGCAATTCCATAAACATTATGATACTATAACTGAGCCTCCTGAGCACCATCTGGTTTCTATCGACAAACACATGCCACGCCACTGAAATCAAATGTTGAGAGGAAATTACAGATGATGTCATGTCAATAAGCGAGCGAGGAGATGTTTGAACGTCTCTCCATCGGCACAGCTGGATGTGTCATCGAGTCCTGTATTTCAGTGTGTCTTTGTCTGACTCGAAGGCCATCTGCTGCTTCACCACCGGTACACACTAAACATCCCCTCTCCTTCAAACCAACCCTAAGAAAAGAGGCCTTTTTAGAGGGGGGAATTAATAATTCAACACTTCACTGATAGATTGCCCGCAGGGGGCATTTCCTCTGTGTCTAGGTGGATGTGAATGTCTTGTGTTGTGATCAGTGCAGCCGTGTTTTAAGGTGAGTTAGTGCTAGGTGTTTCACTGCAGTCATTACAGGGCAACCACATACTTGCAGGTTGGTTTTCCATTTCTCAGAGGGATATTTATGGCTTTGCATCAGCTGTGCTGTGTGAGTGATGTAAGGACAGACTGTCTCTCGGCCCCCAAATAGCCATGGAAAGAATAAAAGTGAGCTGGTGCAGAGTTACATGGCCGGTATATCTACAGCTGTAGATAAGCTTTGGTGCATTATTAGTTTAACCAAACTCATGAGTAGCCAGCTGAGAGCAGGTATGAGGCCCCTGCTCACCTGTAGGGTCAGTCAAGGGGAGCACTTCAAAAGTGAATTCAAGATGCTGCGTTTTGAAAGGTTGGCTAATTCTTTGAAATACGATAGCTCGCCAGAACAGCTCTGAGACTGGGCTCTGCCAAAAAAGCCTTGAAACAGGCAGAGGAGCTAATCCCGTAGTTGTGAATATCTTCAGCTGTACAAATGTCATGCCATTGCTGTGAAGCGAGCTCTGATCACATATGCACCAAATAATTTATGAGGGAATGAGCCTGCTTCTCGTTAGTTACGTGCACCAGAGGAGCTGACCGTATCAACAAGCTGCCTTCTTGGTATCGCTGCTTCAAGATGTTATCACACATCACAAGCACCGTGAGCTTGTTGTGAGCGTACACTGGGGTGTGTTGCGTTCAAGAACATGTTTTCCACTGTCCTTTGCCGTATTGACAAACTGCCGGGGGGGTGTAGGGTTCCGTCTGCCCCCTAGCAGCCAAAGGTCTGAGCGCAGCAACTTTAACTGCAGCCTTCTCAAGTGAGGGAGCAGCTGCACTCTGAACCTGAGCCAGGAGCACAGGTGTCTGTGTCCATCAGTCACTCAGCGCTCACAGACACACGTGTACGTACATATACAACCTGCAGTCTTTACGGCCTCAGATCCCTTTCTTCTTTTTTCTTTTTCCCACCTTACATCCAGAGGTCGACGGCACAGGTGAAAACATTTTCAGGTGTTTAGATCTGGTGGCTGCAAACAAACTTTTCTCATTATTCCAGTGCCCCCCCCCCCCTGCTCTGTATTGATACAGTCAAATAACCTTTCTCATTTTAATTCACTGATATTTTTCTTTTTAATTATTGTTATTAAAAATATGAATAACATCTGTCACTTCAAGGTTAATAGGCAGCAGCTTTTACGGCTAATGGTAAAACTCATAAATGGATTCTTTAATAATAACTTCAGAAAATTTTCGTTTCTATTTATTGATGTTTTGGCCACAAATATCTGAACTCCTTAGTTTTAACAGAAATTACTGACAATTTATTTTGTTGCTCCCTTGAGGCTTTCACAGTGCCTCTGCGGCTAATGGGGATATGTTGTTGTTTAAAGCTAAACACAGTAATTGTTGTATTTTCATCAAACGACGAGGTGATCAAGTTAAACCAGCCAGTCTAGCAGTAAAAACGAGGGCAGGGCTGCTGCTCTCTGCAGCGAAGCTCGGTGGCATTATTCCAAGCTGAACCCCTTTTCAGAATATGTCACATGTGTCTATGTCATAGTTGTTTTTTTCCAGTGTAAGCTGCTAAAACTCTTTTGAAGTTCTTTTCGAAACTAGAGAAATTATTTCTTTCTTAACCCCTCTAATTGCTTCCAGTGAGCACAAATCAAAGGCAATTAAAGTGATGTTTGAACTTGGCTGTAAAATAAGTGTAGCTTGGATTGCCTCTGAGGAATGCATTTCTTCCTATTTTTAGCTTTGCCATGTTTTGAATCAAGGCAGGCTCCAACTTTGTTGTCTTTGTGGGGTGCCGAGCAGTTTTTCAGCCTGAACTGTCATCATTTTACGGAGCATATTACCTCCCTGCTTGCACAAGTGTTTATGTTTAATGTGCAGAATCAAAGCGGCAAGTGTGATAGCTTAGCTGAACATGGCAGAAAACTATTGATTGAACCGCTGAGTCCTCCGAGCTTTTGATGAGCTAACATTTGCAGGAATCCATGACATCAGAGAGTAATCCTAATAGGTTTTTTTGCCAGAAATCCTGGCACTCACTCCCTTATCTGATGCTGAACACTTTGTACTCCAGTTATCTGAGAATTTGACTCAAGTCTCGAGTTTCATTAAGCTGCATGGACAAGCTGACTAAGCCCTTACTAAACATGATTTGGCATCGGCACTGTGTATATGAGTGGTTTTAGAGGACATGGCAGGTAGTGTAGTATATGCACATGTAGAAAACTATTACTACCTACAGTACACAGACTGTGGCAAGTTCTCCCTGTTTGTAATGAGACTCCGGCCTCCTTATTTCTGACTCAATGCGTCTGCAGTCAGTGTGTCACCACGAGTGGATGATGTCATGCTTTTATCAGTGAGACATGTCAATGACTTTACCTGTCTGGGCGGAGGAAAAAGTGCACTGGTTGTTCCAGTAAATGACTATTTGAAAACATATGGGCCATGTCCACAGCTTTCAGGGGTTCCTCTCACAGTCCTAAGTCACATCTGCAGTAAATTATATGGTGATGACTGATGACATCATGATGACCTGTAATGCCTGTTCCTGGTAGTGTTGAGTGAAATATCTCGACTGGCTTGTCAGACCCAGACACACAGGCTCCCTGAGTTGATTATTAAGTGCTGCTAACAGACAGCACAGCAAAGACTTTCTGTGTGTTCAGATGTCTGGCATTTTGCTTTGAACTGCTGACATGTATGTGATAAAAGTTGGGTGTATTTCACTTCGTCTAGTCTTTAAAGTATTTTCTTCATGAAAAATGGGGGCACCAAAACGGGCAAAGATTTTAAAAAGTTTTTTTAAAATTATTATTCCAAAGCATTCTTGAGAGACAAGAATATAATTACTGCTGTGTTGTTGTGTTGATAATATTTATGTATTAGACCAATTAAATAGGGTTGTCACGATACTAAAATTTTCTACTCGATACGATACTCAGGAAAATATTCGATACTCGATACCATATTCAATACCACAGGGATAAAATAAAGAAAGAAAAATCCCTCTCACCTGCTTCTTTACTGTCTTTCCTATCTGCTCAAGGGAGGGGGGTTTACTGTAGGTTCTCTCAGTATCGATACTTTTTTAAGTATCACTTTTTAAAGTATCAATACTTTTGACAACCCTACAATTAAATGATCAGCTGCTGTGTGTGATTTACAGTTATTACAGTTTCAGTTCGCGCCTATCTGCCCTTTAACAGTTGTTTTCTTCCACTTTGTATTCACTGCCGTCTCCTATGGAAACCTCTCCACGTATCCCTCTAACTTCAGTCTGGTTTCTCTCTCTGTGTTTTCTTTTCCTCCAGCTGACCCCGGGCGGGAAGGCAGCTCAGGCCGGTGTCGGAGTGGGAGACTGGGTGGTGTCCATCGGTGACACCAATGCAGAGGACATGACCCATGTGGAGGCACAAAACAAGATCAGAGCAGCAACAGACTCCCTCACCCTCACCCTCAGCAAGTAAGTCCTCTGGCGGCGCGTGATGCAACAAACCACTCCATGATCACTCATCCTCCATTTTTATCTCTCCCAGCAGCATAAATCACCATGAAACATATATCCTCCTTTATTCTTACTTTGGGAAAAATGAGATAGTAAAATGTCCTTGAGTTGTAGCTCGCTATGACAGATGGTTGCAAAATACATTTAAGTTATCATCGCACACACAAGAATTATTTTACCCCCCTCAGGCTTGAATTAGTCTGAGATTTGGCTGAAATTTAATTTGTACTTATTTTAAGTCACAGTCCCAACAGCAAATGCTGTCAAAAAACGTAATTGGTTCTGCTGGGGAGGATATGTTTTTGATCCTGTTTGCCTCTTTGTCTAATACAGTAGTTAGCAGGGTGTTTCAGCATCTACTGAACAGATTTTAGTGGAATTTGGAGCTGGTCCATGAGCCTAAAAAGAATTAATTAGGTTTTGGTACAGATAGTGCTACCATATGGTGGTTTATAAAGATAAAATCTTTCTTGGATTCCTGGTCTCTGACCTACATCTTTGCATAAATTTCTTGCACAGTTCCACTCACATAGATTTGAAAACAACAACAACTACACTCTCTTCTCCTACAATTTCAAAGTTGATCCAGTGGAAAAAATATTTAGGTCTATTTTTTTCAGGTTTTTCTATTTATAACATGCTGTCTTTGCCCAAGTGTTTGCCAAAGTCTTGCCGGCAGAGCCACGCTGAGCCACGCTGAAACAGACTGCAGTGCATTTTGCAATTGGAACCACATTCATGTGACAGGTGCACATGTTAGACTGATCCTTGAAAATATGATGGCAATTTTAAACGGTTTCTAGATGGTTCTGTGTTTTGATGGCAGTTGAAATATAGTATATATATTATATTATGTTCAAGGTTAAAAACCACATTATTGTTCATTAAAGTAACAAGAGGACTGTGTGATATTGACAGAGCTACATGCTCTCTGAGTTCTCTCTAGCTGAGCACAGTCATGTCCTGTCCTTTTCATCCTAAAGAAGCAAAGAGCAGCAGTGAATAGTTTGAAAGCCAACTGCTGTCGGGTGGACACACTGGCCATTGTTCAGTGAAATACCATTTTCATAGGAGCCGCACATTGTGCCTCAGGTTTTTAATGACATTAGAGAAATGCTTTCTTTGGATTAAAACATTTCGTTGTCAGGTGTGAGCCCAGGAAACCTGTTTTTTTTTTTATGGTGCCTCAGTTGGTCTAATTTGTACTGGCTAACCTTCATACAGGCAGCACTGATACCTGCTCATGTATCTGCTGCCAGAAATTCCTGACTGGTAAAGTATCTCTGTAGACTACAAGCCAGAATGTTTCATCAGGAGCCTAATTATAGTAAAAAGATTTCCCTCCCAAAGAGAGATGGAATATAACCATTCAAGAGTCGAAAGCCTCCAGAAAATGAGACTCTGTTGACTTGCTAAGTAATAGGGGTGAAGCCCGCTGCTGTCGTGGGACTCATTTTGATTCTGCGATACTCATAATTTTAGAGGTTGTGATCACAGCTGTAGCACAGCTATTGTCACATCTAGTTCATTTTGTTGTTGCCTGCCGAGAGATTCAGCGGTTAAGTTCTGACAAATCTCCTTTTGTTCACTTAGTTTGAGTCAGAACAGCCACAGGTCATTTATATTAATTTCCAGATCAAAACAGAGCCAGAGCTAAATGTAATATTCTTAGATTTAGAGATCCTGTGGGATGTTTGCCGCATATTGTTCCTGATGCACCAGTCTCCTCCCACATTCACACAGCATGAGCCTCTCTGTTCGCATCACCGAGCTCAGTGGGTCTCTCAGTTCATGCTTTTCCTTTTTTCTTTTTTTTATATTGTTATTGGATAAGAGACGGGAAGTCCATTAAGTTATAACTCAATAATCGATTTAGTCATATTTGAAACACAAAAAACCCCAAAACATTAACTGGCAGCACTGGATGATTTTTTTTCTCATACATGAAAGTAAACAGAAACCTCTAAGAGGTTTGGACCGTTCGTATGGCAAAACAAGACATTTGAAGACTGCTGGCTTTCTGACATTTTATTAAAGGATCAGCAGATGAGTCTATTATAAAAGCAGTCCCTAGTTACAGCTCTAATGTAAAATCAATGTTGAAGACGACAGTGGTTATAAGCAAAGACATCAATATTGTGACGCAATATAAAGGAATTTAGATCAAGCTACTCTTTTAGTTTTGTTTAGGTAGAGAGAAACTATAATGGAGGGAGGATGAGTAGGGAACAGAGGGAAAGGTGGTTGGAGGGTGGAGTTCAGACATTGTCAAACTAAACAGCTGTGTAAACTAGAAGTTCCTTTGTAGCCTTGTGTGTAACATGTATTTGAAGGTTACTAAATATTGCAGCAGGTTATTATGACACGAGTTACTGGTTGTGGTGGAGATGCTGTAAAATGATCCTAACGCAGAGCAGCAATTCTTTTTTTCCCCCATAAAGCCAAGCAGACACGTACATTGCTAATGTTGCCTTTATTTTTTTCCCCTCCGCAGATAGGACACGTACTTGACTTGACTTAGTAAATGCCTTAAAAGGAGTGTGAGGGAGAGGGAGAGGGAGAGGGAGTGGGAGAGGGAGAGGGAGAGGGAGAGGGAGAGGGAGTAGTCGACTCGACGCATGGCTCAGAGAGTGAGAGTGAGAAGGAAAAGGAAGGGAGGGAAATATTAGAAAGGATGGCTTTGTGGTGAGAGGACGAGGATCAAAAAAAAAAAAGGTGACGTCATGTAGAGCGAAAGATGAAGGTTAGTTGGTTTATCACACATGAGCCAGATGTGCCCTCTGTCTGTCCAACAACATCTGCTCAGAAATGATCATTACTGTCCGTTTTCAAACATAAGTGATGACACCACTACTATCTACTTTTACCATGAACCCATAGAAAGTGGCGTAATGCTTTGATAGACTGGTAATAAGCCAGCGCGTTCACTTGACAGCAGCAATACTTTTCCTGCTCTCTGTGGTTTTGCCTCATCTAGTTCTCATCTCCTTGTGGAGTCCAGCTATGGTAAACATTTCACATTCTTCCACTCTTGTTTTTACCCATGTCTCCCTTCCCATGAGCCCTCGGTCTCCTCTCTTCATCTCGCCGTCTCCTATTGTTATTATATTGTAAGACAAGCAAATATTGTTTTCCTGAAACACTTCTTTGAGAGGAGCTATTGTCAGTTTTATTTATTCCTATCTTGGCTGCCATCCACAGTTTCTTTCATGTCAAGAAAGGGGGACAGCTGCATGGCGATGAGATATGGCCTATTGTTTGGTTTAGTGCCTCATTTTGTTCAACACCAATGATCATCTCTTGTCTTGTTATGTGGGAGATTTTGGGTTTGTTCAGAGCCTTTTTATAAGAAGTGGAATCAAAAAGAGGCGAGCAATAGATTTTTAGCTTCAAACACAGAAGATAACGTAACATCTACAGGGACACGCGAGGTCCATATTTCAGTGACTTGGCTGTAGGCTTGTGGTTTGGAGAATGTCGTTGATATGTGCAATTCTGATAACAGTATCATGGGAGATTTCTCTTTTTTTCTGTGCATGGAGAAACTTCACATTTTATCTGACATCAGTTTGAAGGCAAAGCATGCATCATCTAGAATAAGTGACCCCTGAAACAAGGCAGGAAATGATCTCATGCAACGTGCATATCCAGTTTCAGCACAGGTCAGACTCAGCCCGGGCAACTTATACTGTGAAGCGGTGACTTAATCATTTCCATGTTTGTTCATTTTAAATTCAGATTTGCCAAAAGAAATACAGTAACCAACAGCCGCCGCACGCGCTCCTTTTATATCCCTGATTTCAAGTGTGACTCATCAAATTGTGGGTTAAGGCGAACTGAAGCACTATGAACGTCACATTGATTTGTCTTCCCAGAAATGTGACACGCACAGACATGTCAGTATGCCTCCTCCTCCCTTCTCTCCCTCCATCTCTCCAGCCCTGTTGTCATCCTGTCTGTAGCGCTGCTCTGTCGGTGGTTGTCCAGGCAGTGGCATGAGCAGTTATTCATTTCTCATTGACTCAGGAAGCGCTCCATTGTTTCCTGCTGATTTGTACTCTAAAACAATAGGGGTGACTGCAGGGTTGGTTCATTCCTGCTTAACCTTGCTGTGGCTTTGTGTAGCATGCAAACAGTGGCTTTAGGGGACGGTTGGGGTTTGTGTTGTCGAGCTGTTTCAGCAGTCACAGAGTTGTAAAGCCGGGCGCCTCCATGTTTAATGTGCGGAGATTTCTTTCACAAACTTATCTGCTGTGTTGCTAACGTCAGTGAAGGCACCACAATAACACGGATCCTGGGATTAGACTTAAGAAGCGTTCATCACTGTGGCCACTGTTAGCTCTGGGGTGAATCTGGGGACACTATAAGATTATGTGAAAAGTAGCGAGGTCAGGGGGTGTCACAGAAATTGATTATTTTTTATCACTTGATGGGTGTAGCTTAATTTCTGAGATGTGAGCAGACAGGCACTCTGCTTGAGACAGTGGAGTCCACGGGGCATTTAAGCACAAGCAGTTTCAGTAAACATGTCCAGTCTAAGCCAATTATCTTAACCACATGTTTTGGATATGAAAACAAAGTTGCAGTTCTAACCCAAACTGTCAGGAAACATCCAACAATAGGATTTGTGAGGCTGTTTTCTTGGATCAGTCACACATGAGTCATTGTCATGCAGTGACGTGATGCAGTCAATGATTATAGTGGACATTTTGAGTGCATTTTCCCCCACTCTGGCATCCAGGAGTGGTTGAGATAAGTGAGTTAAACTGGTCTTGTCTAAAAGCCATCTGGTCACTTGTGTACAATACCCCTTGTAAAAGTTCCTGGATGTCTCTGTTTAGGCAATTAAAGAATGGAAGTAGGATGTTGTTTTAACTGATGGGAAAGAACTACAACAATGAGACCCTGCCTGTAAAATAAATATATGTAATTTATGTTACTCTGTCATTTAATTAGTCTTTGTGAAATATGAGGTTTATATTTAGCTTGAGTAACATTAGTATGAGTGTACACTCCTGTATAATTCTGCGAGTGTAATTGTAATTGGGTAGATCAATGCATAATACATGATTCAGTTTAAAAAAATATTCAAAATACTCAAATATAGCCCAAACATTAGGGGAGAAGTTTGTGTCACAACTGAACCATAAACATTTCTAATTTGGAAATGCAAATGCAAATATTCAGACTATCATGTTTGTACAACAATTTTAATGAAGCAATGTTTTAATTAACTGTTGCCGTCTTTTGTCTCCACAGAGCTTTCAAAACAGGTGGAGACCAGAAGGTAAGACTTTATTTGTCTGAAACCCTGAGCTCACCTCTGTATGAACACTTGGATGCTTTGGCATGGTCTGCTAATGGATTACAGTGACATTAATTGAATCTGAAACCTCCTTTTATCATTGTTCACAAATGGCCTCAACAGTGTGTTATGTCACTTTGTGTTTAAATTCATCGGATTCACCCGAGTCACCTGTCAAGCTCTCACCGTGGCCGTGCACTGTGCATTAGCGAAGCATCAGTGAGCTGCTAAATGAGATGTTGGCTGGATGAGTGTGGCGAATCTTTTTTTTGAACGAGGATTGTAGTGTGTGTGTTTTGTAATGCCTTGCACAATCCCAGATGCCAGAAAAATACTGATACATCGGGTTTCATTGTGAAACCTCTGGAGAGCTATACTGGCCCAGCTGATTACAGTGTGAATAGCACAGCGGTGTCATGAACCGCTTTGTGCTGCGCGCTGTTTTAGGGAAGCAGCTGGAACGTAACACACGTAAAAAAAAGTCAATGTACCAAAAAAAGGTGCTCTTTAGCAGTCTGTGTGTAAAGCTCAGCGAGGAATCTCATTAGTGAGACATGTCAGTCAAATATGACACTTTCTCACTTTGAGCATTTTCATGTTAGTGGCAGTAGCAGATTACTTTGGCCGCTCCTTGGCCGACTGCCAACACAAATAAAATGGCTGTGTTCACACTTCTTAAGCACTTCTTCCGTGCGCAGAGAAAAGCCCCTCAGGCTTTGACAGAGCTGCTCCTTCAGCAATGAGTAATCATTTGCTATGAGAAAATATTAAGGCTGCGCGGGAAGATTTCTTAGCACAAAGCTCGGGATTGTGCAACAGCAGAAGAAACTTTTTTTTTCTTTTCTTTTTTTTTTTTTTTACTGTGTGTCAGAAATTTCTAACTGCATGTTATGCACTGTGCTGCATTTTCTCCCTCTTCCACACCCTCGTAGGACTCACTTGCTGAGGCTTCTGTTCAGCCAAAGTACTCCTTTGCCCCCAGCACAACCATTAACAAGATGGCGAGGCCATTTACAGCAGGTGGTGGTAGTGCCAACTCAGGACCTGTTATAAAACCTGTTGCCTACTCGCCTAAACTTAACACCCCGAGCTCACAGGGCCGTGCCAGTATGCAGCAGCCACAGAATGGGTAGGTGGATAAATAAACACTATTACCTCTGAAACCACAACGTGACTGATGTGGTTTTAATGGTATTTTTTGACATTTCATTATTCCAGTTTTACACTTGAGAGAAAATACCTCCTTGGGAATTTCCAGTCTTGCATAATGTTAAGGCTTTCACTTCAATCACCACTGCAGTTTATTGTCAAAACCATGTCACACATTTAAAGACGCATTGCAGGAAAGAACAAAGGAGGAAGAGTAAACATCTCAAATGTTTACTGCCTCACTGCTGAGATCAACTCAATGATTCCACTGTCTGACAGTAATTTAATACACAAGATGGCAAGAATGTGACTTTTGACTCGTGATCCCAGAATAATTTAGGCAAAGAGGAGGAGGCTGTCAAAGCTATTGTCATAACAGACCTAAACGATCTTGTTGACCTTAATCATTTTTTGGCTCAGACACGTGAAAACAAACTCTTTTGTTAGGAGCAGAGGGAATGTTTAGCTGACATGTGCAGTTCAGGCTGGTTTCCTCCAGCTCGCCGACGTCTGCAGTGGAATTTATCGGATAAAAAACAGTTTTTACAGAGATTAGCGAGGGGGATGTGTCAATAATCACTTGCAGTTTTATGATCTTGTAAAATCCATTTTATTTTGTTTTTCTGGGTGTGTTGTTTTTTTTTTTGTTTTGACCCGCTGCAGATGTTATTCTGCAGCGGGTTTTTTTTCGCAAATATAGATTTCTTTTCCGTGTGTCAGTGTGTGTGTATGTGTGTGTGTGTGTTTAAACAATCCTTTCATGTCCTGCAAACAGTCAAACTAGCAGATTTGTTTTGTTTTACCACTGAAGTTGCACTTTGTATCAATGACAGAATTTTCAAATCCATGAAAATATGGAAAAACTCTCTCCTCTAAACTTTGGACTAAAAATATATCTCAGCATTTAGTGGCTGTGTTTTTTGTCATGATGCTCACACTGTGACCCTCAGTTTTTCAGAGCATTCTAACACAAGTCAAAAATGATACCTCCCATAATTAATGTAATAGCATCTCCCTTTTAACATGATGCTTTAAAATAATTAACTTGGACGATGACCTCAGCAGAGACAAATTTATTTTAGAGGGTCTTTTTAAGACTAATACCATGAATCTGTCGGCGGTTACCGTTGCAAAAATTACAGGGCTGTGCAGATAGTTACAGAGTAATAATGATGGAAAATCTTGATCATGGTGCATATTATTTTTACTGTGTTTAACCAGGGAAATAACTAAATTATCACTTAGATAGAGTTTATGAGCCAAAAGGTGAAATTAGTTTTTTTTACCAGCTCCAAGAGAGCGAGCCCTTCTCTTGTGTAATACCACAAGTAAATGTTTTGGATTTCCACACTTGGTTATAAATTGTTATGAAATAGTAAAACATGGCTTGAGGGATTATGTCTGTTTCTCTGCCATTTCTACAAATGTGATTAATATTCACTCGGACTCAGAGATGATGAACTGATCAGATTTTGATTGTCAAAGGTCACTGTAACCGCACAAGACTCCTCTTTGGCCATAACTGCACACATGCATGAACTGCGACTGGACTGGTTTGGGGGAGGCGTACAACCGCGAGTCAGGGACTTTAGTTTTAAGGCTGTAATCGTTTCTGATGTGTATTAAAATGAAGTTAATGTTCCCATGACCTCTTGCTGCTATAATTACAAGAAAAGATAAATGGCTGTAGTCTCCAGTTTTAATTTTTCCAGGAATGGATTCAGATATAATTTGAATGATCCTGAAATTGACAGTATGGCATGGAAATGCTCTTGAAGCATGTGCCAATTTGGGTCCTTTAATTTGGGTCATGGTAGTGGTCTGACTGCAGCCATTGGTGAGATACGGTCTGCTGCTGTATTTAGCCTCACTCGTAAATTCTGCTGACTTCTCACACACACCCTTTACTGCCCTGCTGCTGGATTATTTAAGCAGCCGTACTTGCTTACTCTAGAGAGGCTTCACATGCCTGCAAAGTTTCTCTGTCAACAGCCCGAACTCACTCAGTCAGGCCGTCTTTGAAAAGAATAGAGGCTAATTACAAGTGTCAGCTCAGTTTGATGAAGACATTGTTGGATTTCACCACAGTAAATGGTTTGTTGCAAACGATGTGTGTTTGATGTGTCCAGGCCTGTTGTCTTGAAACAGGTTTTGTGTGATGGTTTTACAGAAGTTAACATCATAATAGGTCACTGCTGTGGCATTCGTGGTTGTAGGCGGTGTATGAGAGCACAATGAAAAATTAGAGGAACTGCAGGGACACAGAAATTAGGGAAGGCTGTTTTTTTTTTCTTGGCAAGTGCACAGGCATTTACATAATACTGAAAAGCATTTGTGCACATGGGAGAGAAGAGTGGAACGGCAAAGGTTTTGTGCCAGATCTAGGAAGTCATTTTGGGTCAGGGTGACAATAGATGATTTGACAAGCAAACAATGTCGTCTTTCTCTCACACAGCCTGTTGACAATAACAGCATGTCTCGTGTCACCTCTTGCATGTTTTTTTGCATCCTGCAGTATTTTTGGTTTTCTGTTGTATAAAACCTCTGTCATACATTGACATGTTCTGTCTATCCTTTAACCCAAAGCTGAACTCTGATTCTCTCTCTTGTTTTCCTCTCTTCCTTTAACTCTGCAGATGGAAGCTCTTGACAAGTTAGTATATTTCTTTTCCTTTTTTCCCTCCAATTCCTAATAGACTGTTTGCCTTTTTTAAAGTTGCAATTCACACTTGTATACAACCATCCCCATCTTTTAACAGTGTTAACAACCCTTTTATCTCTTGACCTCCTCAAACAAAGCAGTGTGTAGCTTTGTTGCAGAGCATTGTGGCCGACCGTCGAGTGGAGAGCCACTGCTCTGTTAGAATACATTTCACCATTTCACATTAATTCACCAGTTTGCATCTCGTTTAATTGATACATAGAAGGCCAGAATATATTATTAGTGTTACATCTAATAAAACCTCTCTCTAATTATTTAGTCCCCCTCTCTCCTTTGTCTGTGTCTTTCCTCTGTTGACCTCATACAATCTGTCTTTGTTGATCTTTGGTCTGTCCTACAGGGGTGAAGCTACTTACTTTGATGAAATGTACCTATCCAAGTAAGGGGCAACTGCATGCAGGCTGGTTTGTTGGCTTCTGGGTTATTACGGCCAGGCTAATAATAAAGAGAGAAAAGTGCTGATGCTCCTATAAATTTGGTTTACAGAACAAAGATGCCAGGTCATTAATAACCATCCATCTTTCATCCTCTGCTTGCATTTTGATGAATGCATGCTGTGCTGGAAAAAAATACATTATGAGAAGAGTCATGAGAAGCGTTTTTTTTTTGTGCTGCTGCGTGAGTTGTGTATCAGAATCAAAGCTTTAATATGTTGTAATTTTCCTCTACAAACAAGGCGAGCTGCTGCAGTCTGACAGCTTTTCTCCCGTTGATTCTAATGAGAGTTATAAATGCAATTCCTAATGTGGTAATGTCCATTTATGAGTCTACAGTGTGCCCATGAGAAATCTCAGTAATGGGTTCCTATTAGATCGCTTAGTGCGTGACTGCGATACTGATCATTCCGCTTTTAGTGTTGCACGATCTGTTCAGGGTGTCCTCCGTTTTTAAGGTCACCTGATTAGCCTGGTTGGTGTTAGTTGGTTTGTCCCGTGATGGGGCCGTGTTAACCGCGCCTGCTGTGTTTTGCTGCTGGGTTTGTGTGCGTGCAGGCACGGCCTCAGGGCGGAGAACATGGCCTGTTTTATCCCCAACGACCGCAGCAAGAAGAGGCTGATTGAGGACACGGAGGACTGGCAGCCCCGCACCGGCACCACACAGTCCCGCTCCTTCCGCATCCTGGCCCAGCTCACAGGCACCGACTTCAGTAAGTCAGGACTCAGGCCTGAGGAGTGAGACAATAGAGAGGGTGGTGTAGCAGGGCTGCACAGTTGATCTGATGTGATCACACTGACTATCAGCTAGACTGACAGGAGAGTGAGTGACACAGGAAAGGTGGAGACAAAGGAATCCATTTTTCAGCTGTGGAGTGTTGAACTGTCAGGTGGCTGCTGTCATTGCTGACAGCGATTATTTTATTTTCTATATTTTTGACTGTAACCAGTCTGACAAATCATCTGCACATGTACAATATGATGTATATTATTACTTATCATGTTGGGGTTGGCATGTGCTCAACTGGCTATTTGTCACAAGGTGTGTACAGTAGGTGGTGTGTGTGTGTGTGTGTGTGTGTGTGTGTGTGTGTGTGTGTGTGTGTGTGTGTGTCAACCTTATCAGTCAGACATGCTGATGTGTGTGTGTCTCTCCTGGATCTCTCAGTGCAGGACCCAGATGATGAAAACATGAAGAGGGCCAGGTAAAAAACCTGAGTGCTATTGGTTTGAACACAAGTGTTTGTGTGTGTGTGCAGGCTTCAGTTTGGCAATCCTTTTGAATAATAGCTCAACTTCTAAATTGGCCTTTGGTTGTATTTGGCTATTTGCTTCTTCAGTCACTGGCATTTGTGGTGTGATTTTTACATGCTTTGTATCATTAGGACAAGAATCTGCCCCGTGCTATAATTTACTAAGTGCTTCTAATTAAAATTTGACTTAGCTTAGCACAACGACTTGAAACAGGGGGAAACAGCTAGCGTGGCTCTGTCTGTAACAAAATCCACTGACTCCCCCTGCATCTGTCTGAGTCAGACTTCTTGGCTGTGCACATTACATTCCTGGAAAGGACTCTGCCCCCCCACCAAGAAGTAATCTGCCACTTAATCCCCCGTAAAACCACATTGTGTCATTTTTACACTTTTGGTTTTTCTAAGGATTAAACAAACGAGATATAATGTGTTAATTAGTTTAACTTTAGAGGTAATGGTATGCGGATTTGTTACCTTTGGACACAGGCGGCCTAGCTGTTTCCCATCTTTGTTACATATGAAGCTACAGCTGTTTTGAGTCTTTGTAAAATACGAAGCTTCGTTTATCTTAGTGCAACCAGATCTGAGCAGTCGTGTAATTCTTGGCAAGAAAGTGAATAAGTGTATTCTCCAAACTGTGAAATTATTCCTTAACTTAACTTTATAATTCACCTTCCAAACATATCTTTTTGTGTGTCTGCTGTTGCACTTGTTTTATTCCTCTGTTACTTTTTCACCTTTTTCTGCACCTTGCTCCACTTTCTGTTCTCTCATGCTCTTTTTTTTCTCTCTCCTACAATCTATTTCCCTCTGTTTCATATCTCTGTTGCCTGTGGTCAGGGAAAAGTTCCTCACTGAGATTCAGAGTCCCCGCTATGCCCGTCTGAGGGATTGGCACCACGACAGGTCCGCTCGCGCTCTCAATATCAAATCCTGAACGATCTCAGACGCCATGGGATGCAGAGCCCAGCCAGAGCCTGCTAGCGATAGCTACACCGCAACGACTACGTGACAAAGACGACGAAGATAGCCGACCATCCAATGGCAGTTAACAAATTCACCTCTCAGATACACATGGGGTGGAAAAGGAGTTTGGGGAAATAAAGAAAAGCAAAAATAGAAGAAACGTAGCCTAGATGACAAAGCCCTAAGTGGAACCTTGCATACTGAGCCTAAGTGTAAGATCTCCCTCTGAATTTTTGACTTGATGATTGTTGACAACTCTGTGGACCACTGTGTCTGTAGCCCTATTTTCCATTTCACACTGCGTTACTTGGAGTAAATGAGTGGGAAGGTGGGAAGGGGGGCCTCAGCAGTGGGAAGCGCCTTTCTGTTCGTTATTCTTCTTTGATTGTGAAGTTCAGACCCTCCTTTTGATCTGTCTGTCTCTTTCTCTCTCTCTCTGTCTCTGCCTGCTTCCATTTATTTAGCTCTTCATCCTTTAGAGTTTTCATTTCTGACCCCTTCATCTTGTAGGCTTCTCCAACCATTATGAAAGAAAAGGAAGATAAATCTGTACTTTTTTCTGCTGTCATCAAAAAAATATATAAAACATCTGAAAAAAGCAACTCCTGCTTCTCCCTCTTTTCTTCTTTGAGTGTTTCCTTTCTTCTTGTTTGTTCGTTGTTGAAGCTTTACACGATCCTTCTCTTTCTCCGGCTAAGTCACAACCAGTTTCTTTATTTACTTGTTGTAGTGAACAAAAAATGATAATGTAGAAGCAGAGCTTTCCTCAGTATTTATACAGCTCTGAATTAATGGGATGTCTTCTCAAAGATCAGGGTTCAAGGTCTCCTTTTACTGCCTTGCAGAGAAAATTGTTGTGTAGTCAGGCATGAAAACAACAAATGAGCACACACACAGAGTAGCGCACATTTATAAAGCACAGAAGTGCACAGGGAGGAAAATCAGTCTTTTGTCTGTTGCAACTGCCTGTAATACAAATATCCAAGAGTATTTAAAAGCTAATGAAAAGACCAACATCAGATTGGAGAGTTCAGCTGAGGAGTCTCTGCTCTTTACCAGAGAGAAAAGGCCTAAGCTGAGATCAATAGTTGTGATGGTCAGGTATTAACCTGAATTAGAAGTACAAAAAGAAAAAGAAAACTTTTAGGGAAAAAGACGGCTGCAGTCTATCCAGGAAGCTGCTCCGTGGATAAGATACAAAATGTACTTTTGCTTTCAGGTGCCCAGGAGAAAGATGTGGAATGGTTGCTTGTTATAAGGTGATACTTTGTAATAGTTTGTGATGGAAACATGTGAACAGAAACTTGGCAGGTGAAACTTGAAACCAACCAAAACAATGTAGGCTGTGGGGGTGGCCGAGAAATTGTCTGACTAACAAAGAAATAATAAATAATTAATAAAGAATAGCTGTTTCTGCGAAGAAATTAGTAAATTACACAATTATTAAACTAAGGTAAGGCTATAAGATGGCAATTGATAACTACATGATAATTGATAATATGACCAAATGAATAGGCAAAACTAGAAGAAACGTTTTCTTTTCCATTTAGTGTTTCCAAAATAATGAAATACAGGACAGCCTTGTCATTTTAAAAAGATTTGACACATGAGCTGGAGTTAATCATCACAACCATGTGGAAAATATTCTGTGGTGACAGGAAAAAATAAGTGATAAACATACTTTGTAGTAGTATAAGAAAGAAAACTAGAGATTACGTGCAAATTTCCTGTGGTTTTCTTGTAAATAGTAAGGAATGACAGGAGGAGGTTTTAAGTGAAAATGTAGAGCACTCTGTAGAAATGCAGACTCTGCTCTCTAAGACATTTGCCACCTTTGTTTGACATTTTGCCATCTGACACACTCAGGATCTTGTGGAGCAGCATCACCTCGTCACTACGGAGGCTTGACATATGTCAGTGGCTTCCTCCTCCATCTGAAAAACAAATCCTGCTCCTCTCTCTGTTGGGTTTAGAGCTGCCAACAAACTCCTCGTTGCTCAGTTCAGTGCATCCCACAGGAGAGGAAGCCTAAAAAAATAAGCAAAAAAAACACATGGGTGAATCTGAAATCTAAGGTGCAAAGAGTGAACATGAAATGTCAAGGAACTATTCCATGGGGTGTTGCTCTGCAGCATGTCCAAAACTCTATGGTGAAGGCAAAAACCCCTCCTGTCTTCACCAGCTTTGATTCAGGAATTGTGCACCTGCAGCACACTGAGCCTCTTGCTGAGCAGACAGGGGGGGAGGAGGATGTTGAAAGCAGTGAAAATGTCAAGGAAACATGACCCAGACTGCTCCAGCAGGGAATAAGCTGCGGTAGAGGATGCGCTCCTATTTGCACCTGCAACCTTCACCAGAGTGAGGTGCAGCCAAACAAACATCTCAAAGGTGTGTGAGAAGTCTGTGCCACCGGCCTATTGTCATGTAGGGCAGCGAGCCAAGGGTGTGTAGCCGAAGCAGCGGTGCTGACCAGGATGTTGTTTTGTGCGTCGTTAGGTGGGGTTCCAGAGATTAGGTTTGCCGGTCTGAGGGGTGGAGGGCAGCTGACCCAGGGCCTGTGACTGGAGGCTGAAAGAGGTCTGTTGTGTCCTTTGTTTGACCCGGCTGCCAGAGATCCTTCTCATCCCGACTGTTTTGCTGCAGCTTCTTACCCAAAATCTCCTGGCAGGGGGTTTTACCCTCCTTAATTTAGACAGATTTATCTTCCTCTCCCCGTCACCAGCCCTGCAAGCCATCGTATTGCTATTGCAAAGGGAGTTAATGTCCTTTATTATTCAGAGTACGCTGTTTGGAAAGTGGCAGACTGATTTTCTTCTTCCTCTTCTTGCTAGATAGCTCCCAGCTGTATTTCTATAACTTCTTCTGCCTCTCTAACTTCCTGCGTTTAGTTGTGTGAATACATAACGAGTATAATTGATAGGCAGACTCAACCTGATGCAGGCGATGCTATAGAACAAGGCTGTTGCGGGGTAATTCATTTCACATCTTCCTCTTTTTCTTTGCAAATGAGAAATGATTTCATCATCTTTCATTAGTGCATTGTAGATGGCACAGTTGATGATGTAAACATGATGGATGCCTAAGGCGATGTTATATTTTTTCCCCAGATAAGATGTCTCCAGAGCTCACTGTCTTGGCTCAGAAGTTGTTTTTCCGTCTCAGTCATGGTTTGAAGATTTTCTGAATATAGTGACGCTTGCTGCGGGTAACAGAACTTTGAAATGTAGAAACATCTCTTTATTTCAACACTTGTGCGCATGCAGTCTTGATGCGAAGCTCGTCTGCATCCAAACCTGACAGTACAACGCTTGTGATGAGTTTCTCCACCTCAAACTTTGCCTGTGAGTGACATCAATCAATCCAAGAGGATTTCTTGTTTTTTTTTGTTGCTCACGTTACCGTAGCAACTCTTGAACCATTTCAGTGCAGCGCAGAGCACAAACGATAGCCGTCGTTCAGATTGATTTAGTAAAGTGACAAACATGGCAATGACAAATATTTTATTTCTTCAGGAGAAAATTGCATTACGGTGAATTTCTCAAACATTCAGCTGAATTTACCCACGAAACCAGCTTATCTCACCACAACAGGTGAGAACACCACACTGCGGCCGTTGATGCTGTTTAATATTAATGGTGATGATGCTAATGATCAGTCACACAGAAGGTAATCTGTGGCACAACGTTATGGAGACAGCCACGCCTGCTGATACCCGACGCCGAGTCCATTCATTGAACAGTAACCATGGTTACTGAGAGGGTGTGTGTCCGTGTGTGTGAGAGAGAGGGAGAGAGAAAGATGTGTACCTTTACTAATTAGTCATTTTCTCCCCACAGCCTTGAGCCAACTCCCTCACCTGCCAAGGCCCAGGCAGCAGATAAACCAGATGGTGAGTTTCTGCTCCTGCTGATGCGTAAAAAGAAGCCCAGCAGCATCCAGCAGAGGTTGTGCTAATAGATTCTTATTAAGTGTCAATACGTGAGCATCAGCCGCAACAACATGGCACACAAAACTGTCACAACAGACATCTGGAGGGAGCACGCTTATTACATAAAAGTGTCCCAAGTTTGTGACATGATTAAGTGGTATGAATTATTTCATGGCCAGAAGTGCAGCAGCTCCAAAACAAATCACCTCGCTCTCTCTGGCTCAGGCTCCAAGACCGGCGCTGCAGCAGCGGCAGCACCAATAGCAGCAGTGGCAGCACCAATAGCAGCAGTGGCAGCACCAATAGCAGCAGTGGCAGCACCAATAGCAGCAGCACCAATAGCAGCGGCGGCAGCAAGCAGCAAGGGCCCTTCCTCTCGCCCGCCGTGGGTCACTGACCCTGGTTTCGCCGACCGCTTTCGCCCCGACAAGACCAGCACCGTGGTTACCCAGCACCAGCAGCCGGTGCAGCCAACGCCCATGCAGAATCGCAGCTCCATCCTGCAGGCGGCGCAGCAGGCGCCCGAGGACAGCGGGAGGACCCCAGTGTGCGGCGCCTGCAACAAAATCATCAGGTAGGACCGCACGGCCCCCGTCCACACAGTTTGACAGTTTGATTGATTCCTTTTACCAGCATGAAACGGTCCTGATGTTTGCTCCCTTCAAAAGCCTGTTAGAGAAAAATGACACATCATTAAAGACGGTTAATATACACAATGATACTAACTGTATATCCGCAGCAAATAAGTTCAGTCAGCATAATTAAGAGTTCGGAGACATTACATTATCTCTGGGGAGACAAGTGTTGCGCTGACTTTGACATAATTTAAATCTCATTTCATACATTTCACAGATAACAGAGAAATCTCACTTCTTATTCCGGTCACTGCAGTGAGCAAAGAGTTGATTTGTTTTTCCACCCAGTGAAGGCAGAAGAAGTAGAACCAGACAGGTGTCTGCTCTTGTTTCCACAGCTGTTTGTGTTCACGTCTCCTCTGTGTTTGAAACAGAAAACTACTTAGCAGATTTTAATAAGGCCTCTGATGTCTTCTTGTGTGTGTGTGTGTGTGTGTGTGTGTGTATTATCCAGGGGTCGGTACCTGGTAGCGCTGGGCCGTTCTTGGCACCCGGAGGAGTTCACATGTTCACAGTGTAAGGCGGTCCTGGACGAGGGGGGCTTCTTTGAGGAGAGAGGGTCTGTCTACTGCACCAAGTGCCACGATAACCGATACGCTCCAAACTGTGCCAAGTGCAAAAAGAAGATCACAGGGGTAAGAGCTGCTTCATTGTGCCTCCCATGTTAAAACGTAGAAAATGAAATGAGATGGTACAGTTGGATAGAAGATATAGAGAATAGAAGTACGTATTTGTAACACTGTGCTGAAATAAAATAAAAAAAGCCCTCTTCTCCCCTTTTCAGGAAATCATGCACGCCCTGAAGATGACCTACCACGTTCAGTGTTTCAAATGTGCAGCCTGCAAGGCTCCTATCAGGAACCAAGCTTTTTACATGGAGGAGGGCGAACCCTACTGTGAGAGAGGTGAGTTGTCAAATTTGATTGTTGCACACAGGTTTTAATATGTGTGTGTGTGTGTGTGTGTGTGTGTGTGTGTGTGTGTGTGTGTGTGTGTGTGTGTGTGAAAGGGGGAAACCACTGTGGTGGAGAATACAGAGTTGTTCAGTATCGTAGACCAAGGACATAAAAACATGAATTATTTGCACCCAGCGCTCTACCAGCGTTACACTCAGTAAAATGTGCTTCTAAATTAAATTGAAGTCGATGAATATGTATTCAGTCTTCTCCACACACAGCAGGAAGCTGCAAATTGTCAAACGCGACAATACAACAGCAGTCATAACAATAATGTGAAGGCGTGATGATGTTGTTTAATTACTGTTAGTGAAATCAACAAAAACCACATCCGAGTTCTCTCTGAATGTTTAGTTTGAATATGTTTTCACTCGAGGTCCCTGTCGCTCATTCATACTTAATAATGTCACGTTTCCTGTCCCACATTCTTGAGGCTTCATAAAAGAGATGAAGGAATCACCATGGTGAAAAATCCGCTGCCGCAAATAAAAGGAAACATGGTAATATGTGGTTTCTGGAGGGAGAATTGAAGAAGAACTCGGTGGTTAGCAACAACAACAATGGTAACAGCAGCAGCAGCAGCAGCAGCAGCAGCAGCTGTAACCGCCACAGAGACGCCCACAGAAACCATAGTTTTAATAGGAAATTGAATCCTAAACCTGAATTAAACGCTGGCAGTATTTAAAGGTAATGCTTTAGCATTAGCGACGGAAAGCGTGCTCAGATCTCAGTGTGAAGATTGATTAGCTGCACTGCCAGCTGCGAACGCCTCAACCCATGTAAGACCCCCTGTAATTCTCCACATGGATCTGGTGGATCCAGCCTCATGTATTTATCGTAAATCTGCACTGGGCCCTGAGTACACGAAG